>NW_028186756.1:7646100-7831828 GCF_003343005.1 Rhea americana
ATGGGCAGTGCCATGTAATGAGGAGGACAGACCTTGAAGAGCAATGTAATGGGAACCAAAGAAGAAAATGGGATGTTCAGCCATCTTAGTCTTTGATTTACTTCATGACTTCATCAGTAACAGCCATTCTATGGCTGGAAGTCTGTGTCAGGAAGGAAACATCTTTTTTCATTGCAGGTTAAGGAACAATTCATCTACTGATAATTAGCATTAAAATAAGATACAACTTAGCCACCTTTTTGTAAAAAGTAGAATTTCTGATTTAAGCAGAATCAGGTTTGTGGTGCATTAGATATGTTCCTCTGTGTTATTCAGTATAGATTGAAAACATCTGAAACCACATGATTCTACCTAGTCCACAAAAAAAAAAGAAAAGAAAAAGAAAGAAAAAGAAAAAAGAAAAGAATCCAGCAAAACCCTCACCAAACACACACATTCCGTCCTAGTCTTTCTGTTCTAGCAGCCTTATATCCACCAGTCTGGGTATTCGATGGCATGCTACGTGATACAGATAGCATGCTTTACCTAGAGTTTGCTTTTCCTCCTCCAAAAAGAGCTCCAAGTTTCTCTCACCTTGACAGGTGGACACATCCATTACTCTTTCCTCTCCTCACCTCAGGGAATTCAGCCCCGTAACCCCCTAGTTACAATTACGGGATTCAGCCGTGTACTCTTACCCTTCAGCTGCCTGCACAGATACAGCTGAAGATCTTCTGTTGGCTCTTTTGCAGTCAGAAGCCACTAAGGTTCCAAAATCTTTGTTAACACTGATGTGTACCTTATAGCTTTAAGAAGCTACCAAATTGCTTTAATTATTCACTTTGAAGAGCTTATCTAGTGAAGTTAATCATCTCCCCTCTTCTCCTCTACAGACCTGCTGTTTGTAGGTATTCATTAGCAGATTTCATAGAACAATTTACAGCTCCTGGATTGTCCAGGAAACAGTTGACATTATTAATCACTTACATTTGAGAGGAATGATTTGAGACCAAAAATAGTATGGCATGCTTCCTGTTCTCAGCTATTCTGAATAATCAGTAGAACTTTTTTTTTTTTTTTTAATGGAGAACGCTGTTAAAAACAATGTGTTTCTGGAGAAAATAATTTTTTGTTTCCATTTAACATTCAAAATATCGATTTAAGAACAACAGCATTAATTCCTTCTATGCTGTAAAATCCAAATTATTTTCTAAGAAAAATTCCAGTCTCATTGAAAATGAATGAGAAGTCACCCCCTGATAACTAAATTATTGTACTATTAATGAAAAAGTTGGGAGGGAATTTGAGCAAATTATTGCACATGCCTTCCCTACTCTTACACATCTCTGGCATCTACTTGGGCCACTCTCAAAGGACAGGACACAACTAGGCTGATGTTTGGTTTGATCCAGCACAGTCCTAGATTGAGGGTCAGTTTCCAGGTTACTTAATTTCCCCCCATAGTCTACACTGACGATTTTCAGTCCTTACATAAACAAAAAAACTAGTTCCCATAACAAATAATCAAATTATTTTTCATGGATAATATTTCAACAAGCAACACTTTGGAGGGAGAACTAGGGGGAAAGGGTGAGAGATGGAACAAAAATAGAATCTGTCTTTTCCTTAACACTAGCTTTTAGTTGAAATATTCCAGGGTCATTGCTTTACCTTTAAATCTCTTAAAATCCTCTTTTAGATCTCCAAGTGCTCTGTGAAGCCAGAAAAAAAAAAAGTATGATGTGAGGACACAAAGAATTAGGCTTCTGTACATGCTATACATTAGGGAAACTGTACTAGGTAAGCCACATGAGGTCCTTCACTTTGTTCTGCATATGAGAGGATGGTCAGGCCCTTAAAGTCAGTGGGTAAGGCTCTTTTCCTTTATAAAATACAAAAATTGAGAAAGATTAATCAGTGGCACAACATGAGTGCTGATGGATGTTAATTAGGAAAATTGATGAACACTTTAGAAACATTATAAACAGTCTAAAGGGAGCACAGCAGCCTATGCAAGGGATACAGGAGTCAATGAGACTGACAATTGTCCTGCGTGCTGGATATCACACTTATGAGTAAAAGACTACACTCAAAATCACTACAAAAATCAAGACGATGCGCACTTTGCAGTGGCTCTTGCAGGTACCCATACCACATAAAAGATACAGAACCTGAGTTTCTCTTGTTATTGATTTTTTTTTTAATCAGAGCTGAATATTCCCATTCTACAATTTTGTATGCATACATGTGTGTATTACAGATGGAGAATCAAGAAGCAGCCTTACATGGCTCTTCCTGAAAGGCAGGGTGCAATGGTATAGATGATCTTCGCAGAGATAATGCAGTTACATATTCTGGTGGTCTGTGTCAGGTYCAGACACGTACAGTCATTGAAATTAAAGCCATTCATCACATTGATGTAGCACTGTCACTTAGATCAAAGAAAAAAAATCTTTATATCTTCCTGGAAAAGGCAACAAGACAAAACAGAAGCCACTCTTGCAAGATAAAGCATTACCCAGAGAAATCGGTACGAGGCTAATATATCTTACCTTTCCAGGCGAGGTTTCCATAYGTATTAAAAAGGCAATTTTTGTGGCTGCCTGAATGCATGTGACTACCAGCAAGTGGCTGCCATCATACTTCTTCGAGCAAAGAATGTTAATCTTTAACTAGTTTTTAAAGTGAAAAAGATATGCTTATATTTTAGTGCATTTCGAACAATCTGCACATATTGCAACTACAGTCAAGAAAAGCTCAATTAGCAATACACTATCCCATGGCGAACAACAGCTTATTAAAAGCAAAAATGTTACCAGCCAGGTTGAGTGAYGTGATAAGCTATATCCTTAATTGTTTTGTTCCACATATTAAATACATGGTGACAACTGCTTTAATAACAGCTTTCAGGTAACTTCCTGGGGTGCTAATCACCTCTTCACAAAAATCAGCCAGGTCACAGGCCAGTCTATCCATCTGCTAACAGCCAATAAATATTGTTTATTCTTCATATTCAGATGAYATCCTCAGCATTTCAAAAACCTGCCTGTGAGCATTCTGCTCAACCTCCTCTTCAGACAGCAGAAGCAGAGAGTGATATGCAAAATTCTGATTTAAGAGATACGAGTTCCATCAATGCATGATGCATTTTTTGTGGTGATTTTTTTATCCTTAATAAAAATGAGTAAGAAAAATCTTTACATCTGTGCATCTGCGCACATCTTGCCTGCACATACAATACCCTCACCAGCTTAGATGCCTCAGTACCCACAGCACTGTTAGTCTACCAAATAGATCACATCATCYGATCACTAATATAGGAACAGTATATGTAAATGCTGTACGTATGCATGTACCCTGTATGACTGTGGTCATGTCACAGATAGCCATAGTCACCAGCTGACCATAGGTATTCATCACATTCTATCATGTAAACTGCATCTACTTAAAGTCTCACACTTTTTAATTAAAAAAGGTAGTTTTGGGGAGAATCTTATATGTAGATGACATATATAATGAAATATTCATTTCCTCTGCCAAACCCAAGCAACACAATCAACACAGAGGAAAGTCGTACTCTCTAAATCCAATGGAAAATCTCTTTATTACATTTAAAAAGTGAAGAAAAAAATCCCTTCTGTATTGTGAATGAAATCTAATTAAGAGTTATTAAAGCTTTTTATATCCAGGAACTACRTAAATAACTTATCCATATTCATACGGCTTATAATGCAGATGCATCGCTGTACCAACAAGACACTAATGTAAATGGCACAAAGGTTCAAGTGCATGTTATACACTTTGGCATTTTAAATTGTTCACAGATGTACTACTGGGAGCTGTTTTATTGACACAAATAGAACACAGACACCTAAGAAACATCTGTGCTTACGAAAACCTCCTCTTTTCTTCAAGTCCTCCATAAAACATCTCCATGAGATGTTTACAGTGCAACAAACACAAAGCAGCTTTGATTTTTAAGGTCTTGACTTTCCTAAGTTAGAAGTTTAGTCACRTAGCTAATCTGATTCCAGGTGTATGATAACATGGCAAGTATTTGGTATCTAAACAGTAATCTCCAGCCTTACCACCATGTACAATCCTGGTAACAAGTAAACTCTTCCTGTCACACCTACTTCTGATCTRAAGCATATTTAGTATTTCTAGAACACGTGTTAGAATTTTGATACAGATTTACYTAAGAGTTATCAAGCTTTTGAGAAGTTTTACCAGTCTCTACATTACTTACTTAYGGAAAGGGAGCTTAGCACCATATTTTTCAATAAGAAACATTTTCTTTTTTGATATGACAAAAACAATTTGAGTCAACCTCAAAATATCACGTACTTTATTATTACAAATAATTTAATAGCCAGAATATATGTGTAAAATCTATGAAAACGCAGCTGATACACTAAATATTAAAGGTGCTGCAACATCTAGTCTCTGCTTCTAACCTTAAATATAACATATTGGCCTATAGCTCTGGTATGCTATTTAAAAATTATTTTTACCTGTGATTTATATTGCACATAAGCAGCAAACTTTAGTTACTTCCCTTGTCTCTGAAATTTAATTTGTCTATACTGCAAGCCAGAAAAGTAAGACTTAAATCAAATAGTTTAACAAATAAATCACCTTCATTTCTCAAATCAAGAACATCTAAATTACCTGTTCAGTGGGTCACAGATGACTAGTCAACTCAATAAAGAAGAAAAATCAGAATTCTGTTAGAACTTGGTAACTTTAGCGAATTTGAGGCTTCCAGGAATCTCATTCGGATCTGTATCTTGGCTGGCAAGGAGCTGATATTTTATTCTGTGTCATCTGAAGTAAATATTCTTGTGTATGCTTCTCCTCTTTTCAGCATTTATGCATATATTTCTTCTTAAAAACTTGTAATATTTCTATCTATAATGGCAGTGGGACTGATGCCTATTTTTATGACTCAAGGAATTAGCTACTCAGCATGCATTAGTTATAAATGATTTACACAGCCACGTCTAGCAGTAGCGAACTCTACCACATCCTCCCGAGAACATCCTGAACACTGACATTCACCTGCCCTATAGGCTCCAAGGGGATCCATAAGCCTTTTGTTGTCGATAGTACCGAGGATTCATTGCCTCTCTGCGAATTCCCAGAAACAAGGCAATCTGAGTAGGCTGAAAAGAAGTGGAGAGATCACCTTCTTGTGCCTTTCAGCTCCTTCAGAGAAGCAACTATCAAAAGGAGAACTCTTCTTGTGCAAAGCTTGCGAGAGACACTGTGGAAATGCTGAGGGTACCCGCTTTTCACTGACTTGCCAGGCCATTAAAAGATTCATCTACCWCAGGCCTCCTTCAAGCTGAGGCTGTTTTACATGTATTCCTCAAATCCATGTGCTGCTGTTAGTAAAAAGACCCTATCCACCCTTGTATTGTGACAGAAAAGATATTCAGATATACCTTAGTGTTGTCCTTTTACAGAGAATATGCTGAAGCTATTAATAGCTATGTTTTACAGTCCTCAATTTAAAAAACACCCCCCAAAAGCAAACATTCAAGCATGACCTTGAATTCTCCTTATACCAGTAGTAAAGGGCCTTTCCAGAAATATTTAGCCCAATAGCATTCATTTTGTATTAGTCCTTACTCCAGCTTCCTGAACACATCTGGAGGGTCCTTAAACAATTTTTTGACACTATTGATAGCACCTGTCCGTCAGCTCATTAGGCGAATGGCAGAGAACTCAGGAGCTTTTCCAAACAGGCCGCAAGACTTGTGTGCATCAGAGTTCAGCTCTAGCTAACAGACTGCTGCAGCTCTAATGTGAAGTAATTCTAGGCACACAACCTTTGATAAATCAAATGCACCAAATGATTTTTAAAAAATTGTTTCACTTATAGCAATAGTTTACCAAAAGAGAACATTATGTTTGCACTTAATGAAAATGAGGAACAATTTTATATCACAGAGTATCTAAAAATCCAGTTTTAAAAAGGCTGTCTTAAACAAGCGATAGTATATGAAAAAGACTCCTTGTTGTGATGAAGAGATTAAGACACATCTTTAACACAAACTGCCATGATCTCCATAGCACAGACAAATGGAATTTCTAATGAGGCGCATATTATATCCTTCTGATGGTATTATTGCAGTTAACTATGTTTCAATAAAAACCCAAAGAGTAGTAATAATTACATTGCTTCACTGGGAAGTGATTTCCAAATCTGGATACTCAAATTGAGGTCAACAAAGGCCAACAACATTCCTATTAATACCAGAAACTCCTCTCRATATGACTTTAATATCACTTATAGCTGTGCATTTCCTAGCCAATGGAAATAGAGTATAATTTTAATAGATGTTAACTTACGCGGAGATAGCTGCTCGGTAAATGTTTGTTGCAGCAAAGAGGTTGAAGAAAGCAGAGAGAATACCAATGCAGAGCTTTCAGGMAAGGTTTATAAAATGTGGAAGTGTGATATTGCTCTGAAAAATAACAGCATTTCAAACTGACACACCTTGAATACTGTGCTCACTTGCAGTTCCCAGACCACATGCCATTAGAGCAACACAGCAACAGTGCAGAGAGCTGTATGCGTGCTTCTCTATGACATAAATAYCACAGGAATCTGCATAAAAGGATTAACCTATACAAAATACATATAGAAAGAGGTATAAAAACTAAAACAATGGCTAACAAAYAAAAACATTGGAGGATTCTCTTTAAAGGTTCTGCACAAAGGCACAGCAATGTATGTACCTGTCTTACAAGCATACCATCAAAACAGCAGGATCCTGAGTCTGTCTCATATCCTGAGCTAGTCACTACAGAGGYAGATGCACTTGAGAAGTGCAAGTCATTAAGAAAGCAATCTCACGCTTTTTCTAGACRTGGTGCAAAAATATGCCACACATATCAGAATATTCCAAACTTTTTCTAGCACAAAAATACCTATAGTTTATGGTCTTCCTTCACTGTTTTTTTTTCTTCTCCTCTGACAAAGTATTCTAACAGGATTGGTGATGTCAAGCAAACAGCAAATATGAAGACACAGAGGGTGACAATAATGCATCATCTAAGCGCCCGTAGCAGCATTTGTTAGCAGCTGATGTARAGAACAGTGGTAACAGCAG
The DNA here is from genome assembly GCF_003343005.1 of Rhea americana. NCBI lineage: Eukaryota > Metazoa > Chordata > Aves > Rheiformes > Rheidae > Rhea > Rhea americana. The sequence goes on from NW_028186756.1 coordinate 7,653,201, forward strand.
TAATGAAATCTACAGGATTAGACCTCTGCAAGTCTCCTGTGCAAAGCTTCAGAGTCAAAGTTCTCTCATACATATGTGTCAATGAACACAATATAAAGTATATTTTCTCTTCTAAAACTTGTGATAAAGCAGCTTGCAAATATGGAGCTATTGCTAATGCACAGCACAAATGCCAGCTGCTCAGCAGTACATGCTTGACCTAACTAGTGGAATCCCTGTCCTTAGTCCTACAGCCAGTGAACAAGCTGACAAAGAAATTTAGTCTAATTTAAGGCCCTCAGTCTCTCAGAATTGATGKCTTGAAAAAAGTTGATCCTAAGACTTTTAAGCACATGGTTAACTTTCAACATGGCACTAAAATCCATCAACTTAAATGCGACATGGCTGAGACTGTAGCCACAGAATCTGCCTTGTTGCTAGATGTTTGCTAGATGTCTCTATGTAGAGGGTATCAGTCTGGAAGTGACCAGTGCAACAGCTTCCACCCGCCAGCACAAACCCTGCACAGAAAGTTTAGTCCTAAATCTACATTCTAGCTGTTAACTTCCTTGTTAACCGGTTTGTAAAAATAAGATGGGGGAGAAGTGTCTATTTGTAAGGCAGAATTTCTAGATGGAGAGAAATAGAACTTGCAAGAGCTCAAGAAACAAGTGTTGTTCTTTGCTATGGAAAGCAGCTAGAAACTTCAAATGAAATTTGTGCCTCACTGAAGCAGCAATCATCCTCTRCCTGACTTTAGTAGAGCAATGGTATTTCATCCACAATACTAGAAGGAAGTTTCCAGTATCAGAAGCATTAGCAGTACCAGGCCATGGRGGTCTGGGAAAAGCTGCTGTTCTGACAACACAGTCTCATGAAGAAGCATAGAAATGCATGTGAATTCTCTTATAGTCATCAGAAATAAAGKCTAAAGATGACAAAAGACAGAAATTCTTAAATTTTGAGGTCTAAAGACATGRCTTCCAGCATCCAGAACCAATTAAGAGATTTCCTTTCTTCCTCCCCCCTGCTGTCCCTTCATATTAAACCACAAAACTATGTTGCAGTTCCTGCACTGACCCCAATAAGCAATCCCTGCACAAGGACAGGATGTCTTCTGTTTAGAGACATCATTACTACTTCCCAGCCTCTAAATGAGTGAATAATGGTCTGCCCCAGCCCAAACTACCATCAGTGGCCTTAACAGACAGCCACCACCTACCACAAATAGTAATTTGCGTCATGTTCAAAAGAGTAATTTCTTCTCTTAAAATCAACTAAAAAAAATCCTTATATTTTCCCCTTCTTTTTAAAAGGTCTCCCGTAAAAATGCAAACTCTGTACACTCAGSAATCTAGACAATACGGTAGCTTTCATCACTTACTGATGATTTTAGCAGCTTTTTCATTTTAAGGAATTTCTTCTGCCTTCCCTAAGAGGTCTCTAACACCATGCTTGTCTTCTTCTACTGCAAAGTATGCTCCTACCAAAAGCCATGCACAACTCTGGATTTTGAAATACTGAGTGTTTGACCATCCTACCTTTGCAGCTTTGTAACTCATCAGCATAGTATTTTAGTGTTGAATTCAATAATGTTCCTCACCTCAGCAAATACTTTTCACCAGTGCCATAGAAAAGGGGTGCACAAGAAGAAGCTTATACAATTTTCTGTTTCTGTGTGTGGTACAATCAGGAGACAAAGTCTTATAGCCCCATAACTAAATACTTCTGTATTTATTTTCTGAAGATCATTTTTCAAGGTCTTATACTGTTTCTGCTGCCTTTGTATCTCTTGTCAATTAATCTTTGTGAATGCTTGGAAAATTTGAAACTAGCATCCTAAATATCTCAAAAACTAGTTTAAGTTCTGTATTGTTCTTCAATTCTTCAGGGCTTTTGTATATWCACATAGTATGGAGAGGTGCTAAGTCAATAAAATTCCATTTAGGTCATGATTATAGAGGATAGCTCTGTATGACAATAAAATTGCTGCAACTTCACTGCACATCTCTCCCTTTTGCCACACTGACCTCAAGGGCTCTCCATACATTGCTCAGATGTAACCTGTTCCTTTCAACATATTTTACTTGGATTCTCCTTTTGGCAAATCACAGGGATAGCAGGGTATTAAGGACCCAGATTAAATTTGTTCCATTCACCAGTAGATATTCTGTACTGCTATGAAAAGGTTGTATTTGCAGCTCACAYATGTAGGTGAGGTGTAAAACAGAATCTCAGCACAAGTCACTGAAAACAAGAATGAGGAAAAAGTTGAAAGTGCTCTCTAGGCACCAAAGGAACAGGTAGATTTAAGGGAAATGTCGTATAACATGCAGAGGGAGGGACAAGATGTAACTGCAGTTCAGGACTGCTGCCAGTGGAACAACTGAGGACTTGGAGCCTCCCATGCATCCCACATATTTGGGACTTCCATCCTTCCTGAAGCTAYTTCATGTGGTTCATATGGTTCAGAAGACACACAGTGGCTCAAGCTCTCTGCTTCTGTGCCTAGGTATAAAGGCCTAGGCAAGAGGAAAGCATACTTAATAGATGTGAAGTCTAAAAAAAGTAATAAAGAGGGTAATTACCCAGCCCTTTCCTTGTTGTTCAGCTTTTCAATATTATCTCACATAGTGAGATCAATTAGGGTTAGATGTGGACACTAACTCTATGTGCTTTAAGAAAAAAAAAATCTCATTTGAATACCTCACAAAGAACCCTCTTTTTAAATCCTTGTTGCTCTGCCTTCATCATCCACCACAGGAGAAAGAAAATGGCCAGAACATGCTACTACTTGATACTTCCCTGCTGGTACCAAGTATCAGTTAATTCTAGTCTTTAGAGCATCCCTAAGCTTCTCTACCCTCAGCATAGGGTGAGAACTAGGGCAGGGAATCCGGTAAACTGGATGTGACAGAGTACCTGACCCTTACAGCTGCAGATGCTCTCATTCCTCTTCCTTCCTCCTTTTATTTTCAAAGAGTTCACAGGAACATTTATTCCAGTCTCTGAACATAATCACTGAGTTTCATAAAGAACAAGATTCCCACAAGGCCTCATAAAAGTTATTCTTGGTGTTATAGCTCTACTTCAAAGGGCAAAAAAAGCTATTTTACAATAACCTTACTGTCATAGAGTGCTTACAGCTAGGGTGCTCATTGGGAATAATCCATAATAAAAACAATCCCTTTGGGATTAGCTGTCCAATTGCCATGGATAAAACAAAGCAGAAAAAGCGCTGGATGCTTATCTGTACATTAAGCTACCTACATCTACAGCATCAAAAACAAAGGAAGAAAGCAAGARGAATAAAAAGGATGGGCTAATTATACAGCAATATCTGAAGTGGATTTTTTTGAAGCTTTAATTTTGTTTTACATCACTTCTTCTAGTTCCAATTTCTTTTTAGCTCAAGCTAGCATTACCTCCCATGCATTCCACACAAGTTTGCTGCTGACAGAGATCCTTTGAACTCCATTTTAATTTGGCAGGTGCAAATGCATGGTGTTTTTAAACATTGAAGTGATGAGGCCCAGACTAAGTTGTACAGTTCTGACCTTCTCAAACACATGGGCTATTGGACCCCTGAAGAGAAAGATCATACTATTTTACTTATATTTTGTGCATTTTTAAAGAAGATAGATATCTGAAGACCTGCATGGCTAAGACATGCACCTTCAAAAGCCAAATCTATAGGGGGTACAAAGTGAAAATTCATTAAAGCAACACCACTTTTCTTCTTACCAGCTGGCAATTTCATCTTAGATCTACCTCACCCTGACACTGCATAATCCTCTTAAAACCAGACAACTTTGGTTATTTACATAGCAGGAAGCCTCCCTCCTGCTAGCTGCTGCCTCCTGTGAAGATGACCTTTATGGCCTGCCCTCTTCACAGCAACACACTCCTGTTGCACCAGCTAAACCACATTCTGTCAATCAGCATAGTCTACGATTTTCTTCCAGTGTCAAGCGCCTTTTGGGCGCACAGTCAGAAAGCTCTTTGCTCTAGAAACTTTGCAGCCAGCAGGAGTCCACAGAGGATCAGTCTAATACCAGTCTAACCAACATCAGAACCAACCTCACTCCTTTCTTCTYCACATATCCCCAGATCTTGAGAGTAAGCCTAGGGTATACAATTGAGTGTGGATTATGTACTGTACTGTGACTATTTTAGGAAATACCTATTTTTTTTAAAAAAAAAAAAGTAGTAGTAGTGAGATAGGAACAAATGGAATCTTTGAAAGGATGTGAAATACATGTATCTCCAAATACAAGTGCATTTTTATTTTATGTATTGGAATTCTGTTTCATTAGTTCATTGCAAAAAAGGCCATCACAGATAGATACCTTATACAGTACATTTGTTAAAAAAAAAAAAGGAGATTGTTTTCCATTTTTGAAGACTTGCATTGGGACTACACAATTACCATATTTCTAATGTAGAGCATCATAGTTTTACAGACAGTTTAGGTACTTTTTCTTAGCACTTCGGTTGAGCAGCTTTTTGTTCCTGTTTTATTCTTACTTTTACTTAAAATTAATAACCTAGATTGGTAGTATTTATCTCTTAGCACCTCACATCTAAGAGCATTCAGCTCTTTTTATAAAGTGAGAAAATTTATATAAGAAGCTAACATGTCACAAAAGAAAAACTTTTGATCAAAGTCAAACACCACAGATTTGCTTCTCAAGTATTCTTGACCAAAATACAAATCTCCTGCTTCAAGAACTCCTGTTCTAGCCTCTTTCATCTACACTTTCATCATCTTTTTCTTTTTCAGTGGGGTTTTCTTAATAGTACAAAAATCCTTACCACTTTATTAAATATGTAATTTCTAAGGATTAGTAAAGCCTTCCTTAACACTTTTTTCTCTCCCTCCTCCTACGCTTTCTATTTTTTTCCATCTTCACTAGCAACTAAAATATTTAAGGGAAATCATAGTTTCACTGAAATCAATGAATTTTGCTCCAACTTCAGTGTGGCAAGGATCATCCTTCTTCTGACTACTCAACATTTGGCTATCAATATTGCCTATTAACCATAGTACCTGAGGTTGAAGTACCCCTATCATCTAGGCTAGAGCCTTCCCTACAGCAGATATTTATAAGTTCAGCTGAATTAAAATGTTCTAAATTTTTAGGTATGTGCAGATGTCAAGGAATTCAYTTCTCATTTCAGATCAAATATACAACTATGTAATTTCATTGTCTGTGGAAAAGTTACTTATTTATATCCACAAGCTTGCTCTATCATCACTGAAGTTTTTGCTCATAAACATGAATGCAAGAGGAAGACTTTCTCAGCTAGGACCTGTTATCTCTTATTTTAATGGATGTATTTGATTGGACAATAAATAATGCCTATTGTGCCTGTATCATCAAATTCTGTAAGGTCATAAACCTGCTAGAGACCTTTTCTCCTTGACACCTTCTAGGTTCTGTAATTTGTCTTCCTTCTGGTTGTTTGAAAAATCTCCACCAGATACACYATCATTTCAACACAGGTCAATTGGAGGATGACAGCTAATAGCTATTGCACCAGCTAAAGAACATTCATATCTGATCTTCATATCTGATCTTTCATATATGCTTGTTTTTTTAGGCTATTGGCTCTCCTTGAAGTAGGAATGAGTCAATAGCTATTATTTCAAACTGAAGGAGGAATCTTCACTTCCTTRGAATGGTTTGAAATATCTGTTTTGAACCCTGCAACAAAAACAAGTGCACAGGGGATCCAAYACTCCTTAAATCAAAGGGAGGAGGRGGTGACTGAACTTTCATTCACCTCAGTGGGAACAGAATCTATCTTAGGATGCATAACAAGGGAAAAAACCATCAATTCCAAGCTGTKAGGTAAGTCTAATAGCACCTAGACCAGTGAATCAAAAGGAGTATTTCAGAGCCAGAAAGAGAAGCTACACCAAYAGAAGAGTGTTTCCTAACATAATCCAGAAAGAAACAGAGGAAAACCTAACTGGAATGAAAGAAATACACAGCCTGCTTTCAGGAACTTTTTGTTCATATCTGAATTGTCCAGTGAGATCCACTGAAGCACTTCTAATCAGGCGCTCATTTTTTCCCTTGCACATCCATAGTTCCAAAGATCAACTGTCCCAAATATAGAAGGCAGACAACAGGTAAAAAAGTTTTCTTAACAATAAAAAAAAAAAAGAAAATCAGTAATAAAGCTCACAATGTTCTAYCTCATGGCAGGTGACAGGAGGAAAAATAGCATTTAAAGCATTTACTGAAAGCTAGAACACTTGAGTTCTCTTACAGAACAGCCACTTCTGATGACTGAAAACAGTGGAGTTGCCAAAAAAGTCGGACACCAGCAGAGAACCAGCATGTAGAATACGTTTATGATCGTGAACAATTCTCTGCAATTCCTTCAAGTTTGGAAAGAATTTCAATAAATTTAATTCACAATTACTTTCCTTCACATGCATTACGGCTTTACAGTCTAGAATCCATATAAGGTAAATTATGGCAAAGACATTCTTAAAGTATAAAGTTTAATGATAAATGAAGCTTGCGCATTGATCAGAGCCTGAAAGTTATATTAAAGTATGTAAGAACCAATCATAATTAACTCAGTCCACAGTATGCTCATTTCTATATAAGGTGATTATTATAAAAATACTAAAGGATTACAGGCAGTCAGGGTCCCTAGATTTTTGCTTCACAAATAAAGAGGAGGTATCTTTTTGGCCAAGAAGGTTATTCTACAGAACTGAAGAACTCAAGGTAGAAATATATGATTATACATAGCATGATTACATTCTTTTTATCATTGTTACTGACATCCTGTTTCATTTTATCCATTTTTTTTCCGACTTGCTCATATCACTATAATACGCTTTGTTGACAAAAAAAATGGCTTTGTTATTTAAAAGTTGAGTTTTGCTAAATGCAAAAATCATCTTAAAAGACCCAACATATAAATTAGTTGGTAACTTTTGGTTGTATACAATCCGTAAAAAAAGTTTCCACTGATATTTTTTTTCTTGAAGAAAAGGAAAAAAGCAACACTTTTGATCACTTTCAATGCTCATCATTTACTAACATTTTCAAGGTTTAAATCATGCCATTTTCATCTATAGAAGAGAGCAATTGTTAAGTGTCCAGGCATTTGTTTCTGGGAAATACTTTAAAATAGAAGTTTTCTTAAAAATCTGACTTAAAAATCAATGAGTCCTTTTCCAGTCAACATTGGCCTTTTTAAGCTACTCAAAATACCTCCCAGATATTTAAGCACCTGCAGTACCACTTCATGTAAACTGCCAAAACAAAATAGCTAGGGAAAGTAAAAGGCAAGAGGACAAAGTATGCAAAATATACACATGTGAAAAAGGACAGTCTCTGACAGAGGATAAGGTTTAGTATGGAAAATTAATTTTCTTAAAGTGAGTCCTAGACTGCAAAGGTTTAGGAAATGCAGCTTAAGACCATAGTGTTAATGATGATTTCTGCACTTAAAACTATTCTCTCTCTCTTTTTCTTTTTTTTTTTTTTAACTTAATATGTGAATCAAGTACCAGAAATATCAGAAATGCTTTCAGAAATAAACAAACAGAAAATAAATTTTACACAGATGCCTACTGGCAGCACTCAGATGCAATTATTGCTAGTACATATCTATAAATTGAGAATTGAGYTTTTATTTCTCTTTATTTTATATATTTATTCTTGAAAATTCATGTCTCTAAGGTCTAAAGGATACAATGAGATGAAAAAATCCAAAAAAGGCAACAAAATGATAGGTGAAACATTATTTTATGCAGACAGTTAGGAAAACCGATACCGTATTGGTGAGATGTGACTATGGGACATTACGATGGAGAATTTCTCTATGTTAATCGGTTGTGAAGGGAAGATGTAGCTGAATCACACGAGGTTGTTCAGCCACCGTGGGAATCCAGCCATCTCTGAGAGTTCTGTATGGACAACAGTAGGTAATTACTGCTGTRTTGCTTTATTTTTTGCTTGCTGTTTCTAGCTTCCAAGATGAGGTAACGCCAACTCTTCAYGGAGGAAACAATAAGCAAGCGAAATTACCTGGATAACAACCAGAAAATTTCAATACGTTTTCTAGTCTTCCCAAAATGGTATTGATCGGTTAGTTACCACAAATAAGACTACAGTTTTATGCCTGATGCAAGATACTCCATCCAGTGTGGGACAGTGTTCCCTAACTATGTGCCAGTGTATTGGTTCAGGACAAAAACCAGGGGAGAACATTCTTCTCTTCCTTATTTCTGTTGGGCTCTGAACCAGGAAGATCAGATCTACTCTGGCTACAATTTGGAYAATGATAGTGAATTCTTAACTTAATATTTAGGTATAGAGCCAGAGAACATGAAAAAGTTTACATTCAAAAGGGACAGTTGATCTGATACAAATGGTGCCACTTTAGTTTATAAATACAGTTAAGAGTGCAAAGTACGTTAAACTCAAAAAAACAGAAAAAATAATGCAACTAAACTGTTGTTAAACTGGACAGTTGCATTATTCAAAGACTGAGTTCATACATGCAAATTATTAAACAGAAACAGCTGCTTATCCAAATTTGCTAAGATTATATAAATTATAATTTAATTTATAGAAATTAGAACTATATGRAACTATGAAAATTATAGATTAAAGTGCATTTATAAGTTTATGTAATTAAACTGTATAAATTACACAATTTCAAATATACCCACTTGAAACTCATTATCCCTGGATTAAACACACTTAATGAATAGACATGTTTCTAATAGGAATAASCTGAAATTCAGAAGACTGATGTGATGCCTKTTGGGAAAGTTAAGCACTTGGTTACCAGGTAAACAAGTATGGATAGGGAACAGGGAGGCAGAAGAAAACTTTCCTGCGTTGTCTCCCACACAAAATAACTCTGCTCACATAGAAYATTTTCCAGAGTATGAATTTGAAAATATAGTTGTGCTATAGAAATCCATACCAACACACGTTCAARTTTGCATAGATATTTGCCTGACATTAACCATGTACTTTGTTTTATTGTCTTCAGGCCTAAAAATTGATGATATTTTAATTGATGAAACTTTCATTCTCTGTTCAAATTTTTAATCTTTCTCTGCCACATAATTCTCCGTTATTAGAAGTAGCTGCACAAGCCTTGTCTGAAGAGAAAGGAACAATGTGATCTGGTGCTTTCCAATAGGGAAATTTCCCTAGTGTTATGTACTTTAATCTTCAGAAACAGAAATGCACACTATTTCTATTGTGCAAGAAGTACTAAAATACATTCTTCTATGTGTATTATGTTAAAAAAACAAACTCTCTATTTACATTGGTTTTTTTTTTATTATTCACATGAGCACAGAATGAAGATATAATAATTCAAACATGACACTATCAACAACTTTGCTTTTGGCATCATTCTTAAATACATTAGCTATAATTTATTTAATTTTACAATTCATGTTTTGTCACTTAAGAGACTATTAGAGCTTAGTAACTGGAAGGCTTTTATTCAACTAGCTAAATATTTTCAGCATACTTTAAATTAATGCCTGGATTAAAAAATGAAGAAAGGTGATATACATACTTAAGAATTTTGGATAACATAACTACCATTGCCTTCTTAAGAGACCAGAGAAACATAGAACAAAGGGTAGAACAGAATAGGATTTATGATAGTGCTACACAAAAACAAWCATCATCACTATCTAGGTTAACCATTTCTCAGCATGTGAACAAACAGTATCTGAAGAAGATATGTAAYAGTCTGTTGAGACCTACTACAGAAGTATTTTTCAAGTGGTTGGGAAATTAAGACTATACCAAAAAACAGTTAACTTCACTCACCAAAGTAAGAAAATAAGGAAACCAAATCTTCCGTGAAAACACACAAGTCAGAAGCCTTCAACACAAACTTYGGGGTGCTTAGCTTAAGCCAACTATTCCAAATTATAATTAGTGGTGCTTTTATGCCTCCCAGACAACCGAAGTTTTTGGTTCCTATTTGCCATTTGGAAAAAAAAAAAAGTTTGAAAACAATGTTTCAGGGCTAAGTAATACATCAGGCTACAGAAATATATATAGCAATGAAAATGGTCTTTTTTGAAGTAAGGTGTAATTTAAGAATTGTAACTGCTTGACTTTTCCCYTAAAGGAACAAGGAGTCTTCATAAAGTTATGTAAAGCCAGGAGGCTGTTGCTTTTTATTTCTCAGTGGTTAATTTTTAGGAAAAAAAACTCTAACACATGGCACAAAACTCAGAGGACTATAAGCTGGGAATTACTGCAGTCTGCTAACAACATTCTTCTAATGGAAGCTAGCATTTTTTTTTTTTTTTTTTTTTTTTGTCAGGACTTGATTCAGTGCTTACTGAAGCAATTCCCATGGGCTTTAAATCAAGATATCTGTGAGCATTTTGAAGGCTAAGGTATTGTTGGCTGTATACCATATTTATACAGTTAGATTATGCCTGTTTGAAGATACGTATTTTTTCTCTTGAAGACTTTAGAGAAAGAAGAAATCATAAACACATTCTAAACTATAATTCAGTGTTTTCAGTATGGAAGGACATTGTCACCAGCCCAAATGACATAATTCCCCTGAAATACCTTCCCACATAGCTACGAGTGAGCAACTTATTTGCAGTACTGTATCTGAATATTGTATTATGAAACTTTCAATATAGTAGTAGTGTTTTAAAAACAAAATGCCTTTTATTACTACAGCTAACAGGTGCCAATGGTAGTGGTCCATGTATTTACCATTTGTCTATATCGGGCTTTGTTAGGACTGGAATACTAAAAATAAATAAATAAATAAATACTATAAATAAATAAATGAAGTACATAAAATAAAAATTAATAAAAAAAATAAAAGTCAAGCTGTGAGCCCTGGCTTATAAAACATGAGATGAGGATGCCCACTGTGACACGGCCTGTTCCCCTCCCAAACAGCTACTCACATCACCTCCATTGCTGCTGCAAGACATGCAAAGGCAGGGGACTAATCCTTCTCTCAAGTTCATAGGGAAAAAAAAGAAAAACACTGAGTGATGACAAAACAAACAGAAAGAGCTTGCAATCTTAAAGCCATCCGAGGAATAAAAAATGATCCCTGCCTCTACTTTACACAGATTTGGTTAAGAAGCTAATACTATGAACCTCAACGGAATTTAAGTGTCCAAACTGAATAGGAAATTTAAGGATTGGGATGTGAGGTTGCCTTGAAACCGCCTTCCATTGCTTTATGAAACCACTGTCTTCAAGGGGCACATAATACAGAGGATCTTTTCAAGCCATTGATGACCAGATCAGCCAGCACTTCGTGGCCTGCTACTTTGGGAATTAAACACAAAGACTAACAGATTGCCTACAAACTTGAATACTTCACTCCATTTTTCCACCTGGAAGACGTAATCCTGCCTTGTGAACTTCTGTTTTTAATAGAATGTCATTTTTCATTTCTCTTTCATCAGGGGTTAAAGGTGTTTAGTAATACTTCCAGCTGCCTACAGAACCTCTTTCTTCTTTAATTACATTACCAAATTACTGCAGCACTCAGAAGAGACAAGAAACTGAAATAAAAGTAACTCTGTTGCTCCGTATGTATACATTGAAAGAGAAAAATCTGAAAGGCCAACAGGTTTCTAAAGCACTGTTTGCAGCAGCATAACYTGCACTGTTACCCTTTGTACATCTGCCTAGGAACAATGTTGCTATAGCCAGCAAGTGACAGTAGTAATATTAAAATCTGAGAATTTGCAAAGATGAAAATGCAGAGAAAAACAGCAAGTCCATGATCGCAAGCCAAGCAGAAATCATTTGCCTGATGTCTAAAGCCTGCTTAGTGTCCAGCCAGACGAGCACCCTGCTAACGCTGCATTTGGCGCTCAGGGGTAGGATCCCTAGAACAAGACACCATCTCTGAGCTCCAGGGCATCTAGATTAATGACTCCCTTTCACTAACTYGAAACTGGAATTGAACCTAATCAAAATTAAGTATTAAAAATTCTATATTAAGAGAATCTGTATAAAACTGTATCAAAGTTGTGTTGTTTTGGTGGTAAGAATGAACTCCAAGTCTGAGCTAATTATTTACAAAACATCAGAATTTAACACCAGCAATTTAACAAAGATCAAAAGGACATTGCACAGAGAGAATGACAACTCTGCATCTGTCCTAGGCTAATCATGAACTCACCCTAACAACTGCTCTAAAGTACATTGTATGTTATTCCGAGCCTCTTGCAGGGCTGGTTATTCTTACAGATGTTCACCACTATGCCCTGCAGTGTTGAGATGTCACTAAACAGAAAGCCTAGGAAATTAAGTGTATTTAAGTTATTTTCCAATTTGCATTTAATCAAAAAAAATCTGAAATGCGAGAAGGGAAACAGTGCCAAATTTCCTTCTCTTAAAGCAATCAGTACCATTTTTCATCTCAGAATTTCAGTTGGTCTACAGGCAAAATTTATTTCATGCTATATTATGAGGATTGAAGTAGAAGATATCTACACAGAGGACATTTAAACATGTAATTAACATAACTAGACTTTGATAATGTTCCATGTCTCAAAATACGAGGCATCAAATAAATTCCTGTTCTTCCAGCCTCATTTGTTATTCTACAGAAAACTATGGTTTCATTAATCATGCTGAAGTGCAGTGATTATTTTCTAAATGTTTCCTGTGCAACAAAGTTGTTGTTATGGCATCTTGATATTTTCTCCTCTTACATTTAAACTCTCTCTCTCTCTCTCTCCTTTTATTATTTTTTTTTTTTAAAACTGCATAGCCACAGCCTTTGTCAGCCCTTCTTCACAATTACAAACAGTCTGATCATTTTCCAGTTACGGCTATGGCACTGAGCCATCATTCGTGTCACAGCATATTGAGTTTATTTGCACACAACTGTACCATTCTGAGCTTCCCATTACACTGTACCAGTGATCTCCTCTGAATTGCATGCAGTTGAGATTTTCTTGATGATGCAATTCAGAGGGTTCCCCTCTATTTCGTAGCACAAAATTCCTTTTTGCAACATTCTGCAGCCACTCAAGATAATACCAAGGTTTTTGCCCCTCATACAAGTAGTGCCTTAGTTCCTCTTCTAATCAAAGTATGAAAGAAAACTGTCTGCATAATCCACTGCATGCAGCACTAACAAAGTCACTCTCAACAGATCATGCTAGAAATACAGTATTTTACCTTGCTTGAAAATTACAGATATCAGATGATCCTCAAGACATGACTTGCATTTCAACACAAGGATCTTAGAGTCGCACCTCCACAGTTACATCTCTGGCTTTGCTAAGGGGCTCTTTTTGCTCTACTCACTCACATTCACACAACAGTATGATAAGAGCTGACTCACAAAACTACTTCTGGAAAATTGAAAGTCTAAATTGAACAGCACCTCCATATCAGAAGAGATTAAACACTACTGACTGTAGAAGGGTGTGCTAGTAAAAGAATACAGCTGATAGCAAGGGGTTGGAATACGAATCAACTAGAGAGGCAGTAGGAGACTCCCAGCCCCTTGAGAAGCTGCAGAACACAGTCATCTTGCATCGCTGCCTAATAAGACAAGAGAAGGCAAAAGATTGGGTTAAACTCACCTGGACTTGTGTTCACAGCTACACCTCTCAGCTGACACATGATTTTAGCCAGTGGACTATAGGCTTATGAAGTTTCATGATAAAATGAACTCCCAGCAAATAAACTCGTATTTTTAAGACTGGTAATTCTTAAGGGAGCTTGAAGGCTCATTCATCAGTGCAGCTGTTCCACCACTAGCCCGGCCAAACCGATCTGGTTAAAGTAAACAAACCACAACTATACAAGGAAGAAACCACCTGGCAACAGCACTGCAAATACAAGAGCATCAACACCATGTTAAAAAGACTTGGTCCTTTAAGGCTGTAAAAATGGCTGCAGTGCCATGTACAAAGAAAAGCAAAGTCAGAAAAAAAATTTCTCTGTGCCCTTGTAAACTGATCAAATCCTCACATTCTTCCTAAACCTGCAATTATGTTTTCCTTCTGCTTTATATTACTCTGCATAGATTTACATTTTGTTACCATTTTCTTGAATACTCATGAATTAGTTCATGAAGCTCTTCCAGACTTCTCTTAATGGGAGGGACTGGCCATCCATTACCTGGTGACCAGACACAGTCTGTGCCCAGGACAGAAATGTTTGCTGCATGTTTTGTGCTATAAGTGTAATAAATGAGATTATAGTCATAACAATATCAACTTATTAAATCCATCATGGTTTTTTTTTTGTGGATTATTAAATTATTTTCTTTTCAACAGCCTATGTTTTTCAAGTAACTCAAGTATTCTTTGGGAGTTGCAGGAGGTGCATTCAAGTATTTTTATGAATTTCTGAAAATTATGAGACATAAGGACTACATGTTTGAGAAYTGTATGAGATAATTTTTTAAAATAAAATTCAAGCTTAAAACTACTTTATTTATGCAGGTTCAAATATATTACTTAATCAACAAACACGCAAATACAGTGTTGACCATTACAACATGTATCATCCARTACATGGTTGACCATTGGTCTCAAGAGTGTAAGGGTGAAGTGTTTGCCTGGTGATTCTCAGGTTAAGAAAAATGCACCTGAAGAAACAACTGTGAGCATTGGGAAGGAAAAACATATGTTAACAGACTAGTCAAATGATTATGTTTTTATTACTGAGAAGAGTGTGCTGGAGAATAAAGAACTACGTATTTAGGAAGATTAGGAAGTAGTTGAGGAAGATGGGAATTTGGGGATCCGACCTTGCTTTGCACTGCAGGCARAGCGCTCCCTGCACCCAGCATTCTGGTTAACATCCCTGCAAACCTGCACAACACCTGCTGCAAAACAAATCAAACTTTATGATAACTGTTTAGTAGTTAAACAGAGCTGACAACTTTTGTAGGACTACGCCTATGTATTTCTATGCATTCCTAAATAAAATGCTTGTGTTACTGAATATTGCTTTATTTTGTGTTAAAAAGGTCAATAGAACACCATTAAAGGCCCATGATGAAATACTTTCAAACATACTGTATAACATGCTATGGAAAACACTAGCCTGAAGAATGACATTGATCAAACTATAAGACGGTCACAATTTATAGTGCAATTTAAATTTGGGCACCTCTTAAATATAGGATTACAGTCCAATATAGCACGTAGTAAAGAAGCATTTCAGTACACAGTTAATACTCTGCTGCAAACACTGAATGCTTTGCATAYTCTCCTGTAAGTTAAGCAATATTATAACATTCTGTACACTGAAACAACAGTCATGCACAGAAGTTAAGCTTAGAATAAGGCAACCTTTCTCCAAAAAGAAAATGATCAACTATAAAAATATCTATGACGCTTAGTCTTTTATAGTCTGACCTCCCTTTTTACAGATGGGTAGCTGACAAAAAAATAAAAAAATAAATAAAAAAGCAAAGAAAATAAAGACCCCCCTTATTTCATTAGAGGTCACCAGGGAATGTATGACAAAAATAGAGCATTTCAGTAGTAGGTTTTCTAAACCCTAGGCTGGACCACTAATCCCTGAATCTTATCCCCTGCACCCTATTCCACACATAGATTTCTGTTCTTTCCTACAATACCAAATACATCTGCAAGCCTCAATTCCTAATGATTTAATGATACACCAAAAGGTCYAAAGTGACTTAAAATATTAAACAGACCCAAAAGAAAGTATTGTTGAAATGTACAGGAATCCTGCCCATGTTCTCCTTTGCACTACCCATCACAGACAGCTCCCTCCTTCCTTTCTCCCATAGCTCTGCTGTATGTCTTTTTTTCGATGTAAAAGTACACATTACCAAAGAAATCAAAATTCACAACTGTAGCTTGACTGAAGTTACAAAGTTACAGTACAGTTTTGGAACACTATTTGTGACATTATTGCCACGGCCATTGACCCAGGAATCCTCTGCTCTGTTTTCTCTGCTTATCTACCTTCCAGAGTGCAGCTTACGCCAAGTTCCCCATCTTCTGTGACCAACGYGCAATAAAAAGCAACAACTGAATTGAAAATATTTATTAGAAGTGTAGAGAATGAGAAGAGAAAGGCAACCAAGGGAAAAGAAGCAGAAAAAGAGCATTGGASAAGGTTACTTTAACTGCCAATTAATGTTCAAAAATAACCTCAGCAAYAAGCACAAACATGACAGTCATGAAAAAAAAATGGCACCAGTATTAATAAATGTTTGATATAAACTGTTGCAACTAGAAAGTACGTTTTTCCCCAGGATTTCTTGTATCAAGCAACACATTTACCCTCACTTCTCTGGAACAGATACTAAACGTCCCAGGCAGAGGTTCGAAGCTCGAAGGACCCATCAGCTTTGAGCTCCCGAGCGGTGCACCCGAGCAACGCCGGGGCCTGCCAGCACGGGAGGGGGACAAACGGGGCGGCACGCGCCAGCTGCCCGAGGGACCCGTACGAGAGCTACGGCRGGACGCTTCCAGCTCGCCCAGGCACCGCCCGGCTGCATCCCGCAGCCCCCTGCGCCCCTTCAACAACTTCTGTGCAGACAGCGGTCCTGGGGCGCGCGCTAGACCAGCGCACAACAACAGAGCACCCAGSCCAGCCGCGGTACGCGGCCTGCGGCGGCAGCGACCGCCGGCTCTCCTGCGCGTCTGGATCTTCACCGGTCCTGCTGGGACGGCTGCTGTGCCCTGTGGTTCCCGCGTGCCAAACTGCCGCGGAAACAGAGCAGGAAGAACCCAGCGCTTCCACGGCCAAACGTTTGCACGTTCTACTTTAAAATTGAGTTTTTCTTTTAATTAAGTCTGCTTTCTCCTATATAACCTGATTAATATACCCCTTTTTCCCCCTCCCCATCAGCATGATGTGTTTGAACACTGGGTTTAATTGTGACTTTATCTAATGAGCCATAAACACTGTCTTTTATAATGAATCAGCTTCTGCCCTTGGGCTTCTGTTACCCAACACAAACCCGTCCCACTGATCTTCCTGCAAAGTCTTTTCGTTTACAGCRTTCTTCCAACAGTGTTTCTGTAACACTTCCCTATTTTCAACAGCTGACTTCACTAACAGTCATACTTACCAATTATACTTACATTTTAAAACATTTCAAGTACCATTCTGCTAAAATTTGGGTTTTTTTTAAAAAAAACACACTTAAACAGCAAAATGAGCTGAGTTTGTGCTGAATTTTAAATAAATTAGCACAATATTCAATATTAAAGCAAAACTGTACTTCAGAAATGTATCAAGTGATTTAGGAGCCATATATTAATTATTAAAAATAGACTTGCATTAGTAAGTACTTTTTCACCTACAGGTACAGCAAGATTTTCAAACACTCTATACACTTGTCTCTTTGGAATTGATATCTGAAAAATCTTGCCCTAGGGCTTGTGATACACTTTTGATGATATCACAGTATTGAAAAGAGTATCAACAGCTTAAAGAGCTTTAAGTTGCACAGTGTAAGTTACAATTASAGACAAAGAGGTTAATGACATTTAATCTGTGTTTATGAGGTTGTTGCTTGGCAGACACAGAATATTTCTGGCCTAAAGAGCTTGCTAAGAACAAGCGTGCGAGCAGATGGAGGCGATGGAAACAATAAAGAGGAATGTGTTCAGTTTGAAACTATTTCAGGCATCTGAGCTTCTCCCTTTACTTAGAAATATGCTGTTGAATCACCTTTGATTATGCTAGTACTTCTATCATGTAATTTGGGCAATAATCCTTATTTTCTGTTCTGCACRTATCAAAGGCTCCCAGGATGGTTGTGTAGATGTTTTTCCACAGGGCAGAAAAGCTGTGGATTTCCAGAACCAGTGCCCCACTGTGTTCCACCTAGGTGAAAAAAATTYCAATTTTTCAGGAAAGAATGGGACAAGTTTTCCGTGGCCACGTGTCCTTGAACCTTTGTTTTGTGGGTGAAGTTTTCAGCTATTACTCCTTTCTGTAATTTCCATTATACCACATATATTAAATAGTAATATATTTAATAAAATATAAATGCTAAAGCATTAAATACTAGTATATGAATACAAGAGATTTATAAATATAAAATGTGAAGTCACARTATCTCAACTTGGAATTAAGTATAATATCTAATTTATTATACAAGTTTTACTCCCATTAACCCTTCCAAAAAGGCACAGCAGCCCTGTCTCATAACATCTCATCCTACAATTCTCTACATAATCCCTGTGACAGAATGAGTCCAAAGCTGAGCAGTCACTCACATCACATATCCCAGAATGAACTCCTAATTACCTGAGAATGGTGAGCATTCCCTACGCCTTGCCATAAAAGGAATTTTTCACTAATTTTAAGTTTAGCTCTTCTCTTGGATGGAAAAAAAATCATTTTTGAGCAGACTAATTGAACATTTAAGTTAATCCTGGAAATAGTTTTACAACACCTAATAACAAGCTACATTAATTGAGAGTCAAGTCATCTGGTAAAGGTGCAAGGGTAGACTGAAATAAGCATCTGTATTCCATTTCTTTTTAGCTATAGCTAAAAGATAGCAGAAGGAAAAATGGAGCACAAAGTGTCAAAAAGAAAGCAAAGAAATAACAGTGTTTGGTCTAATCTCACAAAGCCTCATACTACATACAAAAGCAGCATTTGGATCAAGGGTCAATCTTGATGGCTGGATTTGCCAGTACTGTTCTGTTTTCTCCCTGCAGACTAAGMCTGTATGTTACAGCAGCCACCCACAACGCTCTCGGAGAAAAGCACTTCTAAATATGATGGACAGCCTTGGTGTACGTACAAGCACCTCGGACATACTGTTGGTCTCAATTTATTTCAGCTTCAGCTTATAGTCAGCAGATAGAGGTGAAAGCAGAACAGGCATAGAGTCCACACCAGCAGAAACTAATCTGACTARTTTTTCTGAGTATGCAATGTTGGATATGAACCAACAAAAAATATCCTTTTCAACGCTCAACAAAAAAAGGGGGGGGGGAAGGAAACTCAAAACATATGTTTTAAGGTAATTCTACTGCCTCTTCACTCCTGAACTTGCATTCTTTACCGATCACCAAATCTTTAGTTTTCTGTACCCTGAGAGCTTCTCTTACAACTCCATTCCCCTGCTACTCATTACCTATGATTGATTCCAATGGATTTGATATACAATTTATATTCTGCACATAGGAGACAATGTAAACCTGTAATTTTGACTACTAGTACAATTGAAAATGAACAGTATGACAGGAGCCAAGAAAATTGATTTCTCTAATGGACTACATAGGGATAACTGGTTATTCAAACACAATTTCCCCATTTCTTCGGCAGTAAAGGGTAGATGTGGGGAATCTACCTCTGATGAGAATACACTAAACAAGCTGCAACCAGCTGCAAATAAGTAATGCTGTATTTAAGAGCAAAGGCTACAATTTCCCGAAGCAAATAGGACCAGAGACTTACTACAGAATCATGTGCATCACTTCACTTATATTCTGAGTTACAGAAATAAATGAAGATTTCATACACATTATAGAAACACTGAAACTTCTAGTCTCAGACCTTATTTTTCAGCAAGTTCCATGGCTTCATACATTTATACTTGTAATATCCATGCTGCCTTCCCAGGCAATGCAGTAAGTATCCAGGACACTATTTTTTCCATACTGACTGTAACACAGCATGGTGAGCCTTTTGGGTAGATCTACAGTAAGGTGAAGGACCTACTAAATTCAGAGTTACTATATTGTCGTTTGGATCTGTACTACCACTACAAAGAATATCAGTGAATTAATCTGATTTCTTCCTCTCTCTCTTTTTTTTTTTTTCTTTTTTTTAAGAAAACTGCTTACCTTTTAAATCRAATATGAAGTCACAATTTTAAGATAGTTTTTAAGAAAAAAGCCTTTCAGTCTACAATGCTATCATTTCAATAGCAAGTCAGATATTCATACTCTCAGTCTTTGCACAAACATCCCTAAATATTTGTGATTCTCAGTATTTTAGAGGTTCCTAACTCATGGCTTGAGCACATAAAACTGTCTGAGAGACTTCCAGTAAAAATTTAACACTAAGGCAAACAAAGACTGCAGTATCTCATCAGCCGTTCACTGCGTCTACACCAGGATCCCCCCTCGCCGACAAATAGAGAGAAAACACTGACAAACTATTTCTGCCACTGCAAAATTTCACCGGCGCTAAAACGTTTCTATTTCAATGGCACATATGGATTACTGGGCTATAAAGGAAGAAAGCCACTATAAGAGATAAAATACAGCCTAGGCTGGGTGTAAGCCAGCTTCAAGTTTCCTTTAGAACGACAGGGGTGACACACGCTGCCGCATCGCAGCCCGGGCAGCCTCTTCCGGATCCTTCCGMGTCAGGACTTAAACCCGCCTCTCGCGCATCCGCGGGCTGTTTGCTGCCCACAGCTTCCCCAGCCAACCACCGTTCTCACAGCAAAACGTTGATACGGTTTTGTTTCTTCAAACTTCAAAGCTGCAGGAAACGCCGCAAAGCGGAGCAACTCGGCCTTTGGGGGCACGCTCCACCCCGACACACCAGCTCGCTGCCGGGCTGCGAACAGCTGGTACCGCCGCGAGGGCTAAGCCCCTGCCGTACCCGTCTACGGCACGCGAAGGACGTGGTGAGAACTGCAAGGTAGGTGCTCGCAGTCCAGAAAAAAGGTAGAATGGGCATTAAAGATGGTGAAGCGTGATGGTCCATGTGGTTACTTGGATTTAAATAGCTGCTAGCCCCCAAAGAGGCCTTTAAAAGGCCTGAGAAATTTTTCCTTCTAAATATCGCCTCTAAATGCAGTGAGGTTATGGTTAATCTGCCCACAACTTYGGCCACCTTGTGCTGTTGGGGTTTCCCTTAAATCACAGGCAAAACGCAGCGATGGAAGAGGCAGACGCGTTGACTTTGATCCTCACGGATCTTCCTGGGCAGCAACGAACCCTTCCACGCTCCGCACAATCACCCCTCACAGGTGCCCCAGCGTCCGTTCCGCGCAAGACCCTCCTCCGCCTACGCTCACAAGCRGTACCTTTAAATTAGTTCTCTAAGTAACAGAGAACTTGAATTCACATGTGCATTCCTAATCTCAGACCACATAAATGTTTTGAAAATTTCAGATAATACCACAGAAACAAAGATGCTTTCCCAAATTAGGTTGCCTTTGCAAGCAAGAAGGTGCTCAAAATAGACAGTGATTACATATTCCTTTAAATATGCCTTGAACTCTGCTGAGTCAGTATTGGCTGCAAACAAACTGTCCTTGAGCGTTTTGATTGTTCCATAAACTATCGCTACGAATTAGAGCAACGCCGCACGCTTTCCCTACCATTAAATGAAATGATACATCACATACTGCATGAAAAATGATAGAAAACTGGCTTGGGTTGGAGCAAGATGCTGGCACAGGTCCGGAAAATTGAGCAATCTTGAAAATCCATAGTAACAAATTGATTGTTTAAATTGACCAATACAGAATGCATCTGAACTAAAGACCCACACTGAGATAAAAATCCCTTCTTCATATAGAAAACAAACCCCCCAAAATCACATATTACCAAGAACTCACAGCTATTTACTTTTCAAAAGAAAAAAATGGATCAAAATTTTGGATCAAATGGATCAAATAGTTGTAAACATTGCTTAGATTAAGAGGTTGAAATCTGATTCCAAGTAGTCAACATTTTGCTAATATTCAAACAAAGCATTTTTACAAGAGATAAGACAAAATTTCAGAAATAGAAAAATTAATGTTTTAATAAAAGAATAAGAAAGTCTAAAATATGCTCAGGATCAAATTTACTTATCAGTCATTCATAAAAGAGCTTTGAGRATGGAGGGGATATTTGTCCTTCCACTAGCACTTCCTTTTGAAGTACACCATTAGCTACTATTAGATTAAAGATGAATTTCAGTAACCAGATTTTCCCCAGCAATGCAGTATCTTTGCTCCTGACTGTAACTGTAAGATCTGGAAACCATTTAAGTCCCTTGTAAGGTTCACCTTGAGAATTTAAATGGCATGCACATTAATACCTGCATAAAATGGGATGTACATGCACAATGGGATGTACATAATACATAAGTGTAAATGTCTAAAGGAGTAAATGAGTCATTTAAATTATTGTGCATTAGAGAATGGATGATTATTAGACCACAAGGTTAAAAGAAAAAAAATCTAGTGAGAAATATTTGAACAAATTAGACATATTCAAGTTGAAGGACCTGATGCAATTCACCCCAGGGTACACAAGGAACTAGCCAATGCAATCTGTTGCTTAAATGATTATTTTTCAGAATTTATTGAAGAGGTAAAGAACTGCCAAAGGACAAACTTTGTTAGTATTTCCAAAGAGAAAAAGGACCTGGAAATTATAGATCAGTCAGCCTACCTTCAATGTTCAGAAAGATACTAGAACAAACCACTTAAGAGTCTATTTGAAAGCACCTACAGGATAATAAAGGTGATAAAAAGCAGTCAACATGGATCCATCAAGAACAAATCACGTCAAAATGATCCAATTTCCTTTCCTGACAAGATAATGGGCCTAGCAGATAAGGGGGAGGCATTAAAGACAATCTATCTTGACTTCAGTAATGCATTTGATGCTGTCCCTTGGGACATTCTCAAGAGTAAACTAGGAAAATTAGTTTAAATGAAGACAAAAGAAGATGGGCACAAAAATTCACRTAAGTGTAGTAATCAATAGTTTACTGCTGGCTGGAAAAACATTTTAAGTAGAGTTCCAGAGGAGTCTATTCTGGATCCAGTTCTACACATTTTCAATAATAGCTTGACTGATGGGATAGAAAAAGCACTTTAAGTGTTCACTGATACAAACTGAAAGGGATTACAAATAACTGCAGAACAGCATTAGAATCCCAAACGGTAAAAATATTCAGTTACAGTAATTCCACAGACCAGGGGGGTTGTGAAGCTACTATAACTGATTATATGTCACTACACTTAGGAAGATATCCAAAACATTGTTTTGCAATAAAACAGCATGCAATAATTTGCCATAATATTTGAGAACATAAGATTGGTCTGACTATAAGGACCATCAAGTCTTGCTGCTTTCAGGCAACAGTCTACATAAAACTTTCCACTTTTTCCTTAGATGTTCACTTTGAATTAACATATTTTGTTCAATATTTATTAAATGTTCCCGCTATCTTGACAGTGRTCGTCGTAGGAGATGGACTCAGAAGATAGAACTACCCTTCATTTTTTGATTTGTTTCAGCAAAATCAGATTGAAATGTATTTATATTTTCTGAAATGTATTTTTTTTTAATGCTGAAGTGCCGATTTTTTTTATATACCATTAACCTGTATTAATATAACCTACACTTCCTTCAATATCAAAGGGAATCTTTCCAATGTATCCAGTAATTCTTCCATTAGGTACTCAGATTTGCATAGACAGAATACTTATGGTCTTATTCATGCTTCATGGATACTCAGGTATGACAAGGCCACTTTTATACTTATTGTAAGGAGAAATATATTCATCAAGATCTCATGAATCATTATCTCTGCTAAGGCATTATATTTCAGAACCAGCAGCTTATCCCTTCCACAAAAAAAGGGTGCAAACTTGCAACCTGCTTTTTCCCTAGCTCACCATGGAGCTTGATTGAGTTGCTTCAGCTTTCATTCTATTTAAAAGATGGAAGCAATTCATCCATTTACTTCCCTGGACTGAATAATTAGTTGATCTATGCACAATGTTTTCAGAGCTGTATAAAAGTGCTGAATATTATTATTGGTATAACCCATACTGGGTACAATATAGAGAAGATACTGTTGTATATATTTGATCAAGCCAGACTGTTATGCCTTGCAGTAAAAAACCTGGCTGGCCTAAAGTGAGCTGCAACAGAGAAAAAGGAGAAGCCAAACAAGTTCTAAAAACAGAAACCTTTTGGAAGCAAATAGAGACATCAACACAGAACTGACAGCTCGTCAGGACAGAGGGGAAAAAATAGGCATGACCCAGTCAGCAAGACAACCACACCTCCAAGCCAAAGACAGCTCAGCTGGAAACAGATCAAAACCTTTAACAAATGTTCAGAGTAATCTCAGTCATTCAAACCAGGATTCCCTAAACCCACAATCTTCAGCTATTTGTAGCAGATAAGTCTCAATAAAGGCTTGGAATTTGCAGAACTGCAGAGATTCCTGTAGAATTGGGGGGCAGAGGGGAGGGCACAAGAAGGCAGGCATAGAGGGGATGCTTAAGGGAGCAAACCAAAAAACCCGGCTCCACAACGTAAGGGAAAAAATGACAATATTTCTGCTGCTACTATCACTCCATATAGTGCCTGGCAGGTCACCTACCTCGGCCATTCTTTATTTTTCACTAAGATGAGGAGAAGGAGGGGAAGGAGGTGGGAAGGACAAATTAAACAGCAAATATACTGGAAAGTCAAAAGTGCTCAAGTTRGATGTAACTTTAAAACCTCATTTGATTAAAGAATGATATGCCAGGATGCAGCTCCTGGAGCACACTGGTAGGTGAATAGTGGCTTCTACTACATTTATACGACATATGCAGGCCCCATGTTTATGCATACAGATGTTCTCTCTCTGTAAAGGCATTACAAGCCTAGGCCCTCTGTATTCAGGAAGATGTGTAGTAGACTTATTGATTTACAAAGGCATGGTAATGTGTTCTGCTACAAAGTCAGATTGCCCCAGGTACAGCAGCAAAACATCATGCTGACTGAGTTAAAAAGATCGGTAATTGTTCAGCGAGCCATGGGATAAGGGATGGTCAATCATCAGAGGAGAACAGAGATTTGGAGATTACATTGCATTACACTAAATTGTTTTTTTAAACATTAATGACAGCTTCCTCTTTAGCATAGCCAAAGGTTTTAGTTTTTTTTTTTAAGCAATCAATAAAATGCTAATGCTCATTGTCTTTTGCACCACCCTAGAGTAAGCTCTATTTCACATATGTGCTAATAATTATAGTTGCAAATTCTATAGAGATTTTGTAGGTTTTTTCACTGCTTGAGTTATCAGTCTGACAACTTGTGCAAGGAGCATCAGTACTGGTAAGGCTGAGAAGTCTTGTTCTCCAAGGGCAAACATGAGTGACAGCAGTAGAGATTCCAGGGGAAGAGAAGGGGGGAAGAAGATAAATCCACAAAAAAGGGCCTGTGGGTGACCCAAGAATAGACCAACCATCAGTTAACTTAGTCAGATATGTACACACCATGTACACCCCAGGCTAGGGCTCCAATAGACTTCAGTGGGCCAAGATAACAAGCACTTAAAAATAGAATTGGGTTTTGAACATGTATGAAAAGTCTACTAGTACGTGCATCTAGGGGTTCTGCTTTTCCTTCCTCTGGTGACTAGCTTTGTCCTTCTACCCATTCATCCAGGAGATGTTGAGCAATCTGAGCTGTACTAAGTTGTGTAAGCATGTGAGAAGAAAAGTAGGTTTTCCCTCCCTCCCCCCCCTCCTCAAGCAAAGGACGACTGTCTCTATAGAAGGAAGTCTGCAGAAGAAATGAAGTTTACACAATCTGCACGGATGAATTCTTATTCCTATCCCTGATGTGTAAACCATATGGTCAAATCCCAGCCTCTTCTACATCATCCCCCAGAATCAGAAAAACACGTTTTTCTTCCTGCTACCCGATCAATCGCTCAAAGTACTTCTAACTACAATTTCTACTAACATGTATTGTTTTATTTAAAGTATGATTGCTGTGGCTTCCACATTCTTCTTCCAAATTCAGAGTCTATTCATGTCATTTAAAACTACTTCATGGGCTAAACAACCAAATACACTTCAGAAAGCAAAGCCTCCATGACCAAAACTGTATTCTTTCCCAAGGCAAGAGTCAGCTTTTGTTTCCTTGACCACTGGCCCGTCTGAGAAAGCACTCCAGTGGTCATCCTACAAACATGCAGGTAGTCACTGCAGCAAGACAAGAACCCCTGAGTCATAACAGAGTTGCTCTTCTGCACTCAGGATAAAAGACATAAGACTACTAGAAAAAAATTTACATTTCCTCTCACTTGGTTCATAGATTTCAATTCAAAAACCATAAAGGCAAAAAGAACCACTTTTCAGCTCAAACACATGGATTTTCTTTTAATAAGAATGCTAAATTCCAATGCATTGTGTAGCTAAAGAGAATGGGTTTGTATACACAGTTCTGAAGTGAAGATGCAGCTCACACCATGAAATAGCAAAAGCATGAAAGTTCACATCTGGGACTGCTAATAATTTACTGCTAAGCCCACTTGCAATGATGCACAAACTAAAGAATAAGTGATTAAGTCTGCAAGATCAGGAAACCTTTCCTACGTTGATAACAATGTTAGAAGAAGAGAGAATAAGAGCAAAATTCTGGATATTGGAAGCTAAAATTAAAGCTCTTAACCAAGAAGAAAATAATGCAAGTTACTATGGCAGTTTTTATTAAACATGTCTCTTTCTGTATCCATAACAGGAAGAAACCATAAAGGAATATATAGCATAATATGGTTACTTTTGTTGTAAGTCAGAAATCATCTTTTGGGGAAGATGATAGGTCTACCTTAAACAAATTCCCCTCAAAAATAAGCAAAGAAAATTCTTTTTACTGGCTTTAAAAAGAATGAAAAGCTGAGAAACAAATCTGTTGAAAATACTGAAACAAAAACAATATTAATGTGTTCAGTAAAATAAAAGGTAGAAAACAAGCTGAACTAGGACAAGAAATGGCCAAGATCATTACCTAGGTAAACGCTTATTACAGGGTATCAGCTTGAGGAGAGTTGAGCAAAAAGGCACAATGCAAAAATAAAAAGGTCAGTATACTTGCACGAGATGCTTAAAAAGCAAAAGTAGAATACCTAGAAATAAGAGAAGTCTTTGATGTAAAAGACAGCTGAACAACCACAATCAGTGGGGTCAGGTAGGTTATAGGATACCACTGTCATAAGAATCAATGGAAATTAATAAGATCAATTTTCTAAGTAGTGCAAAATGCATTAGAATCTCTATGTATATAATTCCCAAATCACAAATGGACTAGTATCTCTAAAGTAATCAATTTCTAATTAGGAAAACAGTATGTAGTGCACAATATTGAGAAAAATAGATGAGGCAGGACAATTGTGATCTTGATACTTAATCTTACATTCTAGATATATAGTTTCAAATTAGAGGGTTTTTATCTAGAAATAAATATAGTAATAAATTCAGACACTCAAATATTTAGATTTTAAGCAGAAACTAAACTACAGAAAGTACCAGCAGCACAACATTTTGTGTCACCATTTTTTTAAAAAAATATTGGCTCTGGTAGTCAGCACACTATGGCAAGATAGACAACAAGACATAGCAATTCTTGTATTCCACTTCCTAACATGCAATGAAGTAATCTTTCTGAGGTAGGCAAGCCTTACTTTAGCACTGTTAAAGGTCTTACACATGTGCTAGAGAGATGATCTTTAGAAAAAGATTTCAGATGCTTTGCAGTAGGAATAGCCTTACTGTCTTGCAGCTTTATCAAAAAAAAGGAATCAGATTAAATTTGGCCCAGCCTTTATATGACTGGGAGAGTCATAAAAAGTCTGAGCTCGCTTGCGTGYCAGAGTAGTCCATCTGTCCAGATACCACTGCTGAAAATACCTGCAACACTTTGTGTTCTAGCTAGATTATACCACCCCATGGTATAATCACATATTGTGATTTCCTTCCAAAGTTAGAGCAAAGAATAAAAAACACTGARAAGTTTCACTTTAGAAACATTTAAATAGAACTAAAGCAAAGTRGCTTGAACATAGGAATGACCATAGCAGGTGAAACCAGAGATCTTGCTAGTTTACTCCAGCCCAGTCTTTGACAGCACCAAAGTAGATGAGAAAAAGGCATGCAAGACTGCTACAAGCATAGGTGCTTTCTCCAAATGTTCTCAAATCTCTGCTTGCTGCTCGGAGTCAGTGCCTGACCTGCACTTGTCCCCACAGATTCTGTAGCCATTAAGGAATTTCAATCCAAACACTTCTGCACTCTCTTCATAAGCCTATGAAGATTTTTCTCATCCACAGCATTCTTTGGTAAGCARTTCTGAGGCTGACTCATCATATAGTACGGTATTATTTTTTTTTTTTTGTTGTTGTTATTTTAAAACCACTTCCTCCTAGCCTCACTTAGCAATAACAGAGCAACTCAGTACATTCAACAAATCTGTTAAATCTGATTAAAAAGAAACATAGAAGTTAAGACTTTTCCTACTGGATTTTTCAGAAAAATAGACACATGCTCCATAACCTTATTTTGGAGCAATTTTCCATTGGAAGCTATTTCATTTTTTTTTTAAAAAAGCAATAAAAAGCTAGCAATACAGCTGTATTATGTCTCTAGTTAGGCACATTCCTGGAGAGCATATTCTGTCAGAAGTATAAAGCTATAATGCAAGTAGAAAGAATAAAGCTATTTTGGAATTTGAAAATAAGAAGCTTTATCTCTGCAGATAATAGCTCCTCTACTTACATGAGCAATATATTAAGTTTCAATTATCTTGGTGCCTGTTTTCCAGGGAAATGAATTTTAAGTAATAAATTACACAAAATATCCAAGTATATACTTAAATAAGGAGAAGAGTGTAATTAATGGCTAGCTTGGGTTTTTATAACAAATTCACTGGTCGGATCATAAYGCATTGATCCATCTACAGAAAAAATTCCTTCCTAATACTGAAACAGTACGATACCATTCCGCATAAAGTCAAAGCTTGAATGACACACAGCGTTAACTGTAAAATTAAATCATGTGGCCCAGTTTGACAGGAACAGCAGGTAAGTGCAACCATGTAATCAAAATAGTCCTAGAAAATCTGAATTACTGCCAGTGGAAGTAGAATGGACAGCCACTCCCATATTTTAGGATTTATCTGTTAGTGAACATGGAATAAAAGGAACTTGGTTAATGCTTTTGATGCTGTGAGACTAGCCATAACTTAAAGACCTAAAAAAAAAAAAAAAAGCAATCGTTATGCAAAACTGTCTGCTGAAGGTTTTACCATTCATTTTTTGCATCAGAATCTGAATGTAAATTATATTTGCTTTCAATCCAGAAGCCTGCAAAATCTTAACAAGATTTTTTTTTTCCCCTCAAAAGTACTAAAACTACTTAAACAAAACAAAAAAGTATGAAGGAAACCCCCTCATTCTCCCACTCTGCTAAAAAGATTCAATGACAAAACAAGTTTACAGATCTATTCTGAAGTGATGTCACGTAGCTTCCTTGAAAGGGAAAAAAAAAATAGTCTCAATCTTTTTTCAAAATAGGACTAGATATTAGAAAAGCTTCTATATCAACTCTTCTACACAACTAGCTCATTCCTCTATCATAAGTCCTTTTCCTCTCTTCGTGTTTAGGTCAATCTTTAGCATTTCCCTCTCTTCTAGTCTATACCTATAAACACTTTACTTTTCCTTTCCTTCAACCTTTGCTCTTCTAGTATGTTTGAGTTTTTACAGTTTGTTTTCCGCTCTCTGAAGTAATGAAATCAAATCTAAATTATACAATTACCAAGAAAGAAAACATCCACAAACATATTAGAAGATAATGCATAAAAATCGATTTTCTTCTTAAGCAGAGTTCAAGATTTTATTTTCCAAAAGTGTGAACTTAGAAGTCTGTATTAATCTCTCCATACCCTTAAATCCACTGAAGATAAATGTTCCTAAGGAGAAAACACATTCATTTTGAAAACATTCCTAWCCAGGAAGAGTCCAGACCTCTCCTTTCCACCCCTTTGACCTTGCAGGTGTAGGTAGGTGCAATGCTGGCACCAGTGTGGGCTCCCGAGCTGCCAAGGAGCCAGGCGCCTGCAGGGAGCTGCACGGTTCAGACGGCGCTCAAGAAAAGGTCCAAGGACTGCTCTGGCTGCCTTCCCTCCGCTCCCTCTCTCGTCCCATGGATTCTCCTCTCATTGACTGCTATTTTTCAAGCATCGCTTTAACAAGACAGCATAGGATCGGCTCCTCTTCCTGATCCAGAAGCAAGCCACGGTCCCTCTGCTTCTCCCATGAATTGATAAGAATCAAGAGCCAACAACGTGAAGAGTAGAAGAAACAAAATTCCCAACTCTCCCAAAACCATTTTAATTGCACACACTTGTCTCATAATCCTGATCCATAGAAAATCCATGTCCTCATCTAGCACAGTTTATCTCCTCACAGTACTGGTGCTAATATTCCTGTCCAACTGAAAATGAAAGGTAACAATCAAGTCCCAGAAGATATTCTCCGAGGAATAACTTTTGTTGTTGTTTTTATCCAATAAAAGTAGGAAACTACCTTAGTCAT
This sequence comes from Rhea americana, assembly GCF_003343005.1. NCBI lineage: Eukaryota > Metazoa > Chordata > Aves > Rheiformes > Rheidae > Rhea > Rhea americana. The sequence continues at coordinate 7,683,500 of NW_028186756.1, forward strand.
GATAATTAGTATTTTCAGGGTTGCAAATGAAAGGGTTTTTTCTGCTTCATCACTTTTGTGTAATCGAGTTTCTTCCAATATTAGCTGATTAATCTCCGYTTTTCTCTTAAATTATTACACTTGTTCAAAATCAGAGTTTAGCTCAAAATGACACATAAGAATAACCTAAGGAAAAAGTTAACCCTTGCTAGTAATTAGCTTGCACTTACTACTAAAAGGAAAAAGAAGCAAGTGAAAAACAAATCTACATTTTTCCTCTCTCCAATATTGCATTTAAAAGAAACACTGCAGTAGTATCAAGAGTTACCTGCTTATTCAATTATTTAGTAAATCACAAGTGGTCCTTGTCAGTTTGAGACTTACAGTACTGCGTGCCCATATCACTTGTGATATCCACGTTGCTGAAGATTAGGAACCTTCAAGTGACTACATTTAGGTTTACTGACAGCCACTTTACTCTAAGTTCAATCTCCATATTTTTCCATAAAMAATATATGTATTTACATACACAGATGTACTGTAAGGGTACATCTTCCCCTTTCTCTTGAACTAAATCCAAACAGGACAGCATGGGAAGGGAGGAAAAGGAAAGAAAAAGAAAAGGTAACCCACAATTTGTTCCACTGTCATCATCTGTAAGGGTCCAGGCGCGGCGTGAGCCTGCCTCCCGCAGGTTGCATAGTGCCCTGCGGAACAGAGTTTTGCTCCAGAAAGAGCAGTAACAAACATGTCATCAGGCTGGAGGGAGGTGAAATCTAACTGGGATTTCACCGTGAAAAGGAGGGCACCAAGATGATTCTTACTCTTTACACTAGTCCTTTGGGAAACAGCGTGACGCAAAGTAGGTCTCATATGCAAAAGTTATTGCTCTTGTTTGTAGTTAAATCATACACAGCATCAAGATGATGCAGTCCTCAAAACTAAAAAAAGAAGAGCTTTTAGGAAAACAGTCCCAGCATACAAGGAGTAAAACAGTTTCTTCATCCATTTGATAGGCATACACAGAGGAAAAAAGGAGAAGGGAAAAGAGATCAATTCTGTCAGATCAGAAGAAAACCAGCTGCAAAGAATAGTAAAGARGAGGCTTTTTTGAAGTTCTCAGATCTCCTACAGGTAGGTTTTAACAACTGATAGGAAACCTCTCTCCATTCTCCTCCCTCCTTTCTAGTTTAAAACCAAGGTCCTTTGAGCATGAAGCAAAATAGAACCCAGAGACACAGAAGTGTAACAAATCAATAGAAAGGCTGGGGCCAAGGTGAAGGCATGAAGGGGATCAGAGGATAAAGGAAGAGTCATGGACAAGAAGCAGAGGAAAAATGAAAAAGCAAAGATCAAATAGGATGGATAAACTTTAATGTTAAAACTGGACCTTTTGTATCTATTTCTAGAATTGTTAGTGCTTAAAATATTTAGGAATGTATTTAGTCTTGATTCCAGTGTTACTAATATTCCTTGTAGTATCTTGGGGGCGTGGGGGRCAAGAAAAAAGAAAGCACCATTCTTGCACTTCAGGAGAAAACAATTGTTTTCAGTTGATTTTAACATGCATTTAGTAAGTCCTGATATCTTTATCTCAGTGCGCATCCATAGGTATCCTTTGTCTTTTGGTACTATAATTCATTGCTTCATAAGATTTCTCATTTGTGTAATACCCTTACATTTAGGAGAAATACTCCTATTTTAATGCTAACCATGTGGGTAAACAGTTCCTAATTGGAAGTCCATTCAAGTAAACAGAAGAGCTCCTATCAGGTGGTCCTCTTAATATTTTTCAATGAATTATCACAGTAAAAGTTTTGGACAGAGGTGAACAGCAGTGTCATTGCATATTTACAGATGCTTCTTACCCACCTAGAAACACAGATGTTACATTCATATACCTTCACAGTATTTCAACACAGAAGATCCTAATGACCAACCAAAATAAAAGATGAGAAAAGTACTTAGTTTTTATTCTCTAATAACGAACAACACTTGTGGCAAATGGAAAGCAACACACACATGCATACTCAGGGCAGCAAAAGGAGCACTTACAAAAGCGATCCATGAGACACGTCGCCTCTGTCATCCAGTGAGCAGGGGGACCTCCACAATAGCCAACAGGGATTTATTTCAGGCATTCAGCATCAATCACAGGAAACTATAAACACTGAACCTCTACCAGCTAATCTSAGTACTTACAAGGCTAAATAGATATCCCCTTGAATATTATTCTCACTGAGAGTAGCATGTAGCAGTTAGTTTCCTGCATAATTTCCAGCATTTCCTGCATTTGGGACAAATTGTTCTTGTCCCGTCTTGCAAATATTTTGCTAAGCATATGTTAAAATTCAAAGTACTAGATTATAAGAATTGACAGGAAGAAGTCCACAGCATCCATAACCTATACAGGATTGTCTGCTGCTTCCATGAAAATACATACAGTGCCAAACATTCATTTTGTTCTACATCATTTCTGCTGAAATGGAGGACCCTACCATCTTTGCCACATGTAAAATGGTAGATGAGGATGTTTGTGATCACCTCCTTTCATATCAAATTCAAGCTTCTTCTCTATAAAATACATTCATAGATACCTCTAAGAAGAGAGAGGAAAACTCCTTTTAAACACACTAGGGATGGCCTGGCCAGTTCAGTCAAATTAGCAATTGTTAAAYAACTGACATTTGGGATCTTATGCCAGAAAAATAAGCTAATTTTTAACACAGACTGTGTATGTCTATAGTCAAGGAACACGTAAATATACAACAGAAATACAGAGAAAAAAAAAGAGATCACATTATAAAATGCATTAATTTCGCATTACCTGTATGAATAGCCTTTCAGGAAGCTTTTCTAATGATGTCTCAACTTATACTTGAAATTCAATTATACCTTAGCTAATCTGACTACAGGAAATTAATACATTTAACTCTTAAGCCATTTGCTCCTCAGGAGCACCTATTCACATACGGCACCATTTTTTTCTGTCTGTAAAACAACGGAATGGCAGGACGAAAAAGGCATAGTAACTGCTAACTGCATTTGTGTAATTCATCAGCATGCTTAGTGTAACTCAATTTCAGTAACTGATAGAATAAAGTATTGATATAACGTATCAGAGATTGTAGAAAAATTTAGARATTTAGTCTATTTTTTTAAACACGAAACATGAAATGCCTCCAAAAATAAGCATAAAAAGAATACCAGATGTGAAATAAAGTCTTCTCTGTTTTCTAATTGGGATTGACAAACACTGAGACCTTTTGGTCTTTTTTTCTTGGAGATTTTTTATAGAAAGCTACTTCAATCCTACCTGAGACATGTTAAGAAGGAAATCTGAATGGCTACTATCCCAGCAAACAACTTCAAGGAAGGGGTAAAGGAAGCAAAAAGAATCAAAAAAGCAAGGGTCAAAAACTTTCAACCATAAATAGTGGAGGAAACACAGGAGGCACAACACCAYAGCACCGCGCGCACATCTGGTCCAGCAGACATGACAGCACACCATGCCCCGAACAGTAGGTGCTGTGGGAATGCAAGGATTTAGACTCAAAAGCCTCAAACACTCAAGTTTCAGCTAGCCTTGCTTTATACTACGAAAGGCTTTTATCAGTCTGGCTTTCAACTTCTTGCAAGCAACAGCCAGCAAGAAATCCCTCAATCAATATTCAGTTTTCCAGCTTTGTTCCACTTCTCCAGCAATTCAGAGGACTGGAAGAGCATTTGTTGTCAGATACTTGTTGCATACTGACGAGGGCACATGGGGCCTGCATGCTAACCCTTCTCAACCAGTAAAAACAGTAAAAAGCCTATAATGAGATATATTATTGYGTGAGGAAAGACAAAGGCAGAGCCCTTGATTTATGCAAAAATTAGTGTTGGGAGTGTCATTTCTCTCCTGAAGTTTTAAATGGATTAACAATTTTTTTTCCACAATATTGAAGATTCGTCCTTTAAAAGGGTCAGAAAAGGCCTATCTTTGCTCCTTATAAAGGTGGGGGAGAGAACAAAACTCCTACCAATAACAATCACACCAATTCTATTTGAAATCTACATTAGAAGTCTTCAAGGACTTCAGATGCAGCAAATCAAACTAGAAACTGTACATGTCCTACTTGGACATATATTTTTTTTTATTTTGGATGTATACTTTTAGAGGGAGCATAGGCATAAAGGAGAGTAATTTTTTCCTTTTAGGATATCACTGAAAAACTTATTTAATGTCTATTAAAAAAGTGATACTTCGTAAGTCTCTGGAGCTGAATTGCAATACCCTACAACCATTGTTTCTTTCAATAAACTACACTCAAGTGGAATATATAAGATGATCGTGTGAAAAAGGAAGTCGTTTTTCCTTAATAGCCACTGAATTTCATGCAGTAGAATTTTTATGCTATACGAATGACAAAATATTGTCACCTATAAAACAGTCTAATATATATATTTTTGGAGGCCTAATTATAGCCTCCAAAAAAACTGTAATCATTTTCTTTATAGCATTTCCTCATGATTTGTTTACAGTGCAAGAATGGTGGTATGCAAAGATAGTGATGTAATTTCCATGTAAATTAAAGAACATTTCACCATTTTAGCACTACTGCTGCACAAACAATGGCAAAATAATAATCAAATAATCACGGTTTGTAGAAGATAATTCTATTTATTGCAAACAGAGGAGACACATCCAGTACAACACTGCARTCTGCAGACTTATTTGAAATCAATAGCAGTGAACATAATGCGTTCYGCAGCAGTTATACTTCGCCCTGCAGACTTTTCTCCTTTTGACCTAGCTACACTGCACGCTACRTCTGCGCAACTTGTTGGTTTTGCTATGAGGATTCAGATTACCTCAAAAACATGCTTTAGACTTAATCTCACATGTGTTTTCTTCCCTGTTAGCTTACATCCACACCAAGTACAGCATGCATTAAAAAAAAAAATCTCATCTACACCATTAGTCCAGAGATGAATCATCAGAACAGCAGCCATACGTTTCATGACTTCTCTAAAAAGCTTTGCTGTTCATCTTTTGGTTTTGCTCTGCCTTAGCGTTGTCTGCTTTTTAGCTATTCTGACTGGATGAGCCTTTAAATTACTGAGTTTCCCAATTTACCAGGTATCATCCATCTTCCTTTGCAGTCAGATTTGCCTAGATAGGCAACTATTCCCTGCACATCCGTGATGGTACTTGAGATGTTATATCCCAATTAAATTTCTGTGGGTCATGTTGGAAGCATAGTACAGGAAGGCGTAGTGACAGAAGAGGATGCTTAACTCTGTTACTGTAGCAATGATGGCTCAATCTCCTTTACTGTGTCAAATTTCAGTCTTACTCAGTAGTGTTTTCCCTGCACTTCTTCCCATGGTTCCAGATTAAATTAGTTYATGTTATCACACGCACTTATTTCAAAGGAAAAGTCAATCTCAGCATATTACAGCRAAGGAAATAACATGTTAGGGCAGGCTGTCCGCAAGATTATCTCCACTGACAGATTTGGTTCTTCCCATTGCTTGAAAAAGAACAGAGTATTTGGTGTTGTGCTAACAAAGACAACTTTTTTTTTTATTTTTTTACATGTCTCTATAGTACGATCCCAGATTTCCCTGTATTCAGAGATTTTGAGAATTGGAAAGAAAGTTCAATACTAAATCAGTTCTCATGGAAACTAGGAAAGCCTTCTCCTCTGACTTATCTTGCACTGATAAACTGACAATAGGCTCATACATAAAGATCCTCATAGAGTGCTTCATTACAACTTCAAAATCCAAAAGTTAACCCTACTTTTGGGATATGGCCAGGAGCTTTTCAGTCAAAATATACAGAAATAAATCTGTTCATACACAATTAAAAAATGAATTTTATAGGTACTGCTTAATGATAACTTAATCTTGTAAAGAGCTAGCAATTAGAAGAAAATTCCTTTCATAATGATGGCTGTAAAAAGCTGCAAGCCAAATTCACTGGAATTATTTTCTGACAGAACGTGGCCCAGTAAAGAAGAAATATCCAYGTGTCCACAACAGCACGCAGGTCTTTTGGGTTTACCCTGCAGTTCATACATCAGCCCAGCTGATTTTTCAGATGTTCTCAGCATGTTATGAATATATGCAGTTGTATGTAACAAGAGACAGTTTAGAGTGCCCAGAAACCCATTTTTATTTTCTTCTCTCCCAATAACACGGCTAATAACATTCCACTGGTATTCCTAACACTACTTCAGGGGACATGCTCACCTCTTACAGAACCACCGTGAAATACATTACCTCTCTTTATAAGCCTTGCTTCACTGAATACACAACAGTCTTCCATAAAAAAAAATACATGAATTTCAGTGCCCAACAGACACACAGCATCAACATGCATTCAAGCACACCCATGTGAAGCAGTCTCAAACTCATGCTGAGAAATTCATTGCTTCTACAACTTGTATCATCATCGTATCACCCCTCACCCCACRGAAGCTTATTCCTTACATAAATTTATGGTTTATTAGGACAACGGCCTAATATATAGGTGGGAAAAAACTTTAACTTATACTAAAGAATTGTTGTCCAATTAAATAACTGGTATTCTAGCAAAACTTTGGAAGAGGAAAATTAAGTGATCTAACTTCTAAAGGTACATGGCAAATTCTGTGACAAGAGACAGTCACTACRTATTAAAGAAATGTAAACAATGTCCATAAGGAATCCTGAAGGATGCTCCAGAACAAGTGACACAGAACCTGTCTATCATTCAGTTGGCACCTAGGGACATGCCATATCACAATCATTTACTTGAAAGATTAAATTTTCTACCAACAATCAGATTGCTTCAAGCACACAGTGCAGAAGAGGAGTTTGTGTAACTTAAAATGGTCAATAAAGCCCATAAATAAAAAGACTTTGTTCTTCATCATCACTCCAGCACTTCAGAAAAGTTTACAGCATCTCCATGCTTAGTTCATCTCCCCAGTGTTAAAGAAATGAACGTATTGTCAGGCTCCCACAAATTTTCAAGTTTACATAGCTTTGCTATTTCAAAACCAACTGTTTCAAACAAGGCAAAACACAGAGTACTTATGTCTCATGTTGAGTTTGAGACTTTAAAAGAGAGGATTTTAGACTTATGTAAGCACAAGAATGCRCCCAAATATTCTGAATAGCTGAAAATACACTTTTCCCCATATTCTTATACTGTAAATCGCAGACATTGCTCAAAGATTGTTGTGGAACTGTCTAAAGCAAACTTCAGTTTAGACCACACAACYGAGGATTCAGTATATCAGTAGTCAGTAACAATAGGCGGGTTAAGGGGCTCTGCAACTGAGCATTTATATTGCTAAGCAAGCATTCCTGGGTGTCCTAATTCCATACTGAATTAAGGATCTGAATGTATAAAGCTGGATTTAGTACACAAAAATAGAACTGAAAATGTTATTTTTCTGACAATATCAAAGTCTATCAGGAAGAATGCTGAGAGTATCAAAAAAGACTGTTCAAAAAGACACAATCTTCAGAGACAAAGGATGTCCATCCTTGGAAGACTTGTGTGCTTAGCATCTGTGAATTACAGACAAAAAGGAAAAGATCAAATAAGCTCCAAATACATACAGGTTTTGGATTACCTTTGTACATTAARTTAGATGCTGAGCATTGTTAGCACAATTTAGAAAACAAAAGTATTCACTGCTTTCGGTTTTTAATTGACCTTAAAAAAAAGTTTTGCTAATGAATATTGCACTTACTCTTATTGCAACMTATATCAAAAATAATTAAGTACTTAATATGAATAAGTATTAAGTACAAGTAAGTACAAGAAAATGCCTTGCTTTGGGCTGAGGAGCAGCATGAAAACACTAACTTGAAGTAAATGGAGATCAATTTTCTCATCTTCCACTTAAAGTAATGATTTGTCTCAGRGGAAAATTCAGGATGAAAACACTACCAAAAATTAAAGTACTAGTTGAAGTTTATACAAACTTGTAAAAAAAATATAAAATAAGAGCACATTTGGCCASTTAACCTTTTGAATGACATCTTCATGACAGTAAGGTGATGCAGAGACAGACAAAATTTTAAGGCAGTAAAAACATACTGTATATCCTAAATTCCATTTAATTTCAAAAGGAAAGCAAACTATTTCCAGGATTTAGCCTTTTAAGCAGTTTACTTTTGTTTCTAATATTCCATTTCAGGCAGCCAATAGTTTTAAKTTGAATCTAACTTGTGGTGCCCTATTGAAATCATTAACAAAATTATTGCTGCTACAGCATAGCAGTTCAACAGCATTTGTAAGAGAGGTTCTAGCTTATGGCAGGTCCACAAAACTCTCCATCTGCTGGTCTTTTCTCAAATATCTGACTAGTAATGCCCAAGAATTATGCTGCCTCTTCCTGCAGTCATGTAGCCTTGGAGTTGTCTGCTTTACCAATCACCTGTGCCACCCAGAAAAACTGGAAGTGCAAGCCTGAAGCCATTAAGTGGCAAATTCCGGGGAATCAGAATGACCATCCACTAGCACTTCAGTGAAGCAACACGTGATACAACATACTAGATAAGTGGTATGAATCATCAAACATGTACTGGTGCTTAGGCAATTAATGTTATAATTGTTTTTCTTGTAACAAACTCAGCATGACTGAAAGTCTGCTGTTGTGCTGCAAATTTTGAATGAGAAGCTGTGAAAATAAGCTTACRATAAAATTACCCATAATAGGTGCCATTGAATCATGCCCACAATTCCATCAGTCAGGCAAACAAAACTGGGATGAACGACGAGTTGATGTTATCACTGACACATAGCTGTAGTATGATGGAGTGCCTAAAACAATCCCCAGGTTCCCTCCAGTAATTAACACATTCAGCTAATTACTTTGGAAAGACAGGATATAACAGTAGGCCATAAAATTATGGCTTTCTGATTTTACGTGAAGTATGCATTGTATACATCTCTGTCATTTCCAACCTGTGCTTCCACAAATGCATTTCATTTTCTCCACCACCRAAGAACATATACAACAGAGGTGCTGTAGGTCAGGCTCTAGTATAATCCTACCTTAGAGTACCATCTGTAGGTAAAACATAATGCCTTTCCCATATCATTGCCTAGCAGCAATTTGGTAATCCCTATAGAAAAGTAGAAGCTTTCATCAAAGATACACCAGGATAAGCATGTTCTCTTTCCTCCAAGCCAGCCAAAGCTAAGACACCATTTTAGTTTGGTTTAGTCCATTCTATTTTAAATTCATATTATCATMGCACAAAAAAAATAAGGAAAAGGATGCAAAGAAATCTCATGGTAAACTCTAAAAGCAGTTCTGATTCTGATGGGATAGCTATGTGCTGCACTTTCCATGTCACTTACCCCAGAGCAATTCTGCAAATCCACTTGGCACATGGAAAATCTACACCTGTGCCTAAACCTGGGCTGATGTTTTCCCAGCTAATTAAAGAAACACACACAAGGCTTAACTTATTTTTATACTGTGGTTATGCAGTGACTGTATAGACATAGAAGTATCTTTATTGTTCCTTTAGAAAATTTCAAAAATAAAGAGGAAAAAAAACATCCACACCTTTTCAAACTTCTGGGTAAACTCATACAACTAAGCAAATAGCACCACCCCCACCACCCCAAAAAAAAGCAGACCACCAAACCTCCATCAAAAGTTTAGGAGAAATTCGTCATCATATTATCCACAGGCTCTAGAAAATATTCACTTATACATTTCTTTCAAGCCTGGATAGTGAAGTTCACTACTCCTCTTCCAGGATCTTAGATAAATATGGATTAGTAGGACCTGAATGAAACTCTACCCAGAAAGTACAGATATCTAAACAGAGATCTTACTCAGAACCAAGTATATTTATCATGAACATTCCAAGAATGAACATCACCCTGCTAAAAACCAACAAATCAACAGATGCTGAACATGAATTCAAGAATGTTCTTTAATTGGACACRAGAAACAAATAACCTTAAACTGATTTACAAGATCTGAAGTAGATAAAATATTTCAAATAATATTTGGACCAAAGTATCTTGGCACCATACTGTTAAAGAGATTTTGATGTTGGATATGTGATAACAGCAGTTTTTCTTTAGCCTTTCTTTTGGGGAGGAAAAAAGAAAAAAAGCCAGTTCTTCAGTTGATATAAGCCTGAACTGGATGCATGGCAACTATCCAAACTGAGGCACTTTCCGTCAAATCTAGAACAGTGCATGCTTCTGGCTTAATACAACCAACCTCCCAGCCCTTTCTCCTCAAAGGAAAACCCGAACTCCAAAACTCAAACATTTATCTTTCCTAGCTGTGGTCATTCTTTTACTTGGCTGAGACTACAGCGTGATATGATGGAAGAGTAGCATCTTCTTAATGGACTTGGCAGCGCAGAAGCCAGGACTGCTTTGTCATCTAAATCATGCTGTTTAGGCAGAATCTCTGTCACTACTTTGAAACATCTGGCCCAATTAAAGCAGGACTGTGTGCTAACTCATCTGAATGGCAGAGGAAGGTTAATGTTATACGCCCCAAAGGCAAAAATCTGTTACACACAGCATCCAGGATGTCCTTACCTATTAGAAATTTTGGCTGGCTGAGGGTAGTTTGTCAAATTGGGCAAGAAAATCAAGGGAGAGAGAGAGAGGAGGAAAAGGTAGTTTCTAGTTCAGCACAGATAAAAACATGTGCACATGTAAACTTCTTTCTGGGTCCAGTATTGTTCAACTTAATCATCAATGATCTGGATACAGGGACACAGTGCACCCTCAGCAGGTTCACTGATGATACAAAACTGGAAGGAATAGCTGATACACCAGAAAGCTATGCTGCCATCCAGAGGGACCTCAACAGGCTGGAGAAATGGGCAGAGAGGAACCTCATAAAATTCAGTGAAGGCAAGTGCAGGGTCCTGCACCTAGGGAGGAATAACCCCATGCACCAGCACAGGCTAGGGGCTGACCTGCTAGAAAGTAGCTCTGCAGAGAAGAACCTGGGAGCCCTGGTGGACAACAAACTGACTATGAGCCAGCAACGTGCCCTTGCAGCCAAGAAGGCCAATGGTATCCTGGGCTGCGTTAGAAAAAGCATTGCCAGTAGGTCAAGGGAGGTGATCCRCCCACTCTACTCAGCCCTGGTGAGGCCACATCTGGAGTAATGGAATACCAGTTCTGGGCTCCCCAGTACAAGAGAGACATGGAGTTACTGAAGCCAGTGCAGTGAAGGCCTACTAAGATGATTCAGGGACCAGAGAATCTCTCATACGAGGAAAGGCTGGGAAYGCTGGGACTCTTCAGCCTGGAGAAGACCAAGGGCGGGGGAGCAGAAATCTTAGCAATACACAAAAGTGTCTGAAGGGAGGGTGTCAAGAAGATGGGGCCAGACTATTTTCAGTAGTACCAAGTGACAGGATAAGAGGCAACAGGCACAAACTGAATCACAGCAAGTTCCATCTGAACATGAGGAAAAACTACTGAGAGAGTGACAGAGCACTAGAACAGGTTGCCCACAGAGGCTGTAGAGTTTCCTTCCCTGGAAATATTCAAAAGCCATCTAGACACAATCCTGGGAAACCTGCTCTTGATGATCCTGCTTGAGCAGGAGGGTTGGAGTAGATCTCCAAAGGTCTATTCCAAACTCAACCCTTCTGTGATTCCATCAGTGCAAACAATACCTAGGACTGCAGACCTTGGTTTATTTGTACATACAGATACATGCAAATATAGTATCTGCATGTGAAAATTAGCTGCTAGGTTAAAATCACTGGAAATAACCAGTAAGAGGCTCTGGACTCCTTCTGAAAACCATTCATCCATGCAATGCACAATATGAATGTTCAGTTATGGACTTAATGTAAAATATGCTTAACAAGCTCACTAAGACTTAATAGGTTCCAAACATTAGTTTTCCAATTATTGAAATCTTAGTCACAATGGTAAAAATGTGATCTATTTAAAAGACAGAAGCTAAAACAATTTATTGTATTAATTAGCATCTTCTCTTCCACTCTGAAATATCTATTCCTAGTAATCTGACAACTTAACTGAGGAGATCATTGGTTTTTATTAATATTTTTTTCTTAAGTCGAAGACTGTTACTGGTGCTGGAAATTAACAGGAAAAAAAGCCCAGGCAAATTCTAAAGGCAAGGACTATTCTTTTTCTCCCCTCACAGCTGTTTTGGAATTTGTAGCCTTTTCTCTAATTAGCCTGTATAATTTTGATGCATTAATRCTACTTAGTAATAAAATCTCAGGCTATTTCAGTCATGTGACCTAATCAGTCAAAGCAGAGTCTATACGTATAACATTGCAKTAACTTGGCTATGTTCAGACTCAAAGGAACTACCATTTCCTTGCAACATTCAGCCATTTACCTTCCTTTCATCCACTAGCATTCTATAGATTTTCAGAAGCCAGGATTGAGCTTGGCCTTCACATTAAAAAGATTCCTTACTGCAATCCATCTGCTTACTTTAAGCATAASAGTAGTCCCTTAACAAGTAATTACAATTTTAAAATTATACATGTATATATTTACACACACACACATTTTTAAAAATAACATCTAAAAAATTTTTGAAGAACATCCAAAATTGGCTGGATAGAAGCAGTTAGCTCTGAAAACAGAAATATAAAATCAACCCTATAATTGAAGGGGCAGCCAGTCTCTTTCAAGCTTCATAATAAAAGAATAAATTGACCAAATCCAAAATGGCAGAGAACCCTTTACAAATTCCTTCTCCTCACTTCCTTGACATAATCCTTTCATTTTTCTCAGGTTCCAAGAGAATATAGTTGCATCTCTGAGTGGATATAACATGCTGGAAAAGTAGAGAAACAGTCTTCTTTAAAAGCAGTAAAATAAAAAAAATAAAAATAAATAAATAAAAGAACCCCCAAGCCCCCCCAAAACTGATGCACAGAGTAGGCTARTTCAATTCTTGTTTGTAAAGCATGAAGAGCCTCTCTTCAGGCAGAAGAAATCCTTATTAGATGTTTCAGAACCAATGCACTAAACACTTCATAGACAAACACTGGGTTTTTCTGTGCTTTGCAGAACCAGAGAGAGAAGAGATACTCAACAGATACAGTCCTCAGCCATACAATGTTATTTCTGTTGTCTTTTGCAAATCTAATGGTATTCAGGAAGGACAACCAAGACCTAACTGCTTTATTTCAATTTAATCTCATCCTTCATTTGCCTCTGTCTGATATGGKCATGGCTACTCGTCATTTCATCTTGGCATCCTATACAATAGAAGTTAATGAGATCTGTTACTCTGTTCAGAGCAGAGATAGTTCTTACTTCYGGTTAGAAAGCGAGAGACCACAGCTCCAATGAGTTTTGGACATCAGTTGTAAATATTCAGTATTTACTCTTGTTCAAAGTGAGTTGCTTCATTTATTAACAGTAATAATTATTGACTGTCACTTTAAACTCACTGTCCTTTGGCTATTCTCTTCTGTCTTTGTGAATGAAATACAAGTCAGATTTTTTTATTACAAGATAGGAAGTCAAAACAATCATTTTCTAATTTGAGATTTCAGGTGGTGCACAGAAACACCATCTAAGCCTTCTCACTCCCATCACTGCAAAGACAAAACAAAGCTGAATGCCTCCCAAATGAACCCCCCCCACCTTCGCACTGCCTCCCAGTTTATCCTACTCCAAAACAGTGGAAACACTGGAAAATCTGAAGGTTTCTTTCACTTTCATCCTATCCTCAATGAGAGATTGAGACTATTTGTCTCCTGCTCTTCAAAAACACCAGATACAAGATGCATCATTCCATGGTGCCTCACAGCTATTCTTTGAGGTTGCGCTGCTGAATTATTGTCATTCACAAAATTATTGATTATTTTGCYGTTAGCTTAGACAAGTTATAGTTCTCTTTAAAGGACACTTTCAAGAGACTCAACCTAGAACCCCAATCCATCTTAATTATACAGAAAATTAAGCTCATGAGCAACCTCACTGGACTATCCCATTGTTTGAAGTTATAAACCAGTTTAAATGGTACTGGACTGGTGCTCATGAAGATATGAGAATGTATTTGACCATTGAAAAGGTAGAAAAATTTAAGGAGGTTCACATAGTTACTGTATATAGTAAAGCAGAGATCTAAATACATCATTTGGAGCAAAAAAAAAAAAGACAGCAAGAGATTGATCTCATTTCTATTTCTTGCAGCTGTAAAAACAACTCCTGTTCAGTTTAGTTCATATATTGCCCTTTTACACAAAAAAGTAATACTTAAGCAATGCAGTAAGATACATGACCTTGCATTTCCTGTGCTGAAATATAAAATAYAATATGTGACAGCAAAATTATCCCACTAGTTAAAAGCTGCTTATAAAGAATATTATTATTCAGATTGAAATAKAAAATATACCTAGAGATCCAACTTTGGCCCAACAGATGAAGTCCTGGACAAACCAGTTAAATTCTAAAGCATTTAAACACTAGAGGTAGYTACTCCTAGACCCTGAAAGCTGAAATCAGATTTAAACTAGTTCAAATCAAAATATTCACTTATAAGTTAGTTTACCTGCCTTCAGTAAGAGGTAAACTGCCCACATTTACTACATAGTGAGGGCATGCAAATAGGCAGTTACCGTACTGCATAAAATGGATCCATTGTTACAATCTGAAAATCATATAGAATCACTTACTAGACTGCTTGATGAAGTAGCAACACAAATATTTTACTAACAGTAAGTGAGATTATGGGACCTTCTGGCACTGGGCAAATGGGGATCTCACATCAAGTCTGACTTCTAATGACCTTTAATACTGATCACAGGCAAAGGATGCCCTTTCGATACTCCAGAAATTTAAATTTTTTTAAAAATAGTTTTCTTAATAAAAATCATCTTTAAAGTAAAATATGTCARTGGACATCCAGTTAACCTCAGCTCCATCTTGAGATCAGTACAGACACGAGTTAGTCAGCATGAAAGCAAGTTTATGTAATGTCACAGACTTACAGTTGCACTCTGGTCAAAACACRGCACATGCCAGGTTGACTCAAATAAAGGTATATGCTAATAAATTCTTCATGAAAAAATGCAGCTGCTGTGGGAATCTTTCATTATCCATYGACTATTTCTGTGATCTGTTTCTGATATAAATGAAGGGAGACAGAGTATATGGAACATAATGAACTGTGGGACTAATAAGCATTGTCTGTGAAAAACTGATCCCTGTTGAGACATATGCTACRTCTTCCAGATTATTTCATCTCTCCAAGAAAGTAGTTTAGCTATTATTCGTGTTAGCAGCCATACTCTAGAAAGCCATCCTGTGAGGGCCCATATGAACAGGTTAGAAGTGTCAGACCAGTTCCAGACTCCTCTCAGTCCTACATTTAATTCTGCTTCTGCTGGAACTGCATGCAAATATTCATGTGATATGGGTCAGCATTTGTGAGGTCTAACTACTTAGACCTCTCACTCTATTATTTTTATCTTAAAAAAGTGAAATATGCAGGAAGAATAAACCTGTCTTCTTGGGGAGGCTGTTGACAGCCAGCTCCACCACAAGGACCGAGTCAGGCATTCCCCATGACATAATTCAGCAGAGCTGAGAAGACTTCAAACCCAGACACTTTGCAAAAAGGCCTTTTTGCATTTTTCAGTTATGCAAAAGCTTACAGATCAATCTCCTCCGCAAAGGATTCCCCCTTCCTTCAGGGCTGCTCAGGTTACAAAATAGAGTGGGCATCTGCCTCTTCTCASTTACATGTTCCTGAAGCTGGAACACCCACATAGAAATTGTGCTGAGAGGTTCTGGAAAGAGCACTCACACAAGGATTAGTAGTGTTGCACCACAGGAATCATTTAGCCTTTCTGACAATAAACCTTGAAGGGGAACTCAAAGTCACAGCAGGAAAACACAGGAAAAAGATTTAGAAAGTATGCACCCTGGAGGTGAYGCTCTCTGGGATTAAGTTGTAAAGGAAGCTAAACTGTTGATTAATTCTAATGAGCTTTAATATCACTACTACTTCAGATAAAAAAAAAAAATCTATCCCATAGCAGAAGATTCTGGTGTAGCTTTCTGAAGGATCTAGAAATACATCATGACCTGGTTCCACAACCTGTAAGATTCTAAAAAACAGTTGGATTTCAGGCTTGGTTCAGTTCTTAGCAGGACCATTGGGCTTCTCTGTAACTCCAAACAAGTCTATGAAATTAACTTCACCTATAAATTACAGATAGTTTCTTTTCCCCCATCCTTTGGTATACCTTTTCTACTTAATYTGTAATCCTTAAATTGGCATTTTCTTTTATGTTCTACATAATACTGCACAGCTCAGAACTTGTCTGTGCAGCACAGATCACCACCACTACAAAATAGACCAAGATACCAAATCTAATTTAAAATTATATAGAAAGTAAAAAACTACTCAAAGCACTTTCTATACTGATTTCACAGCTCTACCTGTTACTACAGAGATTTTCTTCTGACTGCATGCAGATACACTTAGATTTTGTTAAAATTGAACTGCTCTAAGTCATCYAGGATCTTTAGAGTTCACATATGCCTGGTAAAATCCCTTTCCCTTCCCTCTTTCCTGCCACAAGCCATAGAGACTGTGTTTCTCCAAATATTTTATAATATTCTGCTTCAAATATGTAAAATCTTTTAAAGCCACTACAGTCTCACCCACTAAACAGCTGTGCTTGACATCACTGGCCAAAGGTATTAGAGTTTACCAGTAAGGACAGATATGCAACTAGAACTACACTACTCAAAGGTGTGTTTCATAATCCTCATTTTACCCTATGTAACACTGATCMATTAAAGAACTAAATCATCTTAAATTCATATATCAAAGAACAGAAGGAAGCCAACAACAGAACTCAGATTTCTCAACCATCATCTTTATTCACTGGACATCAGAATATGCCCARATCAAATATGCAAATATTTGTGTTATAGGCATCTCTGCATTAAGACTGAAGTCAAGTGCTAAAATAGAAAAAAAGAAAAACAGTAGTTAGATGATTAGAAAGGCACTGCTGCTGCARTCAAGTCTGTCTTTCCGGCTCTCAAAGCAACAGCTGTGTAAAAACAGGATGCTGAACCTCCACATACATGTGGTGAGCCATTCTCTCAGAGAAAAGGAGAGAGGGTTTAGTGAGCTACAGGAAAATCTGTTCTAAAGATGCCAACCACTATGGGCCAAGCCAGCACTTACCCATATGTTTACTATTAAGTAGACTAATACATTCCTACTGACTTCAATAGCCTTCTGTAGTTTCAACCTCATAACTCTGTGGGCAAGTACTTATTTTTTTTGGATTTGTGTCAAGCTATACTGCATGAACAGAGGCTATTTGTGTGCCTAAAATTAAGTCCATATCTGAGTGCTTTACTGGAGAAGGTCCAGTGCCCTCTCTACTTTTCAGAACTGAGCACTTAATACAAAACAATGCAAACAGTACGTAAGTATTTTTAAGGATGTTTCAGAGCATTATACATGTTTTACCATCATCCTATAAAGAGAAATCCCACTGTAGACCACAGGAGCTCTGTATTAAAAATAACGGATGGCAGTCATAGYGAGCCAAATCCTACAGCAGACCCAGATACCCTATTGCTTGTGAGATAAGCACAGTATGTGCTAAACTGTGCAACTGTGAGTGGCTGTTTCATCTATTGCAGATTTTATTAAGTTCTTCCAGAGAGGAAACCATTAGGCAAAAGCTGTATTCAATCTGCAGGAGCAGAGAGTGCAGATGGCCAATGTATTACTCTCAAACAGAAAAGCTAAGCACCCTTCTGGCTTCATATGAAGTTCTGGAATGAGAATATACGAACATGATGATTTGGACCAGTCAGCTCTGGCCATGGAACAAACTGCCGGCAGCGACCAAGTTTTCAGGGCAGCCGCACCCCAAACCAGAACCCTGCACAGCTTTCTCAATTTCCTTTATATGTGAAGTAGTTTGGTATCAGAGCATCTCAAGTGCTACTCAGTTTATTTAAAGATGATTTTTTTCCCCCTCAACTGAATCCTGAGTGAGTCATCAATCACTGAACTGTTCCGTGCTGTTTTCCTTCTACCACAAGCTAACATTAAACTTTGTCTAACCACTTATGACAATGTTTCTCAAACGTTTTTAAAAATGCAATCCTTTTTGCCTCATCTGTCTTCCTGCCACCCTTCCATTCCCTCCAACCCTCCTCCTCCCCTGGCACCAGCGCTGCCATTTCTCCTCAGCAGGAGGACAAAACCAGGCTGCAATTACTGTCTCCAATGTTTACTCACTCCCACACCTTAATGGAATTGAACTGCTGATCTTTTCACAACCCTAAAATAGGTCTCAATCCTCAGCTGAACAAACCTACTGATTCAGTAAACAACGCAGTCTCCAAACATYCCACCACCACCGTTCTATCCCACACCACTTACCACTGTGCCAACAAGTTAAATAAAAATATTTGGAGGCTTATCTTTGCTATCACAGCAGCTTTTATATATGCTGGGCTCTAAAAAACACGCAATAATGCAATCACTGTACACTGGGCCTGGAGCTAGTGCAAGGAGGAAGCATTTGAGCCGAAAGYACCTGTGGCCTTTGAGGTGCAGACCCAGTCTCCAGTGTTACTGTCATTTCTACGGCCCTTGTGTTATAGCAACATCCACTCCATTCTTTCAGAAAAGCTAAATCRCTAATATTTTTTGGCCACTTTCTGGTTGCAGATTGTGAGTATCAGCCTATTTTCAGTAAGTTTCATCTTCATCATACTTTCACCAGGCTTTTAATACAACCTAATATTTTCCTTCAAGAAGCCAACATAAAAATATCCACATGCAACTATGACAGTTTACTCAGTCACAATTAGCTACTAATTTAAACAAACATTTCTTTTTTGAAAGTTTGTTTTGAAAGTGTAAACTATTGTTACACAAGACAATTCTTGTCYACTTTCAGCTCACAGTATTTGAACTTCACTCCTTTTGACAAAAGAGAAAAAAAACACCATCTGAAAGCTCCACCTCAACATGAAAGGGAAAACTAATCTCTACTCAAATTGTAGTTGATGTAAACACTGAACAATAGAGATGCTTATTTCTAGAATTAAAAAAWAGAAAATAAAAATAAATAAAAATAAATCATGAGAAACAAAAGGCCTAAGTGGGTCAAATAATTGGCCCCATATAGTGATACCTCACAGATGTCCCTGCTACTATAATATCCAATACATATTGGATACATACTTTAATACAAGTATAAACTTCCTGAAGTCTCCAAAATTGTAAGAGAGGTATTAATCAATATAATACGTATTAAAATTGAGTGCTGCAAATGAACTGTTTTTGACAAAATAACATCACCAAGCTTATGTCTATATTGCCTCTAACTTGGTATAGTAGACTCAGCATCTGAAAAATTCAACCTTTGATTTCACTGTTAAAGTCATGCAGGAAATGCATTTGAAATAGCAAAACACAATTAATTCCAGATACTGCTTATATTTTTCCTTTCAGATGTGGTCCAGCAGCGTGAAGAGCTATTTTACTTCAGATTTCAATATATATTTGAGTAAAGCTGTGTGTGCGCACRTAAGTGGGTGGAATAGGGAGCAGAAAGGCAGGGAAGGTTTTTCCAGTGAAGCAGTCAGAATGAACAAACTGGTTTGCACTAATAGAAGTACAGTACCTCACCCTGGTAAGGGGGGAGGGAAGGATACCAAGCAGGACAGAAACACAGTATTTCCAAAGTCACTCAGATGCTCGCTGCCTCACAGACRCAGGAAGCAGTAGGGAAGAACAATATTCTCCCACCTTTGAAAGAAAGTCTTCAGCTCAGCGTCATTTAAAGCTGAATGGCCATTAAAACATGAACAATGTGGAATGCACTTCAATTCCACTGTAAATCTACAGGAAGCCTGAGAGATGCTAGGCAAACAGCCATCTAATCCAGCTTTTCTCATGATGTACCTGCTACCCACAATGAGCTAAACCAAATGATATATACTGGAAGTCAATTACTTTGATTCTAGGAATACATTTAGAAAATGAGCATGGAACAATTAGCAAGAAAGGAATTAGTAGTAATTAGTCACTGAATCACTCTGTAGCATATAGACTGTTCTGCAATCAGACATATTCAATCTGCAGTCATCAAACTGCATATTTAATAGGAAAGAGTGATCTTGGTTGGTTGATGTCCTATTGGCTTGATAATCTTGCCTCAGAAGTAAAAACAAGTGTAAAACAAGTTGAATTTTTTTAATTGGTACCTGCTGGTTATTGCAACATCAACTACAGACTTAGTTAGACTTAACGTATTTTTAAAGTCACCTTTCTGCACTTCCTTAGAATCATCCCAGTCATGACATGCCTGTTACACACCATCTCCGAATTGGATCCACCGTAGGCAACACAGATCAAAGAAACTTCAGGAATTGTTCATTCACATGCCTCCCATTTTAACAAAAAAGTATTTTTTTTAAATGTCAAAACTCCAACATGAGTGAAGCAGAGGTTACAGACAGATATCCTCTTCTATATCTTGCTAATTCAGTGGAAGACACTGTAATATCCATCTGCTTGGCAGGATTTTCAGTAGAAACGACGCTGTTCGACTAATCTGCTGGAAGAAACTGCTTGTGCAAATGCACCCTAATTCATCTAATTCAGTTAAGAAACTAATGAGCTAAATCAAACTAGCAGTTTCAATTGTTTAAACTAACCCATTTAAAGGGAATTTTGGAGTGTGTTCATGCGAGTAGCTCTTTTAGCAAATACCTGCAGGAGGGTGGTGACAAGTAGCTCTGATCACAGTAATCTCTTCCAATGGCAGAGAAGCACAAAATCCCTATCTACAGCCCGATTTATCCAAGGATTAAAAGCAGCTGAATTTTTATCTACACTAGGAGTAGGTACTATATTAGTCTAGTTTTCAACCAGTCTGGAAATGAAGCTTTTTTCATTTCAAAACAGGCCTACTAGAAAGATCACTTATAGATAAGCAGTTACAGATAAAAACTGTTTTATCATCCTGTTATTTTTTTTTTTTTTTTTTTTTTTTTTAAGTGAGCAGAGCACAGAATCACACTTAAGACAGAGCATCTTCCGTAGTGGTAGGATATAAAGAGGACTAGTACTAACGCATTGCTCATAGCAAGGGAGAAATAGCATAGATCTTCAGAGGAAGTTAACTTCCTTACGAATGCCAATACAAGAGTCTAAATTCCTGCTTTTGTGTGCACGTCAGACGCTAACCACTTCTGGAGCAGCCGTCGCTTTGCATCACGTGCAGCCAGCGTTCCCACCAGCACACCAACAGAAGTCTGCTACTTCTTCAAACGACAGCTCAGGCAGCTGAGCCAGCACAAAGGCAAAGCCTCTCCCAGCACCTCTCGCCTGATGTCTGAAACCCAACACGTTACCTCTGCCCCGAAGCTGCTGCCCTTCCTCATCTTCAAATATCATATCAGCCTGACATGACAGGCCAGGGGGCAGCTGCTGCTGCTGCTCTCAGGCAGCAGGGTTGCTGGGCAGAGCCCCCAGGCAGGTTCAAGCTCYTGGAGCCACAGAGATGTGACCACCCTATCCACATTACCTACTGGGACAGAAATCTGTTGCACAAAATGACCAGACGATCCTAGGAAGTTGACCAAACATACTCTATCATGAAAGGCAAAACAAAAGCCAACAAGTTGTTAYCAATGTGACTGGGGAGAAGTTTCTTCCATGTGTCTCCTTCAGCAACTATTTCTACCTACAATCACTTCCAAGAATTCTCAGGAATGCTCTACAGAAATTTTTGCAGATTCTCTTCTCTTCCCAGCAAGACTTTTTTTTTTTTTTTGGTCAAAGTTGCAGGTAGGCTTACTGTAAAATAGGAATGTGATTGCCAGATAGACTATTCTAAAAAGTCATTATATGCCTATTTAATATGTGCAAGACAAGCATTTTTCRCCTCCCTCTCACCATAAAAAAAATGTAGGTATCTATTCTGTAGTTAAGCATGTGGCTCTATTAATCTCACTTTAATATTTCTGCTTTCTCTAGTGCTATTTCCTACATGGTTGTGAGGCTGCACCTCATCACACAGATCTCATTTGTCATTTTAGTTTGAGTYATTAATCTTTGCCTCTCCTTCAAAAGATAATCCATGTTTAATGGCTATATTATATAGATGTGCACCATCAGGCTAAAGGACTATTCTGCAAACTTTGGGAGGGCAGTGTAGCTACATCAGGTTCAATTGCACATCCAAATATAATTTTTAAGAGGCCAAAAGTTCTCTTGTTACCAAGGATGGCTAGAAATACATTATAAAAAAACCCTGTTTGAGTCTTGGGATAAATAAGAGAACACAATCAGTTCCCCATATCCCTCTCCCCTAGCTGAATAAATACATTATCTTTAAACAATAAAGATAAAGAGGCAAWTTTTAGAAGATGTTGATACTGATAAATATTTACTAAAAACCAAAGCACCCTCCTTGAAGAGGCAGAACACTTGCAGAAGATTAGATTTTCAAATGAATAAATGAACTCCAAGCTGATCTGGCATTCTTTGAGATAGAACATAACCTGTGATAAAGCAGCATATCTTCAARTATTTCCCCAGCTACATGTCAGTACTTGTTTGCCTTATAATGTGACAGCACAGCCTAAACACTACCAAACAAGCATCCAACACTAAGGCATGGTACCCAAAAATCACTTTACTTTCATAAACCAGCACACTTAACAGTTTCATCTTTTAAAATGCTGTTTAAAGCTTTACAGATGATTTCTTCTGGACTCAAACAACATCAGGTCTCTTTCACTTGACGTTTTAGCTGACTAGTGCACCCAAACCCTACTGCTTTCTCCTATGCCACCAACCAGCCTGCAGATTTCTCCAAACCAAATGAAAATTAACAAGGACACAAACAGCAAAGGAATGAGCCAACTGGGCAACTCATCGTGACCTGAGGGAATGCCTCGTACCCTATCCAGAAGATTTCAGCAAACTTTGACAGCGACTCTTTGTAATAGACAATAGTTCTTGATTTCACTGAAAGAGTAGAATCTTTCACTGAAGTTACCTCACTACAAACTCCGCAGAGCAATAAGACAACATGACAGCTCACAGAATCACCTTGTATCACATCTACAGCTTCAGATAGAGAGCAATATTCAAAACCAGGTCTCATTTCTAACTAAAATGACCTATTTTTAGAAGACTAGTGGTTCTGGCTAGCTTAGTTTTTTGAATGACCACTAAGAGATCTCTTAAAGGAGCACAATTCTGAGAAAGCATTAAACAAACTTTCTATATGAAAAGTAAATATATATTATGCAAATCACAAAAATCACAAATCAAAGCTAAGAAACAGCTCAATTTCAGCAGATCTTAAGATTMTGTTAACTAGTGATAGGTTTTAAGCCATGCGGTCCTTTCCCTCGTTCCTGAATTCGTAAGCCTAAGTAAGATTATTTTCTAGTCTTTTTAATAAATGTGTCTCAACATCTAATTGTACCTAAAGCCTCAAAATCTASAGGAGAAATAAAAAGTAATAAACATTTATTGTTTTATTTAAAATCTCATTATGTTTTAAGGTGAATTTATAAGTTAGGGATTTAAATGAGAACAAGTAAATAGCGAGTTTTGAGAACCATATTTATTGTTAGCCCCTCAAAACACATCGATGGCTTTGTCTCACATTTGTTTTAATTAACTATTGTACCTCTTCTTTAGTACTTCTTTTTGCATATTTTTCTAAATTACTTCAGTCTAATTGCATCAACCTTTTTTGTCAAAAAATTCTAGCACATAATCACAACAAATACAAAAATAATATTAACCATGAAGGGTAATACTAAGGCTCTGTTTTAAAATAACACATCAGTGCCTGATGCTTTATAAATTTTAGGTAGTCCACAACACCAAGGCARTAAGTTATAACTGACTACTCCCAATTTACAAAAAGAAAACTGGATAACACTTTCTTCCCAATACTTACTGGTATTACAGTTCACAGTATAATATCCTAATAGTTATCTTCCTTTCCAAGTCCTCCTCCTTTATTACCACTACAGTACTTGTACTTGATTTCCATTTATGCAGTTTTAGAACTTTTAGCAATTTTCATCCTTAAAGARGTCTTCTGTCTTTCTCCACTTGACTCCAAAATTCCATAGATTTTGATAGAGGTTAGGATATCATGACAATTCCAGGTTTGTCTCAATCTCAACATCTGTTCCTTGCAGTACAGATACTCATTTCTATCTGATGGACACTCAGAGCACGAAAGAGTTTGCTCTTTGCAGACCAGCAAGGAGCACGTTACAGCCCTAAACGCAGCAGTGAACTCA
Source organism: Rhea americana (assembly GCF_003343005.1). Taxonomy (NCBI): domain Eukaryota; kingdom Metazoa; phylum Chordata; class Aves; order Rheiformes; family Rheidae; genus Rhea; species Rhea americana. The sequence goes on from NW_028186756.1 coordinate 7,707,798, forward strand.
GYATCCATTTCACAGTTGCTTGGCACAGAGGCACAGTGCCCTTGCAGCCTACATTTAACCACCTCATTGCTTTCCCTCTTTACTGGTTCCCAAAATTACAACCCATCCTCAAAGATGAGATTCACAGAGATTTGGGGTTCACTCATACAAAGGGACTACCTGGCATTTTCCTCACTTGTAAATGACGTTTCATCTGTTCCTCCTTAGTTTCTCATGGAGTAAATGCATCTGTCAGCCAAAAACATTACATGCATATGTGCCAGTACACAACCCAGAGACTTAATGCCTACTTCCTTCTTTTTCTACACCTAATCAACCGAGGCTATAAGAACTATACAGACACCATTCTCTCCAATTTCACATAGGAGCCTGTGTAGAGTGATTTTGATTTCTCAGGACTGGGTTTATAGCCCCTTTATGTACAGTTTTGCATCCTCCTCTCCTCTGCCTTTCATTCACATTCTCATCTTTCTTCAAAGGCCATTCTCATCACCTTACCTCAAAAATAAGGTATTCAAAACCTTCTCCCTAGCAACATTTGCAAGTTTAAATGTGAAAAAGTGTGTCTCTCCTTTAGAAGCTGTGTTCTCAGACACCATCAGCTCTTGCTATGACCCTACCTAGTTTACATTCCAGTCTGCTAGAGCCTTCCACTGATTTTAATAGCAGTAGGCCCTTACTTTGGAAAGTCTATTTCCTTTAAGCAAGGGACAACACAGCTTCTATAAGACCCAAAGCACACACTCCTTAATAGGTCTGAGCAACTAAATCTGGGCCACAGCTTATACACCTCAAGAGCTAAATGAGCATAGCACATATCTAAACACAGTATTTTGGTGCCTTCCGAAAGACGGTGACAAAGTCATCAATGCACATATAACTGAATCATATTTTGAAAGGTATTAACATTTTATATTTTTACTGCAGCCTTAGCTGATATAAATGCATGCACCTGTAACATTAATGAGTGACAAACAGACAAGAGATACACTCATGGTTTTGTTCCATGGGGATACTGCACTCTGATGTGATGCAACTCTCTACAAACATTATGTTCTCTGTTAAACAGTGTACAAGGTACCATGGCATTGTTTTTTGCAGTCCACTAAGAAACCAGTAGACATGCAAATTCACAATATTGCTAATATAAATTTTCCATGACAACAGCCACTAGTATCCTGTGACAAAGGATAATGTCATTGCAACAGACTCTTAGAGCAATATAATTACTATTGTATGCATGAGAGTGTACAAGTTGGGGCTGACTTGAATAGAATAAGCTAAATTCTTGAGACTAAGCTCATAAAACGGCTGGAAGCAGACTAAGCTCATAAAATGGCTGGAAGCTGTGAGACCTTGCTTTTCAGGCACTTGTAGACTTTATCCATGCTGTCCGTAAAATGCAGGCGACATCTAACTCTCTATTCCTAGCTGCTGGCTAGGAGAATAAAGGAGACAAGGGCCTGTTTTAAAGAAAGTACCCTAAGCTGTGCTACAGAGAAGCACTTGTCACAGCTCTGCATTCAAGGTTCTGAACTCTCCTGGAACTACTGGGTGTCTAAGCAGAAGTACTGGGGTTTTGGTTTTTTTTAAAAAAAGCCCACTGAAAAGCTGGAGCACTAACTGCTGGGGGACCCTGCTTTGTCAAGGGGGGCAGTCTGGATGGCACCCTAGGATGCATCAGTGAAATCAGTTTGATTTCACTACCAGTGAAACAGTCACGAAAGCACCAGCACTGTGCTTGTGCGTCCCACGTGACTCCAGGTAGAGCCACAAGGTAAATCTGTAACAAAAAAAACACACTCCACACTAAGTCTCCACTATAGGTGCTCCTCTGCAGAGCATAGAGCTCCAGGCATTAATGCAATCCCTAAAATGCCAGATCAAGTTTTGCTGCATAAAGAATCCCATGATTGCTGAATTTATGATTTAYATGCAATGGAGCATTCAGCCACTCAGCAGCCTCAAGACCTAGGAACTTCCAAGATCACTGAGCAAACTCAAAAGGTTACAAGCATGAGCACAGGCGCATTTAGTATTTAGGTACAGAGGAGCACAAGTTACAATGTTGATTTATAMACACATGCATCACAATTAGGTGTAGAAATCTTTTGTCGATCTAGGCCTACTAGATGTTCATACATAAACTCTCTGCTCATGCTCATCACTTGTACTAGCCCTATGAACTGCAACCAATAGCTTTAACATACCTTAGGCTTTAAGCTGTGTTCCCTCTACACCACCAAGCTCTTCTGAAAAAGTGTTCAGTAACTATTTAATTCAAAATATCGCTGGAAGTTCTTAACTTGCATGGAAGTGTGATGAAAGGCAACTATTTAATGGATTAGACAATCCAAGACATGAGAAGATGGACAATGTACCTCCTCATTAAGACTTGGCACACAAGTCCTACTGACATATAATGCAGTGAGGAGTATTTAGACTAGAACACTGAAGAGCTTGGGGATTTAGAGGATTCAYGCTGTGAAATCAGCAAAATTACATTAAATTTATTTGTGCTAGTAATCTCCCTGGATTATAATAAAATAATCCAGGTGAAAATCATAATCCAAATCATGAGCAAGACATCTCTAGCAAACTACAGGACAGAACAGAGATATTAGGACTGGAATTATTGCATTTAAAGGCTCTTACATCAAGTGCTTCTGTTTCACCAGCAGATATCACCAAAAGCTTTTAAATCCTTACAGCTTCTTAGAGAGGAATCTCTCTCTCTCATATTCATAGACAAATCATATGGGAAAAGAGTTCAGACTAGGAGGAAAAATGGAAAGGAAGATGTATGGGGTAGTCAGCAGTGGCTGAGTCACTTTCCAGGCTTGAAACAGATGCTAAGGTTTGTAAGAGAACTGATTTCCCTTAAAATAATTTATCTCAAATGATTATTGGAGTACATTTAACCAACAGAAATATTATTCCACTTACTCAGACACTCTTGCCACGACATTACTTTCCATTTATAAAAAGCTATCCAGTCTATCCAGTGTGTGTGTATRGGGGGTGAATCACACCACAACGAGGACTGATTGAATTCAAGTATCTTTAATGCTGCAAGAAATTAGACTTCCTTTAAAATTACATTGTGCAACTTYCCAGCTCTCATCCACTAGGAACAACATTCCTCAGTCATTAAAAATACTCCTAAGCTGTTTCAATGTGATTATTCAGTTTGCAAACACTGGAAAAAAAATCTATTATATGCCTTGTGATAAAGCTTTCACTAGTCAAGCATTATAACAACTCTTGAATAACTGTGCTGATCTTGAAAATTTCAAGCCTATTTTCTCTGCTGTGGAAGAATTGCTTAGGAGCATAGGCACTTGATCCCAGTTTTAGAGATCCAAGTGCATAACTGTAAAACAGTAAGACTGTTGAATCTCCCCTCCCCCTCTTTTTCCTGAAATATCATGCTAGAAGATATTATTTCCTACCAAATAACTCTTAAATTCCATGAATGGAATGCTTGAGGTTTGCATAGAATTTGGTGTTTACAGTTAACACATTCCTCATTTGAAAGCACATCTCAAGCTATTCAGATGCTTTGTGCTACATGTTTATCTTGCAGTAACTAGTTGGCAAACATACAGTTGAGAAGTGATTTATTAATGATATAAAGTAGTTCCAATGTGGATTTATGAAAAGCTCACACACAGCTAAAGTATAACAAATTGCAAAGACAAACAACACATCAGGTGTTTCCATTCATTAATATTACAGCTAGTTCAAGTCTACTGGTTTCTGTTGAGATAAATCCTTACATCCTCATACGAGGAAGCACAACTCTTCCATAAAGACTGCCAAAACACACATGACAAGGATCACAGCTGTCCCTTCGAGTCCTAAAAGCTGTAAACCAAACAATCCAATCAACATAAGGCCAAAGTTGGGCTGCTGAAACTTAATTATAAACTTCAGGGCAATTAAACCTATAATGCAGGTCATTTTGTCAAGGTTACACTTTTCATACGGGAAAAGATTAGCACTGGTTATCCACCAGATCTATATGGTAGRTTCACCAACTCAGAAGTGTGCATGCATACATCATAACTTTAAAGTATAGGTGTGTTCTTGTATCACATGCAAGATCTCTGTTGCTTTTGGAAAGGTGCTGCTTTCCCAGGCAAACCAGAAATGCCAATAAAGGTGCCCACCAGCTGCTGCAGCTTCAAAATCCCCTTATAGTTTATYCCCAATGTGCTTAAGTGTTTTCAGCACATTTCACACTAAGGACAAATATATTAAAAATCTAATTCAATGCCCTGCAAGAATCCTAWTTTTTCCACTTTTTTCCTGCTTTTGTGAGCTCATTGGGTGTCCTTGATCCATACTTTCAAAGCTTTCTCCAAAAACAATGGTCAGAAACAATTTCACTGAAAATAAAACCTGAGATTCTCATGAAATCTGTTGACTACAGAAAACTGAGCATGAAAAGAAATGTTACAGAACCATGATAAACCCTAACATTGTCAACTCTGTTTTCCATTTCCTAGAAACACTTCTATTTTGTGTGTGTATTCACCTGAGTCTTCCTGACAGATTTTGACATTATCCTTGAGGGTAGGAGAGTATGGGTGGTCTTTTTTTTTGTTTGTTTTTTTTGGGGTGTGGGGGGGGGTTGTTTGTTTGGGTTTTTTGTTTGTTTGTTTGTGGGGTTTTTTTGGGGGGGTGTTATTTTTTGTTTGTTTGTGTGTTTTTTAAACCTCTAAGGAGGCTGATCATTTCTTTGGGTAAAACTTGGTTGTCCTGTTAGTTTAAGACATGGATGAAAAATACAAAGCAGCTGCTTATGTCCATTATGTATAAATGAAGTAAAAAGTAGACCTTGCTATACAGGGCATTATCTGATTAAGCTAAAAACCTCCCTTGACTGCCCATTCAAGCAACCATTGCAAGCACTGGCACTGCCACTTCATTTTAGAGAGGGAAAAAACTAAGATCTCTCGATTTCAGCTAAGTTGCACTGAGGTAAATACATTCCTATGCAACTATAGGGTGCAGGAACACTTTAGAGTACACAGACTACACCTTACAGCATCGCGGGTATCGACCCAGAACCACAAACCTCTCCCTTCTGCTCCGCTTATCCGTTGTCGGAAGACAGCCCAGACACACCATCAGAAAGGAAACCCAGCATGCTCAAATAGGTGCCCTGGCACCGCTGGACTCGGGCACACCCCGAGCACTGCACTTGCCTGGCACTTCAAATGCAGACTCCAGAGACTTACTCCTCATCCAGCACATCACTTCAGAACACACTTATATTTAACAAGTAACCACACCAAAACCTAATACATATCCTGGAGTCACTTACACTTTCAAAAAAAATTGCTGTTTTTTTTTAAAAAAAATGCTGATTTAAGGTTTAACATGCATGACAGAGGGAAGAGACAGCCAGTGATTTCACTCAACTTCAGATCCACGATGTCCTCCTGCTGCAAATCACACACGGCATCTGGAGCAAACACCCACGGTCAGTCCTGACTTGTCTCCCAAACAGATTATTTTAAGAAACSTTTGACTAAGAGCTTGAAAATGTGTCTCTGAAATGAGTTCAGGTCCTCTGTTTATGAARCAGAATACTAAAAGAAATGTAACATAAAACATACATGCCAGTTACATTCCATATTGTTTCTGCAGTATTTTGTCAAACAGTTTTAGTCATTTTTTTCTTAATCTTGCAAAGCGAGCAAGTTAGATCTGAATATTAAAAATCTCTTCCAAGTCTTAAGACTTTCTGGCTAAAGGTTAGAACATGTTTAAAGTATGTTCTCAAAGCACCTAAATATCTGCTTAATTCATCCGTGCTGTGTACATCATCTTCCTAAGGACAGTACAGACGCATAACAAAGATAGTCTTTGCTATTCAAAAGCTTATGCTCAACATCTCATTGCCAAATAATGCACCAGATTTTATACCTGAATATACCAACRGGCAGATCCTAAAAACAGAAAATTACATGACATTAATACATATAGCATACAGATTCTTGACTGTATATTCTTTCCATTTTACTTCCTCTAAACTGTTCTTGTTATCACACTACAATATTTGTTGCTGGACTGTCTTTCACATTTTGTTTCCACTGCACTTTATATTCTGCACTGCTGTTWGACTTCCTTTCAGAAAGTCAGAGTGTGCATAGAGCAGAAAAAACCATATTTTATTACCTAGCCAAAAAGCCAATTATCAGAAGATAATACAGTCACACAGTGAGGACAGAAGCATCGTTTCCCTCTCTCCATGGGACTGAACATGTTTTAAGAATTTTACATTTCATTGATTTGTTTAATCAGAGCTTAAAAATAAATCATCAGGCACAGATCCCTTCTGCAACAGCAGAACGATCCTGCTGCYGCAAGTTTTACAGGGCTGCTGCAAAGAGGACACAGCCATTCCCAGTTGAATACTGTTAAAAATCAACTCCCATATTGAATTTAAGAGACACAGAATGAGTCAAATTGACACAAATGTMAAGGAGCATCCTTCTATCAAAGGCTCCACTGATGTCACTGGACTAAAGAATAAGAGCCAATTCAGTGCAAGTTTATTAAAGTTATCTGTGTATTTCTTGCATGTACAAATTTATTCTTTTATACAGAAATAGCTAAGAGCTGTCTCAAAACACGTAACATTAACTCACATTAAATTTGACCTTTGGATAACTAAAGAAAACAAAACATAACTCAGTTCATCTTTAAGGATATTTTCAAAATATATCAATGCAATTTGTTTCTTAAAGGTAGCTTTCATTAGCATTGTCAGTTGAACAATTTTCAGCTTTTCCAAGTTGTTGGGAAAATATGCCCATTTATTCTAATAGATGTAGCAATAAAAATGCAGTTTTTAAAAATAACTTTCCCTTATCTTTTCAGACTGTATRTGGTATTGATCAGCCTTAAGACCCACGTAAATCATTTTGAGATCCATAAATTCACTCAAGAAACTGAGCGGAACACATGTGGAACAAAAATACCTTTGAAAGTTCAAGTGGTTAGCATTTAATATTGAGCCTGGAAAAGGAGGACTGAACAGCCAGTTCAGTTCTCTTCATTGCAGCAATYATATTTATTCTACTCTGAAGACCATAAACTGCATGAGGAGAATATTGAAAAAAGGTTACATTCTAGTATTTTAACAATATTACCATATGAAGCAAAAAGACCCTTTATTAAAGAAAGGTTACATAAAGATCTGTCAAGTTTTTCTCATTTACACTCGTCAAAGGTTGTCATAGTTTGAGTTTTTTATACTACCATGAGATCAGAAATTAATTCTAACATCACTTAAAAATATTGAAAGGATGTTAATAATAAATATATTTTTTTGCTTGAAATACTTCAGGAAAGAAAGGTTAATTATAATCTTACCAGTTCTCCTACGTTCACTGTTTCAGTGCCCTGAAAACAAAATTTCAGAGATGGAATAAATTCAGAAGAAAAAAAAGTCATTACACCATTATCCTCTGCTGGGCTTTCAATATCACAAATCTATTAGGAGTCTTATCTGACCTGCATTGGCATCATGACACCATTCTCCCCTCCTCCCCCCAAATTCACAGCCAGTATTTCCAAAACAGTTCAGTGTATATAATATGCACAAATACATACACACAACTGTTGTCTTCCCTTGTCTTTTATTTGCATAACTGTTGACAATTTTCCTTTGTTTATTAAAACAAAAATTGTTCTGTTCAGTTTTACTACTTTAAATTCAATATTATATTCTCATAAATAGGGAAGTCATTTAAAATCAGACATCATTTGACTTGAATATTTATCTGGAATTTGCATTCTTGATTAGAATTTGCATATTCCATTCTGTGTACATTTAAATATATATTTTGTACTCTAGGAAATACAAATGAATACTTCAGAATATTGACACTCAGTGCTGTTTGGGGAGGGATCCAAAATTATTGTTACAGAGCATACTGGAATTACATAACCCTTGACGTGTTTGACTTTGGACAAAGACATTCCAGTCTTTAGAATGCAGTGCTTTTAAATAGATCTCCAATTTCTAGTTTCCATCATTGCTCCTTGTGGGAGTCCCACATACCATTTCTGCATCAAATCAACTAAAGGCTGAGACTCATTCTGGCCCTGGCACCAGCCCTGCATCTTTGGGTGTACCAGCTGCACAACACTGCTTCACAGCTGTCTTTATTTCCACCTCCATTGCTGTCCAGAGTTGATGGGTACTCTTTTCATCTATGTCTCCCTGCACACTGCTGTTACTGTTTTGTATATCTACTTGATGATTTAACCTGAACTCCCCCCCCCCCCCATGGTGGCCAGGAATCCAGGTTAAATCAAGTGATTGCCTGACAAGCCCTACTCATGCATCTGCTGTTCCCCAGACCACTGAGTCTGAGACCAGGTGACAGAACTGACGGTCTGACAAGGCAGACAGGGCTCCCTTTCTGCTTCACCATTTCCATCAGCTGTCCGATTGCGTCTGCTGCCAATTCTCTTGCCATTGCTTTGTAGGTGCTCAGAAGTCATMCTACCTTCTCACTGGTGCTGAGTCATTTGAATTCTGCTTCAGTGAGCTGTAGCTCATTGTCTAAATAGTCAGCGTCAGCTACCTTTTATACCGCAATACGCGCTTTCAGTTTTCTAATCATAGCACTTATCTGAGTGACAATTCATCTTCTAGAAATGGGAGAAGTAATGTTCCAAAACATAGTCTCCATCATTAAAAGTGAAAAAAAGAGGGAAAAGGTTGGACTCAATCAGAGTAGAGTTTTATAGAATTGGATATCTCCTTCCACTATCAGTTCGTAATTTTTATGTGACTCATACTGTTTTATGTATGCCCTTATWGCTAGCCATAAGATAAATTCCCCAATTCCCCTTCATCCTGACCAGTTGTGAAACGTGTATTGCTCTTAAATCTACCAGCATGATCCAGTTTACACTACATCCCATTAGGCAACCACAGATTATTCACCTCCTGAGAYCAGGACAGAAAGCATCCTGCCATTTGCTGTGGCCAGCTTTCAGGTTTGAATTATTTTACTGTTTGTAACACCTTATGTTGTTTATTGAAGTGATTAATTAAAACACTTCCTCCAAAGATATAAATGCACTGTAACAAGCTAATGAGTACTATTCTTGAGTTCTACCTGTTATAAACACTGGCAGGTGTACCCTGCTCAGGTTATCTATCATTAAAGGGATTAGATAAGGCAACACCTCCTCCTCCTACCATGGAGCTGCAGCCTCAACAGCAAGTTATCTAGACACTGAAACTCTGTTGTAGATTATCTGTGATACTTTTAATGGCTCGCAATTAGGCTGCATGTCCACACTACACCCAAAGGTAAATGACTGAAATCATTCTAGTCAAAAGAGCCTAAATCTGCCTTTTACCAGAGCGTATGGCTTGTGTGTCTGCAATGGCTCCGTGCTGCCTCTGTGTTAACACTGCGTCTCTGCATCCTCGTAGGATAACAAGGTATCTTTATTTACTCTGCAGAGGTACTACACTGAAGACTTTCTAGTGTCTTTTACTTTCAAAAACCTGTTCTTGGGAATTTGCCTACTTTCCATCATGCAAAGGTCTGTAGGTAAATAAGTTCAACATCCAAATACCAGCACAGACGAGTACAAAACGAAGATGTCCTGGCAATCCAGATCATCTCATCCTATTACTCCTGCTGACATGGACAGTGGGTTTTTCCTTACTCAGCTCTGCAAAATATCTACCCCTGACCTAAGAATCTAGACTCCACAATCAACAAAGAAACAGGCATCACTGCTGCCTGAGTCAGCTGGCCTTTTTAAACATCCACCTCCAAATGAGGTCACACGCAYGACAGAAATGCCTACCTCTCCACTGAGAATAAACAGTCTTGACAGAGAGCACGTTAACACTTTAGACAACTGAATTTAGGTGAAATTAGTCCCACGAGAGCAGCCTTGCATTTGTTTTGACAACGTACATCCATAGCTCTACAAAGGGAATTTTTAACTAATAAAAGCTGGCTTGACAAATTAATTTCAAAATTGTTTTGTATTGCTTCATTTAAGGAGAGTTCCCCTCAGGRATCTGTGAATACCGGCTCAAACCAACTCGCTGTTTCCATAACACCACAAAGCAGGTGGTTCTAAAATGTAAAGGTTGGTCTCAAAGTAGATATGACTTACGCCTTCATAAAGCTGCTCTGCCTGGGGCTTCAGGTAAGTACTACTTAGAGAGAATGTATTAAGATTAAGAGCAAAAACCTAGCAAATTTGTGACAAAGTACCAGAAAAGGCAGAGAAATCTGTTAAAAAAAAGAAAACAAAGTACACAAGAGAGTCTTACAACTTGTGATACAGCTAAGAGCTGCTCAGAGGAAATGGAAGTGTACTCCTAACAATTCTTCTTCATACAAACCCACTTCTTAGTGGCACCTGGATTTCCAAATRTCAACATCTGCTTTATATCTCTTTCCCTTCCTCTTAGCTAATGAATTGTGCTAAATTAATAGAAAGCAACTCACTTAGAAACCTTTATCTTCATTTTAGCTTCTCAAAGCAAACTGTCATTTCTCCATCAAGACAGAGGGCTGATATAAAGAAAGATGAATAAAGAAACATGCTTAGTGAGGAACAAAAGCATAGCAAAGTCACTTATCTGTTCCCAGATCCTTAGCAGTAAGTAACCCATGTATAACTTTGACTGMGATTTGCATAGAAAGGCACTCCTAGAATGCTATTGCACATTCCTTCACATTTTAATGAAACATGAGTGATCACAGCTATCTTTAAAATGGACTACATATACACATATAAATTCATACATATATTTAATAAAGGTAGACTGTAGGAAGAAAAGAGCAGTTCTCTTCCAAATACCTTTTGTCATTTTTTACAAGGCTACTTTGTGCATTGTCATGGCTGATTATATCTTTTGAYGCAACAGAAGCTAATACAAAAGTGCTTTTCTTAAATTTTTTAAAAATACCTGGAAGTAGCACAATACCACAGCAATTGCAGTTCCCCAAGGCTCCTGTGCATCAGTACTTTCCAAAGTGCTTGGGGGGTGGGGGAGGAAGGGGAATATAAAAGATGCTCTGCTTCAAATAAAAATATTAGAAGTCATTAAATGCCAGAGCTTTTGTACACAAATAAAARGTGCCTGAACTATCCTCTTTCAAGATACTGGTATTGATATTCCTTCCTGTCTCTCTTCAGCATCATAGATGCTAATCGGTGAAATCACTCTTAGTAAATATATAATTTGTTCTGCAGTGCCTATTAGTGACAAGAAATCTTTCTAAACAGGTGAGTAAATACTGAAATACACCTCATTAATTCTTGCTTATTTTGGAGGACTTTAGATCAGGCTCTAAAGCCCACTTTTGATTCTTAATGTGCACCAGTAAAGATCAGACTGGACTTCTGCTGATCATYACATCTGCCAAAAAACTAACCATCAAGTTGTACTGCAAGTGACCTAACCAATGATCTACACAAAGAAATGTGCAGGGTTTCTTTTAATGACCAAGTGCCTGAACATCCTTATGAAAACTTTCCATGGAACATGCAAACTGCCAAGCAATAACAGATACATGCATCAACTATTATCAGCTGAACTACATGCACAGTTTCTATTTTAAAATAATGAAGTGGCAAGCATAACCATAGCAACTATTTTTCCTCATTTTTGTACTACCAGCCACTTGATGAATTGTAATAAAAGAATTATGAATAAGGTTTTTGGCAAGCTACGAAATAACTGCAGTGGCTTCCTACTTTACACTGCTGTGTGGTTACAACTAGGGTAGTAAAACATTCTTTCTCCAAAAAAGCACATCTGCTTCAAATAGGAACTACAGTGTGGATCTACTGCTTCCAGATCATGAAGGTCCATACCAACATTATTGGACAAAGTTGTATGGTTTRTGTTTTTGATTTTATTTTTCCTCTTTTTTTATTTTTTTTAAAAAAAGACTCTACACCACTTTTTCAAAAATCATCAAGAACTAGAATTGGACACTTCAAAAGACTTCACCTATCTTTCCTACTTGCTTTTGCACAGCAGTCTACAGCRGCAAAACTAATGCTGTACGTGAGGTTGCCAGCATAGTCTTTTTTTATGCTGCTGCAGTTCTTGAAACATGCAGTGATTTGTGACTGAGCACAGTCATTGTAACAATGTTCTGGATGCAGTGAGTGARTTGGACATTCCTTCCATTAGTACGTTTGACTTGCATGTTCCAARAAGTAATGTATGTAGAACTGTTTGAGGGATTAGYAGTTTTCTCTTCCTTTTGTTTCAGTCACTCTATTCCCTAATGAACAAGTCCCTTTCTTTTACAACTCCACTGATTTTTCCCTTGTCCTCCTCTTGCGATAACAGGACTACCTTGTCATAAGATACTTGTCATTTTTTGTGTTGTAAACCCTGAGTTGTCCATATAGGAYTGCCCCAACCTGAACTCCAACATCACTTCTGACATTTAACCTATGACTCTCAGAAAAACATTCTCATCCTGTATTTCCRATAAGCAACTCCTCCATTTTCAAGTACTTCCTAAATGAAAGCGATCCCTGAGATTTCAGTAGTAACTCATTTTTCTTGCCTCCATCAGTATCCTATTAGCCTTTACTGCTGTCTCAGTACATTTTGTAATTCTTAGTCATTTTTGTAATGCTTAAATAAAAGGAAAAAAAATCATACGTTTCCCACAAACCCTTTTCTTCTCATTTTGCTGATCCCATTGGCTGTTGTCCATGACTTTTAAATTTTCTGTAGATCACTGTCTCCATCACTAAACTGAGTGACTAGGTTTTCTTCAGCTGGACTTAAAGCAAGAACCTCCCTGGCACCCACATTCTCTTGGCTGTAAAGTGTCATTTTATTCATAGATAGTTCCCATTTGTCCTTGTTAAAATACAGCCAGCAACCAAGCCAGACTCCCTATATAATGCAATGAAAGCCAAAGCACCAGAAATACACACAAGATTATTTCCTTAACTGCCACGCTAATTCAATTATCATCTCTCTGATGGTTAGCTCCTCAGTGATGAACTCTTAATAAGCTCTCCCCATCAGCTTACTCCATGCRCAATGTGAATGGTGTTAAGTTATAAATACATTTAAATATTTTTTTTCCAATATCCCCCAGGCCATTAATAGATTTTTTTAAATCAGTAAATAACTTTGATGACAAAGTTGCCATTCTTTCCAGAACAAGCAAGTTGTTCTGAAAGAATTTCCATCCTCATCGTCATTTAGGCAGTTCTAGTTATTTGTCTYGGATTTTATTCTTGGAAAAATACATGCAGTTTTGTTACATTCTGAACACCAACAGCCTGAAGTGCCATAAGACAAGTTTCACGCTAAATAGAGTTCATCCTTATACGAGCTATTCTTTACAAAGATACACGCACAGTGGAGTCAGAGCTGTCATTAGCCTTCCTACCCCAAAAGAATTTTTTCTTTTAATGTCTTCCTAGGATTTTACCTCAGCCACTGCTCGACTTGGAGGCTATCTGCAGGGAACACCTTTGAAGYACAGCTCCCCAGGCAAGCTTCTGCCATGGGAAGGATATGTGCTTTAACTGGCATCGTCCCTCCTCCTCTGAGGCCTTCTTCTCCCACTAGACGTTTTTCTCAGAGACGTTGTGCCRTTCCACATGCTCCATTTGGCCATAATCTCCCTTTGGAGTGAGACGGTTTCCTCACGTAAATTTGAGATTGCAAAGTGCCCTCGTTCTACGCTGGATGGAGTCCAAAAGCTTTGATGTTTTTCTGCTAATTAAAAGATAGACAGCCTGCCTCAGAATAACTATCTTCTGATAAAAATAAATAGATCGATCAAAAGAGATTTCTGTCTGGTAAAGGACTGACTACTTCACAGACAGATTTCTTAGATAAGAGGCCTAAAAGCACAGAAGAGAGCAGCTCTATCGTCATCATTATTGCTGCAAAGCAGGAGAAAAGAAGATTATTCATTTGGGGATTCTTTCTCTGGCAGAATCACCATTCTGCTGGTCCCCCTCTCCCCTTCCCCTAACTTTTCAACCACAAGCCAAACACACTAGTAAGTTCCTCACCACTAAAAGCTACGTTTTAAATGGAAAATAAGCCAGCAGTTTAGGATAAAATAAATCAGACATGACATTTGAGCCCAGGCAAATGAAAGTTTTTGAAACAAGCTTATACCAGGCCGCCCTGGTGGGCATCATTTATGTGGTAACTCAGTAAACCCGTATCAGGGAACTGAACAAGGGAACCGGAGACACACAGAGCAGAGAGCAGTGTGGGACGYGCGTAGACCTAGCTATACCACGAAACTCATGCGCTCAAACGCTACTTGAAGGGATATTCCTCAAAGGGCACSGACTGCGAATAGCTCACATAGCTCAGAGATGAGCTCTGTATTTCGGAAGACCTCCGGCAAGGACGTGCCCCTCAAGGCACGGCAGTGCCGACGCTGCCCAGACCGTTCCCCCGGGCAGCCGGGTGGAGGAACRCAGATACAAACCTGAAAGAGTCCAATACACCAGGTACTGGAGTGCGGAGTCCTGCTACAAAGTTTGCACCCACACAAACCAGCTTTTCCTCCTTCCTCCATGTTCTGTCTTTCTCGCCACACACCTTTTTTGTAACRGTTTGTTTTATTGCAGTTCTTGTACATACTTACCAGAAGCCTTTGTGAGGCAAGGCCCACTATTCCTGTTCCTGCTCTTATTTGAAGGATAAATATGCATCACAAACACAGTTCAGTGTGTTAACTTTAGTCTATGCTAGCATAAAATGATCATTTTCTGCCACAGGATYGTCAATCAGTAAATCAGAGGTCTGCCTGTAACTTCTGCTGTGACCCCTAATTAAATATCTCTGCCCTGGCTTTCAATCATAATGATAGATTTGTGAGGGTCTCATTAGCCATGTAGTATTTAGACATGCTAATCATCTTTTCATGGCTGATGCCAATGTGATTCTGTTCATTTTAACTCAAAGAGAAGGGAAAGAAGATAATTTTTTTATTATTATTTTTAAATAAATGAACCAAATCATTTCCAACTCCTTTCATCTAGTTSTCTGTAGCCAAAAACAGGCCATATATTTTGTCTGTGCAGGCTCTAATTTTGGATTTTATCATTCCTAGGACTGCATCCAAAATATGGTATTTTATGCCTGGCACTCTCACATCATGACTACTGTACTCAGTCACAATATCTGCTATTTTAACCTTGTCTCTCCTAAGATAATAGGAGTTAAAAATGTTTCTCAATCTGTCCTGCCTCCAAATATATTTTGTCCACAGAAAACCTTTCATGTAAAAGGGCAAGTAGCCTGCATTCAAATTATTAGCTCCAGGGGCTTAAAAGGGTATTCTTCCATGAATTAAAACTACTTGTGTAAGGTTGTAAAGGATTTGTCCCTTAAGCTTTACACAAAAAAAAAGACATGAAAAGACAAAATGAATAATGAAACCACATTTATTTCTATTTTTCTTCTTCTATACAGAACTTCCAGACTTTGCCATCAAGAGGAGTGTGTCAATACTTATTAAAAAGCATATTTACAAAGAGGACAAACTAGTAACTTCTCTGCTCTTTAAGACCCTAATGAGCTTTGTAGTAAACTTATTAGGTCTGTTTCATTTGAGACATTCACTTAACATGTCTAAAACCTTAGTTTTAAGCTGAAACTGATGCAGCAAGAAAGCTTTTGGTACAGAGCTCCAGAAAATTACATTATTGCTCACAATAGATTTCCCTGAAATACAAATGTTTATTTTGTCTTTCCTGAAAACGAAATTAATAAAAATCCATCAAATCTCCTGATACTTGGACAAATATTGGTCAATGAGATCTTCCAGGATATGTTTTGTTCTTTGGGGTTTATTTTTAATCTCCAGAAAATGTTTCTTCCTTTTTGTAAGAAGGAATGTTAGTAAGCAATAAACAGATGAGATGATTTTTCTTGAATTTGTTACAGCTGCATTTATATAGTTTGCAGTATAAACATCACTACTTATTACTATATGTTAACTCAACCTATATTTTGGCTATAGTTCAAGTGTAATGACAGACAAATGGCAAAGTCACTCTTGAAACAGCTCTTGTAAATGCACAGAGTTTATGAAGTCAGTTACCTTGTCTGGCATTTGGAAGATTCACTGAGATTTCAACACTCCAGTAATAATGAACATCACAACAGCTGTCTTCCAGTCAAGTTAGAAAGATATCTGTAGTGTTATTATGCATAAAGGAACAAATCTAATGGTTAGTTGAGGTTACTGGTGCAATAAGGCTAAATCCAGGCTCTTCATTCTTTTAATACAACAGAAATTTCACTATGCTTATCTTTACATATAAGTGGTGATTTTAAGTATGTGTTATTCAGCTGAACACCAAAATTCTTTTCCATTTCCTAGGTTTTGTTGAAGAGGCAAAGTAAACAGTATCTGATCAGACACATTTTGCTGCTTGAAAAGCAGTCAACCCCACTGGCAAGTGGCTTGATTTTCCATGCAATGGCTGGAGTATGTTGGGACTCCGAAGTGCTTCTAGATATCAGAACCTAGTCTCCAGTCTCTCCCAAGTTCAAATTAAAAATTGTCAGAGACCTCCTAAAATAGTTTTAGTAGGCAACATCCATCCATCCATCATAGCCAATTTAAACAACCAAGATACAGTTATCTTGATAGAAAAAGTCAATGCCATTTCTTAAAACATGAAAATATTGTAAATCATAACAGACCTGAGTCTTAACTAATAGCTCTAAATTTAAACTAATCCAGCCAACAGACTGCTTCTTTGTAAAATAATCCTTTCATCAGTGTAAGCACTGAATCCTGAAATTCCTTCTGACAGACAGGTTATTTTATAGTACAGTGAGTGGAAGACCCACAATATTATTTTCCAGTGACATGAAAAAAATTTCACTCTCAATAGTTTCCCCCTGCTCCATTCCCCCCACTCCTGCTTTTAAAGTTGCATCACAGTTATCACTCTGGTATTCCCAAGGCCGGGGGCGGGGGGGGGGGAGGAAGGAATCTATTAAGAGGGTTTTTCATTTGAAATATAATAAGCATCCCTTTGGTTTGATTAACAGGTTGTCAAAGTAGATTTTATTTGTCCAGTTGTAAGCTCACAGTACATTTTCCACAAAGATAATGAGGAGAAATATGCAAAAGAAAAATAAAATGGTAGTTTGAGTGTGAGGATAAGTTTACATCAGTCACTGAGATATCTTGAACTGATTACATTATTTTCTATTGTAATGCAGTATATCTGTATTTTAGTATCTCTTAAGCAACTTTTCAGGACAGATGCAACACTGAACTCTTAATGCAATCTGTGCTATGCAGCCATTTCAAACTGATACAGTGTAATTCTGTTTGATTTCAGACAGAACCTTGCTCCTGAACCCTGGCAGTAGCAGAGGAACTTCAGTTAGGTAAGTTGTATTAAATATTCTTACCTTTATTTCTACTGATTGGCTCTACAGCTTCCTATGAACTGACAGTGTGAGTTTAATACTTAAAGGATGAGCTACCATTAAATTAGTAGTTACTGACCTATGAACTGTTATTCTGCCTCCAAGAAAAGCAGCCCTGCACTGTATTTGGGCCACCCATTTGGTCTTCTCTCCAGGTTTGTACCTAGACCTTCAAGTAAATCACGGTAAAATTCACATAAGAACAGTTCTTCCTCTATGTAAAGTTAACAGCAAATGAAAAACTCTTTCCAATATGCAAAAAATATACCTACTGAGCTGAGCAGCACAAATCATTACATTTTCACCTGACTTGACCTGTCAGCTTTCCAGTTTGCATAGCAGAAATCTGTCAGAGTTTTGACTCATTAGTTTATGGGATAAATTTGTTGGGGGAAGGCAGGAGGAGGGGGGACAGGACAACAAATACCTTCAAAACCAAAAGGTATGGTTATAAGCTGACACTAAGCCATCTGTAGAGTCACAGGCAACAGGGCTAACCCTGTTTAGGTTTAGTGCAGTAATAAGAAGACATCAGGGAATGAGCAAATGATAGCCATTTCCCTTTGGAGGCTCTCTGAGATGTTACAGCAGGCAACACAGACAGTGATGCAGTTCTTCGGGAAATCACCACAGTGCAATTCGTAATAGATTTGTATCCTCAAGAAACCTGCCATTGTCCATCTCCATTTACTCCTTTGAAACAGACTTACAGAGGAAATTTGCTATTTTTGAGAACCTCTGACAGTGCAGACCAGACCTCTCTACCTTCACAATCCTGAAAGAATTTAGGGATCTTTTTCAACTTTTAAAAGGACTTCACTTTGACTTTTGTCTGCACTAAGAAAAGCAGAGACATTCAAAAGAAGGATCAAGACACAACAGGGAATGACTATTTCACAGCATGGTGTTAGAAACTTAACACTGAGAATTTTCATCCTTTTGTGAGCTTAAGTCACAACAGGGGTATTTTAATGTAGCTCTTGTCTGAAGGGCTATACAAGTATTCATCTAATATGCACAACACAGAATACGAACCACTAAGTAAACAGGAACTTTGTCTGAATTAATGCAGAACCAGACTCGTGTGTTATTAAAAATTATTGTTGTAAAGAGACTAGCATACATATACATGAAATCTAGCTGAAAATGACACATCCCATGTCTAAATCCCTATAACACTAGTACTACTGTTATTTAATATTAACAGTATTAAAATAATCAGCATTACTGCAATGGGAGTAGCCTCTTAGAAAAGAGACCATCTTCTGCTGCCCCTTAATCATCTGAGAAAATACCCAAAAACTGCAGTCTTGCTTCATTTTTAGAAATTCTCCATACGTGGGTTGCTTCAGACAAACCAAGATTTTGGAAGTTCCACTATCAGTAATCACTACAGAAATCAACATAGAAAAAGAGTGGCTAAAATTATTTCTGCCTTCCACAGAAAATTATTCCAACAATAAATTGTTACTTAAGCTCATCTATGATGAATATCATGAATAACAAATACATTACTGTTCAGGATACAAAATTCTCTCTCCATTGTTAATTTCCCAGCTATTGTACCTGAGTAGGGATTGACGCATCCTTCCAGACAGATAACCATCCTTTCAAAGCTATGACAGCAATCATAATTAGAATGAGTACAATAGACCCCTGTGATGCTAATTAGTGCATCTCCTTCCCTCTCTAGAGGCTTGTTGGGGGACAGCCCACTAGGAAAGCAGGCAATGAATTCTTATGGGAAACTATCTGATCTTTGAATTCTTCACTTCAATTGCTACTGTGGACAAAGGAAGAAAAAATTGAAAATCAGTATCTGTGCAATATCTCATGCCATCTAGGAATTATGAGGACAAAAGAGTGGGCTCCAGATATCTAATGTCACTAACGTACCCGTTGCTCTTTGAAATTATCTGTCTCAAGGGAAAAAATGTAGCAATTACCTAGAAGGAAGCTCAAACTGTCTTTTCTATCTCAGAAAATAGAACAAAAATGCCTATTATTGATAAACTATAAAATCAGTGAATTATTTTGTTACAAAAAAAGTTTATGACTAATATGAAAACCAAGTACTTCCTAAAAAGATGACTCAGGGTCATTCAGATATCTCAAGAAAGGTAGTTACTTGCTGGGGACAAAATTCATAGAAAGTTAGTCCAAGATTTATTCATTAGCTAAACTTGAAACCAAAGGATTTAACAGATTCATAATATCAGTTTCATAATAGCAGAAAAGAGCATGCTCAGGTATTTACAACTGGTTACAACACACGTCTGTAGGTTTATTGAATTAAACTGAAGGATACACTTTGATCTACCTGGATTCTGTTTTTAATTTTAAGAGCCAATTCATAAAATCAGTACTAAATTTTTATTTCTTAATCACTCAAAAGAAAACCTGTAACTAATATCAGGGTAAAAGCTCATGGCACAAACCTGAATGCTTTAGGACTGTAATAGTAACAGAACATTCCTCTTTTTATTCTTCCATCACTGTTCAGACAAACACAAAAGGTAATCCTCCGCAGCCTGCATTCAGTATCAAGGGTAGCATAGTTCCCATCAGGAATGTTTACACTCACACATGCTCTGTATGTTCACACAAAGCATTCTACATAAAGTGAAGAAGTCTCCATTTTTAATGCTTATTGGAAGGATATGGATGAAAAAATCTTCCTACTCCACTTTGAGAGTACCTGATTCTCCCCTTAGAAGTAAATTTATCATCAGTTTGTATTCAAATACTCAATCTCTGTGTGTTCTAAATCCTCTCTTCCATGCAAGCAGCACTGGCTTCAAGAGCAGCTCTGCTGTTGGCATTAATTGCTAGAGGTCTAAAAGCTATTTGAGAAGAGGTGAAGGGACTGAACTTCATGGATATGTCTATGCTGTGGGAACCCGAAATATTTCTTGGTTCCAAATAACCTGTTGCACCTACATTTGTCTCTACATGGGAAGCCAAAGCCTTCTGAGCCTGAAGGAAATAGTGAATGACATAAGCATGCAAGCTGTAAGGTACTTTGGGGAGCTTAGATGCCCCATTACATAGGCAGAGCCTACATGTGTCAAGATAACTACTGTTCATTTCAAGGTCAGTGAAGTTTAACCAATTGTATACCCATGTGATGGGAGTGGGTAACTTCTTTAGAGATCTTTTCCAACTATTCAGTCCTTCAAGTATCACATCACCAAGAGTAAGAAGTCAAAAATCTGAACAGATATCAAAATATTCGTGCATTAGGTTGAGAGATATTGTTATTTTAATTTTCTTTCAGCATATCATTTGAAGTCATCTAGCTTTATTTACTATACTACTATAAATTACTCACAATCAGCACTACAAATCATCTCTTCCTTTTATAGTACAGACCTAACCATACAAAATGTAAACTTGAGGAAAGCAATATATTTGGAATTAAAGTCAGGAATTATTTGTAAGAATTTTTTAATTGAAAACAGGGAGAGGGTAAAAGAAAGAAAACCCCCAAAACAATGAAGAAGCTCCCTGAAAAATCAGGTGACCACTCTAAGCAAGCTTATCAGTTATTTCTGATCAAAACTGTTCATTGCTTTGCCTGATGACACAAATTAGCTAATTGTCATCAGAATTAATTCCATTTAAAAACAAAGGCTTTCATAATCCTAATACAACAGCTATTAGCATGGGTTCCCTTGCCTGAAGGCGGAAACTATTTTATTCTCAGGTGCTGTGCTGAGTGCCATATCATGTGTTTGATGCTTGCTGATTGAACTCATTCTGTCAGCAGAGCAGCTGATAATTCACACTAGAATGCTAACTGTACTTCAAGGACAAGTCATCTGATCAAAGGGTACCACAAATCTTCACAGAAGATGACAGAAAGGAAATGGTAAAGTGTTATTTATGTGAATAACTATTATAGATTTAAGATGCTCTTCTAAACCACTTTACCATTATTCACTCACCTTCTGAGTAACCCCTAATTCTTGGCATTGTGATTATCATTCAAGTGCATAATATTATAGCTGAGTAGTCTGTTTATGTAACCACAGCATAAGCTACTGTATACACAGACACATATACATATAGACATCCATACATTTGGAAGTAATTTCTTGATTTAGTTAGAAATTACAAATACTCAATGAACCAAGAAAGTGATTTGACAAGAAAAGGATTTGAGAAATAAGAATTATTTAAACATGGAAGATAGATTATCTGACATGAAAGAACCCACTCAGAAATGACCGATACTCTTTTTAATGGACTTTGCCATCTGGTATACACCTCAGAAGACCAGAGGTGGAGAGAGAAAACAAGTGTCTTCTCATTAGATTGACAGGACATTTTGGGAGGCAAGTGTTGTTGAATGAAGGAAGGAGAAAGAAATGAGACAAAACTTTCAAAGAGAAAGAAAACATATAGAGCCAATAAATCCTTAACTAAGACTTATTTCTGTTGATCCAAAGCTCATGTCCCTCAAGATGAGATGTAACACTAGCCAAAATACACTGGTTGAAATGTCCTCCAAAACAAAATACCCCCCCACACACTCCACACTGTTTTCAATAAAATTAATGTCTGCTTGAGCAGCAAATCCAAACTCTAAACATTGAGCATGAGGTCCTAGATACCAGTACTTCAGGTTTCCTCTGAAATTCAGAGAGATCTTTGCCAAGGAGTGCATCACATTTCATAAATCTGGAAACTTATTATGTATTCTCAGTGTAACCACCATTCCTCTGAATGAAGAGGGAAGAAATGTAATGAACAAATCCTTTTCAATAGTTTCAATAGTTTCCCTTCCCCTTCATAAAGGGAAGTTACTCAATGACTGCAGAACACAAGAGGCTTTCAAGAAACCCAGGATCACCTGTCTTGGAGAATAATCCCAGTGTTTTCATCACACCATCCTGACAGCCACAGATGTAACAGAACATCTACTGTTTAAGACAGCATAACATTTCCCTGTCAGCTCTCCAACATCATCTCCCTCACTTTTTTTTTTTAAAAAAAAAAGTTGAAGAGGAGAAAAATTCTATTTCAAAAAACTTTTAATCAAACAGAATAAGGAGGAGAATTTGTTTTGAAATTATTAAGAGACTCAGACACTTGCACATCTCTAAGATCCAATTTACAACCTGGTGCCTAATTGGGGTTCTTCAACTCAAGGATTTTGCTTGTATTCCAACACACAATACCGTTTAGGTGCATTAAGCATCTAGGATATACTAGAGCACAGGTATAACTGGACATCTAAATGGAGATACACAAAGCAGCTAACAGGGTTTATACCTTCTCCTTGAAAAAAACATGAATAAAAAGAGCATCTAAAATCCTTTAGGCATCTCAGAAATCTTAAGTCTAAACTAAAGATTTTGTATGAGCCTTGTGCTCCCTGAACTAGAAGGCATCTGTGAAAACCCAGCCCAAAGTCTGACTGCCATTTATCTAGTGATTTGTAAGGTATCAGCAACACTCACCAGCAGTTTGATCTCTTCTTCCCTGACTTCTCCCACATCACGCTTTTTTCAGCCTCTGTCATCAAATTTCACCAGGCATCATCCGGCTGATTTCTAGGTCAGTGAGTTACTCAACATGTATGACAGAAGCTGCTGTGAAGAAACACCACCACAGAGACCACACACACGCAAACAGCAAGTCCAGATACAGCTTCATGAACAGTAACAAGTCTGACACTCATGTATTGCTTGGAGAGATGAAAAAGCACTGAAGAGTACATGCAGGGAATCATTTGATTCCCCACAAATCTACTTCTCCCTTTCATATTGTGTCACTGATTTCCTGTTCTACTTCACATCACTTCAAAGTAACCCACTGGGATTTGCAAGTATTTATAATGTCCTTTTAATTTAACTATCAATAATAAATACGCAAATGAGTTTGTAACATTCACTTATCAAGGGGTAAATCATATGAACATGGCTGAGGAAAAAATCACTAATACTGCAGTATATGAGATCAGGGAAACGAGCAAGACTAGTTGTGTAATACTGTACAAACACATTTTTCTGTTAAATATTTTTTAATATCGTTTCTCTGAAATTCTCACATTTGTGTTCAAGTCAGTCAAGGTTATCTGAAGCAAATGCAAACATCTCAAAAGCAAGTTATTCAGAATTACTTTTATACAAACTAAAGCAGTAATGGCTTAAAGATCATGACATAAGTTGTGCGTGTACAACACATCAATGCATTGAAAGCCTACTTTCAATGCTTTCAAAATAGATCAAAATAGCTATGAAAGCATAGACCATTTAAGTACTTCTGGCAAGGAAGAACATCATTTACTAAACTATGTATTAAAGGAAAAAAATTAATATAGCAACGAGAAAACTTTTTACCCATCGTGTACTTCTATAAAAATACTCAGAATATTGAGGTTGACCCCTCCAACCAACTAAAATGAAGGAACTGAGTTATTTTTGATGCTAGGGAACACACAATTAATTTGACTTAAAGTAATATGTGTACCAGTGTAAGCTATCAATTCAAGCTGTTCAGCTGTCATACATAATATGCTCAGATCCAGAGCAATTAAAAAGATTAAGACAATTTGGGTCAGAACTCAAAACAATAATGTCACTGAAAGGATTCCTGGTGTTTTCAGCAAGAGCTGATGAGACTAGCAGAGGTTTATAGAGAAAATGCCCTGCAATGAGAAGTGCAGCTTCTTCTAGAGATACCACATCCTTTGCCTGGTAGCATTCCAGTCATCCTACACCTGACTCTGGTCCCATGATTTATACACCTTGATTCTCCTCTCAGAATCATGTGAGATATGATTGTGCTCAGGAAGAAATCAAAACAGTAGTAACTCCAGGTGAAATTCCTAAGTGAGCCCACTGGAGTTATATTTCTGCCACCCTTGCACAAATTAATACCCATTAAAAAAAGGGGAGGGGGAAAAAAAGCAGAGATTTTTTTTGCTTCAGCTCCTCAAGATTAAGCACTTAACATAACCCAACCTAAAAAGACAAATGCCTTTCCTGAAACAATTAAGATACAGCATTAATATAATAATTGAGTATGATGATGATAACCAACTTTTCAACTTCCACACATTGGAGAAAATCTGCAATGCGGGAGAACTATTGTAACTCCTTTCCATCTACATAGCCCTGGAAATGGTAAAGAATATGCATATTTTAGAACAGTTATAAGGATGTCTGAGATAATGGCATCCACTGACTGCTGTATCAACATTAGGCAAGCTTCTGGTTCATAAAAGGACCAAACAGAAGCTAAATAAAGGTAAAGACAGACACAAATGGGCCAAATCTTTGCAGTAAAAAACACATATTTGACTGAACTTTGACTTGACTGGATCATTTTGTCTTGGAATCTTTCATTTTTTAATCTCGAGAAAAAAATATCAGAAATGATCAATATGAGGTGCATTTTGTAATAGAGAAAGCACATCAAGTGCAAAAGGTTTTGAATGGATCCAAATAAAAAAATATGATTTCCACAGACAGAGCAAGCAAGAGTAAAAAATTCATTCATACCTCAAAGTCAAGGGGGAGAAAGAACTAGAGGAACAGTTCAGACACCAGCTGTGGAATAGAATTAATGGGAAAATGTAAACTGCAGCATACTGTCTCAAAGTCTGCCTGCTGCTAGCTATTTAATCTCATTCCTGTGTCACAGTATACATACAGTTGTATGCATACAGCTGCTGCTTAATTTGCAGCTCTGAACATGTCAGGTGGGTTGAGAAGAGTACCCCTTAAGTCCACCTTACAATTGAAGAACAACATTTTTCTCTCACGCGCACAACTTCTTCACCTCTGTTCTTCGTGTTTCCGCAATCATTTTCATCTTTTGCCAATTATAGCTGTTAATGCTGATGAAGTATCACTTGATCCAACCCTAGACATGTCAATGTGCTTTCTTTTGCATGACTATCAAATACATGCGCTCCCACTTCTGTGGTAATATACAACCCAGGTAACTATGAAAACACTGGTAATTCTTTAACAGCAGAGAAATACTTACATTTTAACTACCCATCAGCTCAGCAAAGCTCTGCAAAAAAAGTGAAAGAAAGGCTAGAGAATTCAGGAGAAAATTATTCTTTTCTAGAATGACTGAGATAGGATATAAATAGTGAAAAGAATTACTTCCTTTGCCAGCTATCAAGGTATCATAACCTAGACCTAGAGTAGCATGTATCTGTGGCATAACTCTCTGCATCTAATTCAAAGTCAAGTGAAGTCAATGAAAAAACATCTCGAATTTACCAGCATTTGGAGAAAGTGCACTTATTTTAACATCATAGGTTCATGGAGGGAAATGTATGTACTATACAGGATACCTGCCAGAATCCAACAAATAAATGGTCAAATCTGCTATAGCACATGCACATGGGCTGATTCAGCTCACACAGGAGCCAGGAGTCAAATTCCCACTTCCCTTGGAGCCAAGGGAGTCAGCATAAGACTTTGTTTTGGCCGCCTGACTTGGTCCTATAAACTCAGGGACATGCATTATGAGCAAAAGCAGAGCATCCTGACATCACACTGAATTCAAAAAATTCACTTATAGAAAAAGCTCGGAGAGGATTTAAGTCCAGGTAAGAATCCCGATCTGTTCTTGACACACAATATTAGCTCTCGATGACTGACTTCAGTTTGTTATTTCAGGGCTGTACAAAATACTCACCTTGAATCTGAACTACATTCAAAAGCAGAATTGTTTCTAAGCTGACCTTCCTGAATTACTAATAGATTGCTTGATATACTTTTAATGTCTGCAAACTATGCACTAGCACTGGAGAGGAACCGTCTTGGTTGACCAGCTCATCTTGAATCACACTGAACCTGCTGTGCATTCAGAGTTCAAACTGTGGTCACCGGAAAAGTACCTGTGCTATCATCCACCTCTACTTGGTTAACTGTAGATTTACAGATACAAAAGTGAACTTATGATATGAAGTTTGAGATCTGAAACCAAGTCCCTAGGTATTTGACATTGCTATATCTGGTGGTGCTTAAAGAGAGACTGGATACTTTTTGTTTTTAATATACATGTATATTCCTGTCTGTCAGCTTCAAACTCGGACCAAATGGGCATCTGCTGTAGAGCTAGATGAAGTGAAGGGGGAGAATTGTTCTTTCAGCTTTCAGGATGCAAAAACATTCTCAAGAAATTACCTGAAACTATTTTCTGCTATTTTTCCTAGTGCAAGTCATGAAGAGGCCACTCTTACAGGATGGAAAGGAGCATGAAGTATGATGCATAGCAGCCAGAGGTGGCCAGAAATACAAACCAGGATTCACTAAAAGCTCTCTACCAGAAGCACTTCACTTCAGTGGAGCAGGCATTAGGACTAGAAGCCCCAAAGAGCAATCAGCACCAAATGTTCTCTGCAGCACATGGCTGTACTCTGCTGGCAGAGGCAACCCCAAGAATCTCAGCTTCTACCCAGCTGCCTGGGTCATCATTCTGGCTAAGGAGTGCTTCTGCAAAAGCACTATATAAAAACTGATTATGAATCAAATGACGGTGAAATAAACACACAATATCATACTAGACTAAGAACACAAAATCAAAATCAATTCATTTTGGCGTTGCATTATTACTCATTTAATTCTGAAATGTTTCATGCACGCATGCAGGCTGAGCACAAATGGAGCTTGTACCCTCTCTGCTTTGTAAAGCCAAGCCTGGAAACATCTCCCTATTGGCTTAAAAAAAAAAAAAAAAACAGTATTTTCATGAGTTGACTTCTAGATGTTTTCCAATTAATACACTTAAAATTGGTTGGAAAAAATTCTACCTTGATCATGGAGTCTTATGCAAGTGTTCAGCATTGCAAGGCTTCTACTTTCAAAACATAGACAGCAATAGAAACAAGAATGATTACTAACATGTTTTACTTAAACTCTTGCAAAATATTTTTCTCCTTTAATTTCCTATGCTTGGGATGACATTTATGATCATATTTGTAAATAACATGGAGGAAAAATAAATATTGACTTAATTGTGACTCAGATGAATGAAAGCTACCTCCCTCCACAGTAGCGAATTCAAGGGATCTGACTTATAAGAATAACTTTCTTCCAGTGTACTAGCTGTCAGGGCTCCCAGTAAACCAGAAGGAGATCATACAGGCCAGATCACCAAACAAAAGTCCATAAAGATTTATCATAATTACTGCCACCATCTTACAGTTAGACTCATGCTCTGGACTACTCTGTGAGGAAATTCCCTCTTTGGTGTCTATTATGATCCTAGGAAGATTTGCCTAGCAATTTAAGTATTTAAATTAAGCAGTATGAGCATTTCTCCACACCTCTCCCAAATTTTCAGTTACACTGACTGCTCGTATCATCTATTGATTCACTTGCTTCTACTGCTTCTACAGATGTGCTTCTTGGTACATCTACCAAGCAGATATAAGGTGTGGGGGGGTATCAAATAAGGACCTCAAAAATAAAGTTCAAGTGACTTCCTAGGATCATCCACATCCTAACTGAGGCACCATGAGGGTTGAGATATCAGCTACTTATAACTGCTTTAACCAGAAGACTGTCTTTCATTTTGCTGCATACTTGATGAAGCAGAGACCATACCTGCCAGCTTTGGCTAACACTGCAGTTACATGTAGAACAGTCTTCTATTTTGTTCGACACTGATTCATCCCCTGAACAAAAATATCCTTTGTCCCCAGTGAGTCTCTTGCAAATTCACCATGAGCACAACCGCTCTGACTATGCTAGCCACATTTGCCTTCTCCTACCTGTTCATCACCTCTTGCTTTTCCTCTTCACATCAGCCTCCTGCATGATTCTCATCTCATTTACCTTATCCAGTACTATTCCCACCCACTCTTCATCTTTTCTGTTCTGCTCATTCCCAATTGCCTTTTCCAGATAATTTCAGTAATCTCAAATCTGATCTTCTCCCTGATATCTACCTTGCTGACAGCCCCACCTCTAAAATCCTAGCCATGAGAGCCTAGTTTTGACAGTGTCTCTCTACCTCCCTACACTGAGAAAACAAACTTACTTGCTTTTTCCCTTTTCTTTTTTTGAGAGTATGATTGGTTTTATTGTTTATATGCATATCTGGATAATGCTAAGCAACAAAGTTGCCTTTTATTTTGTTGCGCTCAGGACAGCAAAGTATAGCTAAAATAAGCAGCAAAAGAAATACAGACAACTTGCATCATTTCCGAAGCTGAAAGCAAGACGACAAGAATTTGGACTATCAGGACTTTGACGGTGTTGTGCCTGCCTCTTGCTGCTGAAGAAATGCGATGCTCACATTCCACTTCCGTTCAGCTATTCAGAATAAGCATGTATGGTAGGTCAAGTCAAAGGCTTTTAAGAAGTCACCTAAAACGGGAAAAACCTACAAAGCACATACACAGGAGACAACTGAGTCACAAACATCCTTATAATTTGTACATTTTTATTTTTTTAATCTTCCTCAAATCAATTCAGGCATACAGTTTACAGCAGTTATCACTCATTAACTTTGGCTTAGTATATTATTGCTATCTTAAAATAAAAAATGAATTTTAGAAATTGTGACAGAAATGTCTATCTGAAGCAGCTTTTAAACGGCTGGATTGCAACTCCCTTTCATAATTAGAGATATGATGCTTAACTACAGAACAGCCTACTAGAGCCTGTGGGGAAAACAAACCAAATCTGCAAAAGGGAACGTATAGGGAGGCCGCAGAGCCCTGTTCTCTTTGTTACGACCACAACAGCCCAGCTTTTATATTGCTGTTTTTTTTCTACTTGCGGAATTTAAATCCGCACGTGAAGAATTGAATTTTTTTTTAAACCGCTTTTACAAATGAGGAAGAAAGATGAAGTAGGTATTTTACATTGAAAGTTAAAAACACCTATAAAACTGTCCTCAAGACCCAAATCATTTCACATACAAACAGGAAGTCTGCAAGCCAGGTTCAGGCATGGCTGAAGGTCACTGGAGCATTACAGAAGCTGCAAATGTGTAGCCATTAATCATAATGGCTACGTAAAAATTTCTTTGGAACTAAAGAATTTTGCCTATCTCTGGAGGAGACAGATAAACCTGCCTTCCCTCAATCATTTTAAAGGTCTTTGAATAAAATGGAAGAGCAAATGAATTATGTAGACCCTTCAATGCAATACTGGCAATAACAAACTACCTGGAATGGAGCTGGCATTATGCTGGATACAATAGATATTAATATCATTATTATTTATTTGTTTTGCAACAGCATCAGAAGAACAGAGTACAGTATAAACTATGCAGACACCACAAAGGTCTCAAAGAATTTCTACTAAAAAAACCTAAATGCTGAGGATGGCCAGCAGCCACTCTGATACAAAGTAACAAAGAGAAGACTGCAATTCATGAATTGGGCATGAGTTGTCCAACCGTGACAGCTGAAAGCGTGCATTATCAGGGCAGTCATGGAGCAAAGAAGATCAGGGATACTTAACACAGGTGATTATGAAAGACTGAGCTAGGAAACAGTCTAATGGAGCAAATTCTTTTTTTTTTTTCCATCTTCAGATTTATGGAGCATAAGCTTTATAAAGATTTTACCCAACAAAGTCATGACAGCTTCGGCAACAAAATAGGATGATAAAATTAAATGCCAAAGACAGATCAGAAAGCAGAAGAAAGCTATGGTAGAGTAATGCTTTTTCCTGTAAGATATCCTCTTATTTCATTAAGCTATCCAAGAAAATTATTGTAGGTGCAGAACAGGTTTGAGCTAGTAAATAGGAAAGAAAAGTTACTCAGCAAAATAAGTTTGGAATTTGACCCTAATGCATAACTCCTTTGAAATTGTACTTTTTGTGAAGTTTAGGTAATCAGTCCCCCAGGCTCAGGGAATATATCTCTAATTTAATCCCAGAGTAGTACACTAGCATGCCAGCATCCTTTCAGAGAAGGGGGGGGGGGTGTTAGAAAATCCCAATTTGTTTACTTTAGCGAATGTTAAATAGCATCCTGGGTTTGTAATGTTCATTTGGGCCTTTCTGGTTGGGCTGCAGACAGAATAAATACAAGTTTGGTATTACAACACTAGCCTTAGTTTCCTACTTGTGGTTAAACCACATGTTTTATTTAAATGAATTTGATTAAGGCCAATCATCTCTGATCCCAGTATATATTAACATCAATCTGCCATAATGCAATGCTAATAGTATACTTAGACCTGAAAAGCAATTTTTTTTAATTAAGTTATACTGACCTTAATTCATTTACAGATCCATTATCTGCACATTTAGGGCTTAATGTAAACAGAATAAACTGTGGTAAACTGTTCAGGATAGATTATCAATAAATAAAGGTTCTTTCATATTTCAGATGTTGTTCTGAATGCATTTCTCCAGCTTTTATCTTGTCACTGTTCTTCCTGTAATATTTAGGTTGCAACTCACTTTGAGGGTCATACTCGTTTCCTACAGTAAGCAAGTTAGTCTTTCCTCATCAGCACAGACCGAGAATTCTAATGGGACACAGCTTTCGCATTTATTATTCATGCTTATTTGTCTTATCTTAAGATTTAGAACTAGTATCAAGATTTAGAAAGCTAAGGTCTATACAGAAATTATAGAGAAAGATAAGTCCAGCCTCAAAGCAAAACTTAAGTCTAATTTTAATTTAGAACTTAACCGTTGCAGTGCTACCTCCAGCTAGCAAGCCTGAAGTACTATCAACAAGTCCCACATTAAATTCTTCAGTAGGCACTTAACTGAAGAAATTTCACCTTCTCCAGATCTGTCTGGGTCATATGTGGAGTTTAAAGGGCACTTAAAGGCGTATTTTCATTTTGAAAGAGTCACTTATTCTGGCCATGTCATTTCCTCTTCTGTTTAATGGACATAAGAAATTCTTCCATAATCTCTGCAGCATAATTCTATTGAATTAGGTTTCAGGATACATTTAAATTGCTAAGTATCCACCAATTTAAGCCTCTCTACTAATATCATATCTCACTTAGCCTTGTGAAAACCTTATTCCCAGCTAATATACAGAAAAGATGCATTATTGTACAGATCTTGCTCTGTGAAAGTGTAAACTACAATCAGGGCACCTGAACAGGTACAGAATTGAGATTTTATTTAACAGATCCCCTCAGCTGGTTATAGTCTACTTGCATTTCAATCTCTACTAGTCTAGTCAGGCTGCCCATGCCTGAAGGTAGCTCAGGAGCCCAGATGCCGCTCCTGGCCAAACACTGGTGCTCCAGGAGTCTCCTCCCTGAACTGGATCTCCAGCGCAGCTGCCCATTATTTTCAGAAAAGAAACAAGACTACTTCTGTAGATATTTCAAGGTCAGCCTTCATGCAGAGAAGATATGTTCCTATGTGAGATACCATAAAGTTACAAGATGTTAAAGTGCAGGCACTTGCAGGGAGCATTAATTACATGGTGCTACAGACCCTGGCAGAGCTCCCAAGACCAGAGCAGTGCCATCAGACCTGGCCAGAGGCTAGTAAGTACAGCAGTGACATTGAGATTCTTCTGGTAATTTGAATATACATGAAGTCAAGGTTCTAGTCAATTATTCTATAGATAATAAAACAAATAATTGTCCTGCATAGTTCTGTTAATAGCACACTCTGCTCAGCAGCATTATGTTACTGACTTAATTGACAAAAATACTTGAATCAGTGGCATGAGGAGGTATAGCAACATGTCAGAATCTTGCTGTCTTTTTTAATGTAACTTTAGATTTTCTGGAGGTTACACAGAAGCCAGAAAGTATGCTCAAACTCCTTTACATTTGAAAATCATACCTTGGCCTCTCAAATTCAGAGTTTTTATTCTCTGAACGTATCTTATCACAGCTAAAGATTTATCATAGATGGAGAAGAAAATGTACTATGGCCTGTAAGGGCAGGGGTAAACCAAAAGGCTTTCCACCCATATACTCTTTCTCTTTCAACAGAAAAGGGATGCTCAAGAAAAGAGTATAAACATAAGTATAAGGTAATCTTTCTTTAAAGACAACCTCCACCCTGAAAAAACAATAATTTAAGGGCATTATGAACTATCATACAAACCATTGTATTTAAAACTAATGGACCTGTACCCATAGATTTGTTGAATCTTCTCCTATACTACTTTAAATTATAGCCTCTAACTTAATTTATTCTGTGCAAAACAGTTCTGCATTTTGTTCCCCCGCTGATCATTTCACTGCTAGTGAGTTAACTCTGTTCAGAATATGAATGTACTGAGCAGTTATAGAGCAGCAAACAGTTGTGTTTCTTCCCTATTTCCCTTCTAAACGTCTTACTGACTTTTGGGGGCTTGTGAGCTCAATCTTGGGCTGCTCTAACACACATACTGCATGAACCTGGAGAAATCAGTGAATCTGGCCAAGCATCAGTTTCCCATGTACAAAATAAGGACAAATCTGATTTCCCTAACTGACAGAACTTTGTAAATACGGATACATTAGTAGCCTTAAGAGCTAATCTGAGTTGAGTCTATTCCATGTGTAAAAAGTTTGTGAAGGATCACTGGTAAACCATTAATTACACCAGAGGGTTGGATTAAAAGTTATTTATAATACAAATTATATACTTGCCTAGTATAATAATCTACAGGGAACTTAGACATAGGACAGAAAACCTACTTAGTGAGTTCTTGTATGGCTGCTACCTCTTCTCATTGTACCTGCTGTCCTGGCTCACAATAACACATCAGCACACATTTAGATCATTTATTCCTGGAAAGAACAAAGATTGACTTGACTTTCTGAAGTTCATCTTGGGGCTGAATTATTGTATATTCTTTGAAGTCTGTCATGCTTTCAGAAGCTTTTCCTTGTTCTATTTTTCATCCAGATTTTCAGAAGGAGCTTGAAAAGATTACGCAAGAGCTGCCATTAAGTTCACTGTATGAAAATAAAGTAATTTGTTTGCTTGATAGATAGCCACAGCCTCCTCAGATGTGACTAAAGCTAGCTAAAGAGTGGTAGGAGGAGGCCATTAATGTTTGTATTGATTTCCTCTGAATTCTGGAAAATACATCACTCTGCTACTTCCACTTGAAAATTTTAGTTTAAATAACAAGAAACAACCAAGCAATCATGTGCTTTTTCTTAGCCCTAAGGTGACTTCACATAGTTATTTTAGATAGAATAGAAGCTATGAAGTTGCTTTGCATTGTTATTCATGCTATTAGTCCCACCAAGGCAATGATCTTCGTAGAGCAAATAAATGAGCAAGCAATCCACTTTAAGTTTCTGACATAATTGGTTGTGCTGCTGATACATCAAAAAACTGGGTGGAAATACAATTCCTCTTTTGATAAAACAGCATGATGTAGGATATCGTGTGTATGCATGAGAGAGACTACATAAGTGTAGCTATTGTTAAAATATTACTGTGAAAAACATAAGCAACACTGACTGTGTTAGAACCAACTTAGACCAAGGGTGCAGAAAAAAATGAATGTGTTGCAGAGCCAAATTCATGCAAGTGTTATGAAAGCTAAATCCCACTTTGCTGAGCACTGTAGCAGCTTGTTAAAGCTACAACCTTCACAAGAGGAAAAATAATAAATAGACAGCATTGAACCAATTTATAAGAGTGTTTCCAAGACAGAATTTCTAAAGCAAGATCTCAGCAACACCTTTGAAAATGACATAGAGGTGATATCTTTTCACTCTCTCCATCAGCAAGATCACTTTCAGATATGTTTGATGAGCTCTGGATTTTGTCCTTCCCTGTCAGTGTAACCTGCACTAGTTCTCCCACTCACAAAGTGTCAGAACTCCCTCCTTCAAAAGGAAATCTACTTGCATACAACAGCTGGCAGGAAAATTTGTACTGACCAACATATTCTTTCTAGACCAAACTTAACAGCCAGAAAGTTTTTAATGGGTTCCCAAAAGCAGAATCTTAGTTCCTGATCTGATTTCCAAGTGTACTGAATATCCTGCAGCTACAACTGACTATCTGCATGAAAGATGGTCAAAGATGTTTTTCTATAAACTATTAAATAAAAGCATGATATAGAAGGACATTCTAAAGTCTAATAAGTATTCCTACTTTTTGGAAAAGTTATATATCCCTCTTATCCATCTTTGTGTTCACCATCTCATAATAAGAAATTTCAAATAAGAAATTTTTGTAAGAGGGGGAAAACAAACTATTAAGAGCCTCTTCTGCTTACTTTCTAGTGAAACAAAGATTATCAGTGTATTTTCTGTATTAGAAATAAAACACAAACTTACAAGATAAACTAAAAAAATAAGAAAATCTACACTAAATTAGAACAGCAGAAGTGCGTTAGTTGGATTGCTTTCCTGGTCAAAATTCATTAAGTGCAACTACACATGAATCTGTTACAAATTTTTTGCAGAACATGGCATAAAGGTCTGATGCCTACTGTTATGATGGACACATTGGAAGACTGGTCTGAAGGAGACAACCAGGACCCACAGCTAAGACAACACGTTCTCATCGAGCAGTCACACCTCAGCACTCCTCTCAATGGCCACCCATACCTGTTTGTAAACACCTTCATGGTTCAATATTTTAAAATACTCTTTAGCTGTTGGCCAAATTGATTTGTTTTGTGGCTCAAATGCTCTATGACTTCAAATAGAAGTTACTTCTAAGTTTTTGACTACATCCTTGTGATTTGTTTCTGCACCCACATGGGTGATGTCCTCCTGACTACAAACAATTTTGCCACATGCTCAAAACCTTCCCTGAAAATACTGCACTGAATGCAAGTGCTAATAGGAGAGCCACTGACTTCTGAAGCACTAGGGCATCCCAAAGTAAGCTCTCAGAGGCACTTGTCAGTTTTTAAAACATTGCAGTCAGATTATGCTCTTGTTTGAGATAGAAACAAAGTTCCTTTAAGTTCATGTCACTGTACAAGAGCATAAATTCCTAACAAAGAGTAAGCTGGTACGAACCGTCACAAACAGGCTGTAAACCCTTAATGCAATATCTATGAAGGAGTCATCCGTTATCGGTCACTCTTCAGTCAGAGGGAAGATTTCAGATTCTCAGAAGTTTCTAGACACTTTTCTGACTTTGGTACTAGAAAGTAAGTGCCTTGCTATTTCATAGAGTATCATAGAATTGGTAAGGTTGGAAGGGACCTCTAGAGATCATCTAGTCCAACCCTCAAATGAGTTGCCCATATGGGGATCGAACCCACGACGTTGTCATTATGAGCACCATGCTCTAACCAACTGAGCTAAACCTAACCCCAGAAGGATGCCGAAAGCATCCTCCCACATCCAGTACCACAGCCAACCATCCTACCCCCAGTTAGCTACACTGCTGACCTCCAGAACTTGAGCCAATGGTGGTCTCTAAATAGACACACTTGTAAAGACAGCCAAGACAGTTACTCTTTAACACTCAGTGTAGCTGCCTGTTGATGTTATAGTAACAAAACAGTGACCAGTTTGCTGCAAACCTCGCTTCTTTTTCAGGGTGATATTCAAAGTACTGATACTGATCTTTAGGCTCTATATTATGACAGTACCAAGGTCTCTGCATAGATTAAAAATAATAAAAATAACATGAGGATAAAATAAACTATTTGTTACTCAGACTTACTGTACAAAGATCTGTATGTGTCCTTGACGAATTTGTGTAGTAGTCTGGCTTTTGCAAAGTATTACATGCAACTAGAATTCCTATGCTGAAACATACAACCTCAAACAGTACTTTTAGTATGAACTAGAGGCAGTTTCTTTATTAGCTCACTCAAATAAAGCTCAACAGGCTGCCAGAAGAGGTCCTATAGCAGTGATCAGTGTCCTCTGAGACACTGCTGGTTTTTCTGCACACTCTCATCCCATAGTTTGCACTGAATGCATGCTAACAACATGCCTCATTCTTTCCTTCTTCCTGGTACATCAACTACTATTTAATCAAAACCTGATTTTATCCAAAAACATTTTCTCATTACTTAGAAAGGTGAAAGAGCTCCAACTCAAGCATCACCTTCTGTTCTTCCAGAGGAAGATAATACGGAGTGACAAAATTCCCTTTCCAATAAATTAAATCAGTAGAGGTATTGACACAGCAATAAAAAAAAGACATCACCCCAATCCTCAAGAATAGGGTTTTTTTTTTTTTTTTTGGTAATACTTGACCAATTCAACAGGAACACAATAAACTTGTAAATTCAAAAGCATTCACACACAAGAATCCCTTGCCAACATTACCTGATCATGTTTTGCTGGCTGTTGAAAGAGCTGAAGCACAGCGTCATTCTGACACCATTCACAACACAAAAGTGCAAAATAACCTCAGGGTTATTACACTGTGGTACTATATGCTGAGCATTTCAAAAAAACACAGTACGATGAAGTGGGCTGCGGTCTGACACTCATGAAATGTCTGGCCTTTCTTTCAAACATAAGGAGAAGTTTGAGAAAATTTGTTATCCAGCAGCCTGATCTCTAATCTACGCAAAGGCTCTTGCTAGTATAGCGTCAGGGATGACTGTTATTGCATAAGAAGCATCCATAAAGTGTTTAAGAATTGGCAGTGGACTGATAAAGACCAGTAAGTCTTTCTCCTGCAAGAAAATACATTAAAGAAATGTGGAAAGTTCCAAGTTTCTTTTAAATATGCTAAATATTTTCAGGTATTTATTTTTAACATGTTTGGATATTACCCCTACAATCTACACAGGTCTTGAAAAATGATTGTAAAGGGCTAGTCCTTCTTTAAAGAAATTCCAGCTTTAAAACTTACTGCTTAGATCTAAGCACATACTTTCAGTGCTCTCAGAAAGCTTTTTTGGCCTACGCAGATCATCAGGGGAATAGAGAGTACTAATTAAAGTTCTGATATATGAGGATATATCTTTGTTACAACAGATGTTAAGAGCTTTATTTTACATTACATTTACCTTACTAAACAACATTGAGTTTGTCTTAACACTGAGTTTTCTGTGCTTCAGAACATATTCCAAGAGCAAAACCAATTTACTGAACATTCCCCAACTCTTAAAACCTACATCCTTCCACGTCTGAAGGAAAGAGATCATCTGGAAAAATAGACATGGTTAGTCTATAATAAAAGCAAAAGGATGTTTTTGTTCCTCCTGAAGTTGCTAGTCAGAATTTGTTCCAACCTGCAAGGTTCAGGAATATCAGAGCAACGAGAACATTTTATGAAAGCAAAATGAATCCTATGGTTTAAAAATATGAGGTTTTAAAAGTTTTAAATGAGGAAAAAAAAATACCTTCAAATTAGGTCTGGGAACTAAATCATTCTTCTGATTACTGGATTCAAAGTTAAAGGATAAGAAAATCTTTATCATATTCTCTGCATGGCTGCCTATCTTCTAGTCAAGCATGCTGACAGCAGCAGAAAGCCATACTTCCTCTTTATTAAAATGTCAAATTTTGTCGGGTCATAAATTTCCTTGAACTTCAATGAAGGTTTCTGAAGAAATACCCGATCAACAGTTGTATTTAACCATTTAAAAAGTTTCATAAGATAAAATAAAAAAGGTGAATGGGACTACTGTACTGCATTGCAGTTTTATTTTCTTTTACTAAATCTGTTGAATATTCAACAGTGATGAAATAGCATCCACAGACAAAGAGGCACCAATTCCACATAATACATATTGAAATAATAAAACAATCTGAACCAAAGGCAATATTATTATAATGCTACAACACACAGACACATAGCTCCATAACTTTGCATGATGCTTTGTCAGGYCAAGAAGAGAATTGACACCTATTTCAAAATCAAAAAGCAATTTACAAAACATGGGAAAATTTATAAATAAGTAATAAGGACTCTAAATAAACAAATGAAAGAATGAGTGAAATCATAATTTCATCAACATTCATCTAGAACTCTCAGCACTGTAACTGAGGCAAGGATATCATTCCCCTGAACAAATGCAAGAGAAAAAGGACAGTGCAGGAAAGATGGAATAGAAGGAACCACGGACTACAAAGCATCTTGGCTTCACTGCCGCCAGACTGCACAACAAATCCTTTCTATGCTCTCTCTGAAGAGAGGCCTATCACTCAAGACATGTCATAGGAAAAGCTTAGCCATTTGAGGGGGACACAGAGAAGACCAGGGAGAGAAAGGGGGAGTCATGCAGGTTCCTTTTAATTGCATGTGAATGCACAGAGGAACAGGAAAAGGGAAGATAGTATTTTCCTCCCATAGCTCTAGCAATTTTCTCCAGAAAACTTTAATTCAGAAGTATCACTGTGGGTGTTCTTCTCTGAACTGCTTTGGCTGGACCACACTGCTTTTGGATAAGGCAGTGTGGAAAAGTACCACGGGACAAACATGAAGAATTTGCCTCAAATGTGAGTGCATAAAGATGGACCATACGTTTGTCCACCAACATTTTCAGCTGAAAAATTACAGATCAAGACAAAGAGGGGAAAAAAGGCACATTTTCACGTTCCTTAAAAACTGGTATTCTCACAAGTCTTCTGTTGAAAGAATCTAAGTTTCATGGAAGCTAAAACAAAATTCTCACCAATCAGCCAGCAAACTACCTTTCCTATCCTAGGAATGCCAGTATCCCCAGAGCTCACTTGGGGGGGGGGGAACACAACACTGAGACCCACACCCACTAGGTGCTAGAACTATTTTCAGAATCCATGTAGAAATAAAACATTTTCTGGCATTCAACTTCTATTCAACTTGAGCAATATTGGACTAACTAGTTTGTCAACCTGTTGTAAACCAACATTTTTTTCCACCAACTCCCCTGAACTAGTTTATGTTGACAACAGAGCTCAGCGCATCCCATCAGTATACCCTGTGCTATGTAATTCTAAGATAAATATCCACATTTTTATCTCAAGTAGGATAAATTTGGAATAAGCCTTCTGAAATTAATTGGGGTTATTGCAATCTTACTCTAATGTCATTCAAATCTCTATGTGGTCTAGAATAAAGACAGCATATTTGTACAGGAGTGCACAAATTCTATTCCAAGAAGGGATTCAGATATTTGTGAACAGCATGCCAGTTCACTACCTCCTAAAGACCAGGCAATCACCACCTAAGTAAGGCCATTTTTTGGCCACGTGCATGTATGTACTTTTCCCTGCAGAGGAGAGACTATTGGCTGACTCTGGGTATGGTGGAAAAAACACTACCTAGCATAAGTAGAGAAAAAACAGAACAGTTGACTAAGAATATGAAAAGAAAGTTATTAATTCAGTGAACACATTGCAGAGATGTTAAAATGACTTGTTCTTTCTTTGTGTTCTATTTAGCTGACTGTTGCATAGGATTCAGTGGTTGGTCCTGGCAGGATCAATCTCTTGATATTTGGAGATTTCACATACATGATTCTACAGAGAAGATGCTCAGGGATATGTATGATGTACCAGAGGAGGACACAAAYAACATTCATGGGGGGCCAGTACTGGTCCCTTTGTTGCTCGTGGGATTTGACTGTCTCCTTGAGGCTGACTGTGAGGCTGACAGTTTTAATAAAAAAAAGATGAAATCCCAAAGTGAATCTAAGTTTATCATCCAATATAACTGACACTGCAGGAAGTGTAATATGCAGTTAAAAAGAAAATTAACTTTATTCTGTTTGGCATATCCATCATGTGCATGCAGCATAACAGCTTTGGATAATCATGGCTATTTTCATTTAGCTAAAAATAAATATTCAAAACACAAGGTAATCATCCATTCTGCAACAAATGCATTTCCTCTATCTTAAAACACACAGACACCCACCTAATTACTAATACACTCATGAGGCAGTCTCCCCAATGAAGGAGAAGTGATAGAACACTGCCACTTCTCAAAAAGACCAAGTCATTACAGAAAGCATGCTTTTTGATAGTTCCCCTACAYCTATGTTACCT
Source organism: Rhea americana (assembly GCF_003343005.1). NCBI lineage: Eukaryota > Metazoa > Chordata > Aves > Rheiformes > Rheidae > Rhea > Rhea americana. Next base: position 7,748,102 of record NW_028186756.1, read on the forward strand.
TGCTTGCTAGAGATAATGACCGATTTCTAGCTGATACAACCTCTTCTTAACACACCATCATTCCACCAGCTGCAGCTTTCTTCTGAGACACTAACCCTATGTAAGCACACTGCTAAACCTGCTTCCCCACTATAAGGCGCTTAAACGTGCATGAGACGTTCACTCGCATTGACCCTGGGCACTCACTGTCAACCCAGCCAGAGAGATGCACAAATCCATCCCCAAACTGAACCCGCACATCAAAACCATGAACAGAGAAARCATGGAGTATTATCTGCATTTATAAATCTACCTATTATTTTGCCTCAWTTTTTAAATATAACAGCTTTAGGGATTTACTTTCATATACTTAGACAGTAGGAAAAAATATTTTTAAAGCTAACTGTTCTCAAATTAATATCTTGGAAAGCACTGTTTACCTGTTTACAGTGAAAAGCTAACTCAAACAAGAAAAGCCACACGCATACCCCAAAAGCCCCCCCTCGTAACAAGAAACAACCATAGCCTAGAGACAACATCATTGTATGCTGCCAAAAACTGACAGTTCCTTGGACAGAGAGATAAACTTGTTTTAATGAATGCCTGATGTATAAACAAAAGAGTTCACCATAACATCTGGTAAAAATAGCATAAGACTTCATGGAGCCTAAGATCAGAATTACAGGTTACCCTGGTTACAGCCGCTGCTGAATTTCTAAAGAAGATAGAATTAGATTGACTCATTCACTGGATGGATTGGTTAGTATGGGAAAGAAAGAGCTTAGCAATGAATTCTCACTTGGGAAGGCAATTTTGAATGGAACTGATGTTTCACTAATTAAAAAAAAATGTTTACATTCAGCTTTTCAAATGACTTAAGATTGTCCTAGTACTGACAGTGCCCTTATTGTTATCTAGGAAGCAGAGACCGTACTAAGTTATAGAAGACTTTGTAATTTATTTTTGTGCAATCTATTCTTCTTCATAAATCTTCTGGGAAATTAACTTAGATACTAACACAATTATTTTTATTATACTCCAATTGCTACAGAACAGTTTACTTCGACAAAAATAAAGGGACTTTCACAAAGCTGGATTTCAAACAACAATTTCAAAATTCAATGAAATCCTAAGAAAAACACCCATGGAACTGATTAATTAATAACACTTCAGCAGCTGTAAGAGGTTTTTAGCATTTATACAGCTRTTAGAGATCAGAAAGGAGGATGTGGTGGTTTTCCTACCACCCTGAGTAGGAGTGTGGAAGATGCAACAGGACAGGGACAGAAACAAAAAAACAAACACCAAAACAACCACAAAATTATATTTCTTTTTAGAGCTGACAGCATTATTTCATTAGACAAGAGAATAAGTCAGTGGGGGGGAGGGGGGAAACATGCTTTCAATAAGTTTTCCTACAGTATAGCACGTTAATGTCTTTAAGGGAACAAATGTTTTCCTACTTTTTCCTTCTTATCTCAGAAGGTAGTTACATATGAAGTTTCCCACTCTGTGCAAAGTCCTCACATACCTGTGGAATTTATTGCCCTTAAACATCTGGACATTGTTGTTTCTTTTGATGGACTGAACAAAGCTGTCAGGATTTTCTTTTGTCAAGGGCAACATGCTGTTCCACAACTGCAGCACAGTAATGCTATTGATGCTACTCGACCCTATCCCACAATAGGTATTTTGTCTCCTTCCACATCCCCAATAACACTGTAGTATCAAGACAAAAAAAAAATCAATACGAATAAATCAAGTTTAAAAGTTTAGAATACAGTGGACTTTGAACATTTTAAATTCMTAAGAACTATGTAATTAAGCCCGCCATCAAAAAATATTAATTTATAAATCACTGAACAAAGTACCAGCAACCTTGAGGACAAAAATGATTTTCAATTACCTTTAGAGAGAACACCAAGAGCAGTGTTTGTGTACAAATTGCTGTCTAACAAAGGTAGCATTTCAGACTGCTGAAAACAAACAATTGCACCTTACAAATGGAATCTAGATGAAGCTGTAAAGCTTCAACAGCACACATTCTTCTKTAAAATAATGTATAAATGAATCACTACTTTAATTTATGGTTCCAGTGGCAAATAAATAGATATTAATATCACAAAATTGTTTAGACAGGYCAACTGTTATTTTATATAATACAATAAACTTCTTTCATAGTAGTCAYTGAAAATAAAGGCCTGCAAAAATAGTGCTAAGTTAATTCTTTATAATTGATGCTAAAGGACAGAACATCAGCAGGGATAAACAGAAAATGTCCATTTATTGCCATTATATTATAATAATTTGTCAGTTGATAACTTAGCACATACATCAGATATTACCACCCTCTTAAAATATGCATGTTAAATATTCATCTGTGCAATCAATGTCTTTTCTTCTACAGCTAACACATCCAATGGCATCCCTCCCTATGGCATAGGAGCGTTCCTGACRGAGAGATTTAACGCTGCAGAAGAAAGATTAAGTGAGACACTTGGAAAGACTAGAAGAATTGCATAGGAAAGTTTACRTAACATCAGCCTTTGATGTGCCCTAAGCTCAAACCACATATGAGGATCGAGCTCTCTTAGCTTCCCAAGATATTCTGGCCATCACTCATGAGCTATCATTATAAATGGCTCTCCTTGGCATAAAGGCAAAAATTGAACTAAACACAATGTTCTTTGTAGGTGGAAGTCCCATCATGAAAGCAATCTGAAGATCAATCACTKACAATTCTAGCTCCTACTAAAAGTCAGCAATTTTATGAATAGTTATGTTTTCTAAGCCAAGACCTAACAAGGCAAACATCTTCTATCACACAGCCCTGTGAATATCAATAGTCATCATTTCCCCTACTGTTCCTATCACCCTCTACAAAGGAAGGAAACAGACGTGCTTTTGCTTATAATGGATGTCAAATCAGGATATGATGTTTGAATTTTCCTCTGGTGCTCAATAGCTCAGTAAATGTAACTGTTTCAGAATGAAGATATGAAAACAAAACATGTAACTTAAAATATTTTAACAGTTATGCATGAGTTAAAAAAAAATCCTTGAGGTATCTAGATGCTGAAAGCTTTCCAGAGTAAAAACAGAGGTCTACAATTATCAGTCCAGTTTCTGAMAGAGACATAGCAGGACTAACTTTGTACAGAAGACTGATAAAAAGAGGCCCAATTGTCAATGAAGAATTAGAGCTCAAGTTGTTTGGATGATTTTATTAAGCAACGAGTAAAATCACTGGTTCGCCTTTTCTGCTTTTTAAATGTTTCGCACTTCCAATAATTCATGTGCACGTCAAAATGAAATAAGCACTTGGACCAATAAGCAGATCAAAGTGGGATCTATCTGATGCTCTAGGTGACCCTGCTCAGCAGGGAGGTTAGACTAGATGATCTCCAGAGGTCCCTTCCAACCTTACTGATTCCATGATGCAAGACAAACAGATGCACAACTCCAAAATTGCAACTCAATTCTCTCCCCTCTGAGCCTACCCTTCGCTCTCTGCCACACTCCCACTGCCCTCCCTGCTTGCACAAGTAGCCGCAGGGTTACAGCATCCAAACCGAATAGCTTCCCGGAGCCAAGAGCTCTGCTCTCCAACCCCAGGACGATACAGAGCCAGTCTGCCCAGCTTAGCCTCTGTGTGCCAACAACAGCCAACTAGGAACAAATCAACCCAGAACAGAAACAGCAGCACAAAAACCCCAAGGCCCAGGTTCCTGGGCTAATAGCCTGCAGGCACAAGCCACAAAGTTTAGCAAYTACCTGGTTGCCTAGAGAGGCATTTTGTGATGGTGCTGCTGCTTATGCTTCAGCCCTATCCAGAAACAAGAAGCCCATGTGTGATCCAATCTTATGGTCCTTCAGATTCCTATCTCCCACTTGCCTAGACAGTCTATAGTCAGTGGACGAAGCTGGATGAAATTGTTTCCCCCCTTTCTTTTGAAACATGGCTAGTATCAGTACAGAGTTAGGACAAAACAAGAAAAAAAATGGCAAAAAATCCTTAAGACAGTAACTAGGACTGTTCTCTAAAGTGGCATGTCTTGTGTCCTGGTTTCCAGTTTCAGCAACTACTACACACTTCAACAAATGATTATCCAATGACCATTTATGATAACACAGTTACTTTTCACATAAATATTTCCACTCCAGCAACCTTTCCCTACTGCTGCCCAGCCTGCTCTTTGCAGCTAGTTCTACACAGCTGTTGTAGGTTTTACTTACCATCTTTCTCCCTCATTAAGTCCCTCCAGACTTCACTGTATTTACACATAGACCTTTCTTTTTCCTCTACCCTGGCAATTAAGGTTTGGAGCTGCTCCCTGTGGGACCCCAAGAAGATCCATTCTTCCCACTCAAATGAGGTAGTTGCAAAGTACCCAGGTCTATACCAACAGATTTCAAGAGGAAGACTCTTTCTTCAAAAAGAAGAAAGGGAGGGAAAAAAATAAAAATAAAGCATACAGAGCACCTTATATTTTCTAAGTATTCAATAACCTAAAATTCAGCTTGTAGTGAAACATTCTCTAAATTCTCMAAAAAAATACTAAGCTGCAAAATTCATTCCTTAAGTGGAAGATCAGTAGACTCAACCAGGACCCACTTCCCCCCAGTAAGTGCAGGAGGGAAGAGATAACACTATGTTCCTGAGGGCTCACTGGATCTGAAAAATTACTTTTTTCCCCACTATCAAGGCAATTTGGAAGTAGCCAGAATATGCATCAGAGAGAAGCACTGCCCCCATAAGGGAATATGGGCAAGAGCTGGGGTTAACCACAGGAACCTTACCTATCAGTCATGGTCCCACAGTATCCAAGCRCAGCCACGCTGCCAACAGCAACAGGTTCTACTGACCGGCCGATGACCATCAGATGGGACCACATAACGTGCCAAGTCTGGTGGCAATCCAGGATGACGCTTCAGCAAGTCAGGACAGCAAGAGATAAGGCTGGTCACAACAGAGCTCAGGCAAAGACCCAGCAGCTGCTAGRGCCTGAGCTTAAATGCTCCTGCCTRTGTGGGTGGAAGCATCAGGTGAAGTTCATCAGGATGAGGCTCCTCAGGGCAATCACAGGCTGCAGGTGTGCTCAGGGTCTTGGCAAAATGTGCATCACCTGCACCTTGGTGTCAGGCAATGACAGTGGAGAGTCCATGGTCTCCTTGGTGCCCTGGGGAAAGGAGCACCTTGGCAGAGGCCAGCAAGGCCCAGGTGCCATCAGTGCCTCCTTGGAGAGGCTTGGTGCCAGGCAGGAGTTTAAAAAGTGACWCCGTTGATCTTGGCTGGATATGCTCCCTTGCATTTTAAGCAAACTTTATTGATTCTCTAATAGAGTAACCTTCTTTTAAACTGATGGATCAGGATGGACAGTCATCCTAGACAAATAGCTTATACATACCAAATTATAAATTGGCAATAATTCATCTTTCTTTTCTCTATCCAAAACATACAGTGCCTGGTACTTGGTTGAAATAACCTAACCTATCACTTCCTTGGAGTTTAAAAAAGAATTATACCAGCTGAGATCCACCTGTAGTTTACATCCTAGCTCCTAACACAATTCAAGTGATGTGCTGGAGTAGAGGTTTTCATCCATAGAAAAGACCTCTCTAAAGAAAATAAAAATTACCAAAAATAAAGGCTATAACCAATACAATATGGATCGTTAAGRCTAGGCACAGAAAGAAACGTTCTAATATTCTGCACCATAACTAGTAAACTAGATGGGAACAAAAAACAACTCTATATATCTGCATTTCACTTTGTTTCTGGATGAAAAGAAAGTTGTGAGATAAATAGCAGAACTGGGGAAAGTAGAACATGTAATTCTGATGGAAGAGTAGGTAACAACTTTTATTTGAAATGTATCTCTAGTATAGTATAAGTTTTAAAAAGCTATGTTTAGTTCTGCAATTCAGATTCATGTTTTCCAAGTTCTGATCAAGCATATTAGAAGTGAATAGACAAAACAAAAAGCATCTCATAGAGTACTATAAAGTATTTTTCTAGTTAATTTTCAAAGTAAAGAACACTGAAAACTGTAATATATTCCTAGGCCTATATAGGCCTAAGTTTCCTAACAAGAGTGTCATTAATATGTTTTTTTAAAAAAAACTGTTTGCAAATATAAATATATTGTGCGCTTATTCCAGTGTATCTATAAAAAGTTGAACAATTTCCAAGACCTAAGAAATTTATATAAGCAAGCTTTTAGCCTACTGTTTCAATGCTTCAAAACACATACGTACAGAAAATTCCACTGCAAATGCAAGTTCTGMGATATCTGAGAAAATGTGAACGTTTATTAGGTTTCTGAGACCACTCCTAGACCTTAAAAAAAAAAAAAAAGAAAAAGTGATCAGGCTCCTGTTTCCATTTCAGTGCTTATATATCTGAGAAAAGCAACTGTGCTTGAATCACTGGAGTATTTGTGTATCCTACTCCTGTTTTGAAAGAGCAAGTGCTTGGGTGGCTTTAGCAGAAAGCTTGGTCCTGCTGAAGAGTAAGTGCTTGGTTGCTTTAGCAGAAAGCTCGGTCCTGCTGCTGGAGTGCACTGTGAGACCTTAGCGCTGGCTGGAAGGAGGAGACCACCTCTATCAGAGAGCAAGGCACTAGAAAGAGATGAGATTTAAAACATACCTTACCCTGAGTGCTTCATATTGTTCAACTAAGAAGCATCCAGGTAAAGGATATTGAGTATTTGAACATTTGCCTAAGATACAGAAATGTTTCTGTGCACTGTATAAGGAGCGCAGGTGTTTATTTTGATCTCTGTGATGGAGACACCTGTATGGAGCAGCACAAGGCTTGATGTCGGGGTAGCTGCATCTGCCTGGGGAAAAAAACCCTGAAAGCCACTGCAGGCACAGCTAAGGCATGCTGGGGCAGGACCTGCACCACAGCCATGGGCATATATTGTATGTATTCCCACCGCACTGGTGTCTGGGAATTTTAGGTGCCTTCAAGGTTGAACGGCARTCCTGCTAGAATTGCAAGCATCTTAACTGTGCCAATACCTAATTGGCATACAGATCCAATTTTTATTAGCTAGGTTTATTTACAGAATTAGTTATTTTTACCTCACTATGCAAAATGAGAAAAGTTTAAAATGAGAAGTTTAACATTTCACTTCTATATTTTAATAGTTTGTTTTTATGTCTTTTTTATTTCAGTTAAAATTCTTTTAGCTACACTTACTCACTTACACTTACTTACTTACTACTGCGAAAAGAATTCACTAACTTCTGATCAAGCCTCTGGCCTTCATAGACAACATGATAAACCATCAAATCCACAGGAAGTTCCACCTGACCATGAGGGGGAATTTCTTTCCTGTGGGAATGACAGAGCACTGGACTAGGTTACCCAGAGAGGTTGTGGAGTCTCCTTCTCTGTAGATCTTCAAGGCCCGCCTGGATGTAACCCTGTCTAACATGCTCTAGGTGACCCTGCTGAGCAGGGAGGTTGGACTAGATGATCTCCAGAGGTCCCTTCCAACCTTACTGATTCTATGATTCTATGAAATCTGTTCTATTATTATTCTGTGAAAAGAGAGAAGACTGCCCTCTAAAAGAAACAAAGGAGCAGAGGAAATTGTTTGAAATATTAAAWTGTGTCTGCAGCAAACCATTTAAAAGGCAATACCAAGAGAGAACTTTATTGAAAGGATAATGAGAAAATCTCTTTGCAGTGAGGACTGAGAGTGTTTATGTGTGCAGACTTTCCCTTGTATTTCTGGTTCAAAAACAAGCAACAGCTGAAGGATACAGGGAGAGGAGGTCAGAAATGAAGTTACAGCAACTTAAGGTGTTACCGGTGTAACTGAGCATGCTTCTAGGATGCCCTAGTGTGAAGCAAAATGTGTTAACAATTATTTTGAGAATTCTTCTTCTCATACAAGATGGGCTAAATTCACGCAGGTATACTGGTAGCACACATACACTCCACTGATGAGCAGTTTGTTAACAGCTTGATAGCTAGTGGTCATCCAGTTACACTTAATCTAAAACCACCATCACTGTACTGTAAATATCGGGTCTGGTTGGTTTGCAATGTTTCTAGTCACGCGTTACCTAGGTCTTCCTCACTTGTTTTCTTCTCAGGCCTACGTTCCACTGAGAACTGTTCAACAGAAGGACAAACTGGTGGGGAAAGGGCTGTAGAGGTTTTTTGCACATAATTTTGTGTAGCACTGGGTTGAAAATAATAAAGGATAGGAAACAAAGAGAAGGATTAAATGGAACAAATTTGGAAATAGTAGTTTTCATAATGGAAGAAATATGCTGCTCCTCAGCCCCCAATGGCTGCAGTGTTTCACCGATATATTTGCCCTTTCAGCCTCAGTAAAGTAAGGAAATGCCATTGCTTCCATTTTAGAGAGAAAGAATTAAAGTACTACGTGTATAAATTACTTAGGTATATCACTCTGGAGCACTGACTTGAATCCACGGCTCCCAAGACGAAGGSAAACGATAGCAATGAAAGCCACAGCGAGCTGCCCTTCAGCTGCTCTTCTGCCCGCTGAGCAACCTGAAGAGGTCTCAGCGTGCTCCTCAGGGAGAGGACGAGCCCGACGCCTCTCCTCTCAGGAACACGCCAGGGCAGGGCAGATGGGGTGCCAGCACCTCGCAGTCGCATGTAACGACGGGCMAGAAGTTTAAAAAATAAAATCCTTCCTGAATCCGTACAACAGAGGACGTGAGCTCATAGGGGTATCATCTGAACGCCCTCCATGACCACTAAATTCACTTCTGAAATGGAGAAGAAATTCARTGGGGTAAAATAGCTTCTGTCAACTAACGTTTTCATCACGGAGCGCGGGGCAGCTCGGAGGAGAGCGGCCTGTTCCYGCTGACCTCTCCCGGGCGTTCGATGCCCGCTGGCACGCTGCCGCGGCAGAGCGCTCCGGCGATCAACAGCTTCACCTGCTGCAGACGAGCAACTGCAGCAAGGTCCGTTTCATTCATTACCCGAGAAACACCACGGAGGTGCAACTATGCAACCGCTTGTAGAGGCGGACACTTCGTTATTAATATCAGATTTTAAAAGCCGTATCATCTGGGTCTTAAAACTAACACCTTTCATGAACTGACAGACATTTTCCCCAGCTGGTGACTGAGTTACAAGACAGCTTCACCTCCCAGACAAACAGCATTTCCAAAACAGCTCGTCTCAGAGGAGGCTGYGCTCCCTATGCTGATGCCGGGCTGGGCGCGGGATGCTGCAGGCATTACGAATTACAGTCCTTCTAGTCCCGCAAGAACTCTAACCACAGAGTCCCACTGGTTTTAAACCAGTCCTGCTGGGGCACCTAGTTCTCTGCTATGAAATTCAGTTATTAGTGAAGCCAGACTTCCCTGCAGGTGTCTGTGAGGCCTGACCTCCTTTTTCATACCCACCAATATTTTCGTAACTGCAAAGTGAACTGCAGCTCCCTAGCACAGTTTTTACGCTAGCAACTTAATACGTATCAAAGGCAGAATTTCCTTTTGTAATGCAAGAAAGAATAACCACAAACCCCAAAGCCCAAGAATTAGGACATTCATCTAGCACATGAAAAATGCAGGTTCAAGCCATTCATTTAGAGCAGTAACTAAAATTTGAGCCTCCTCCCCACCAGATTCTAAGYGTATGGTGTCTGGCTGTTCTCAGGCAGGTGTTTTCTGCCCCTCACCTTCATAGTGGATATTAGCCACCTCATATATGTCTCTTTTCCTCTCTCTTTTTGACTAGACCTTTCATTCTGGATCTGTCCAAAGAGTGGGACTGGGAGAGATTCAATTTAGTGGAATCATCATTTTTCAAACAGAAAAACTCCAAATCTTTTACAGAAAGTTCCCAGCTGATTCTAGTTGCAAACGCTTATTAGCCTGAGGGCTTCCACCCTACTGAATTTCAAAGGTCTTTTGCAAGCAGCTGAGGTGTTGAAACTGTTCAAATAAAGGTTACAAGAACCCTTTATAGTAAGAAGTGGCAGACAGCCTAAGTATAAGAATTGCTACTAGTTCCTCTGCTAAAAATTAGCTATGATAGCAACACAATATTGAGGCATTAGAGAATAAGAACATCTCTAACTCCCAGACAGGCTATTGTCCTGTAACCTAGCAATCTGTCTGAGATAATTTCCTCTTTCACTGGAATTCACATCATAGTGCCCTAGCAGCCACGCGAGCAGTCCCAGGGATGCCAGCGGTGATGTCCTGGAGAGTATCAGTGAGAACTGGAGCTGGAGCACCCTCGCTCCAGCTACCCTGTCATTGCATGCTACATACTCTATCCGTGCATACCTCATAAAGCATAGCCTGATTAATTATCAGTATTATACAGGGTAGGTTTGTGGCAGCTAAAGATCGTCATGACAAAAAGTACATTATATAGCCACTTGTCAATACCCCTGCAGCATCCACAGTACTATTATTAAGTGTGAGCCATCATTCCCATTTAGATTTGCTTCCAGGGGTTTAAACTGAGTCACGACATTTCTTTTCAAGCAGCAGACAAAAAAGTCCTGATTCTGACTTTATTCTCACCAGTTTTCTGCAGGTGCAATTCCTCCGACTCCTGTGGAGTTGTTTCTATCATACACTGATGTGAATGAGATCAGAATTGGACCCAAAACATCTGAACAGATATGTCCGCTTCTCTTATGTATCATTGCCACTAGTGCTGTCACACTGTGCCTTTAGGTCTTGCTGACACACTGCCTGAGTTTCTTCTTACAGCAATTTGGCTACAGAAGATACAGCAAAGGCATGTCACCTTGGCATTACATTTATTTCTTCTTTACTTTGCCCTTCTTTAATGGAATCGTTCTTGTTTCCCTTTCCTGCACTTACTTTTTAGCATTAAAAAACGAAACCAAAAAAAAACGTAGAAAAATCATCTAACCCTCCCTCCTCTTTTCACCAATCACAGATTGTTCAGATTCATCCTCTCTTAAGTAGCAAGTATTTATGTAAACCAAACCATTACTGCATGTTTGTTTCCCCCTTTCCTTTCAGAGCTTTTAGCAATTTCCCCTGTAATACTCCCTAATTCTTTTCCATCATTTTCCATCTCATAAACAAAGGAAAAAGCAAAGCTACTGCCAAATAAAGGCAACATCCCCTTCCCGGCCTCGCTACTCTTGTCACAGATTCTCAAACGATGATTATTAAATTGCCCACTGGATCTCTCTCTCTCTCTCTCTCTCTCTCTCTCTCTAATCCCTGTGTATCTGCTTGTTTCCTCCCAGGATTGACTTTCAGCTAACATTTGGTCTGTGGAAATACGCAGGAGCAAATAGATGTTAATCTGGATTTTCATCTTTCTGGGTCCTCCGGTGTTTCAGCAGAAGCAAAGCAAGTTGTCCTTAGCAAAAACTGATGACCTCCCAACACTGCCAGAGTATTTTTTCTACATGTTTGTAAAATATTTTAAAGCAATGATTTTGCTTTGCATTTTTGCTTGGTGAGAGAAACTGTTTGTAGAGCTTTTCCTTTCATGTCAGCCAAAGAAAACCATGTATCTAGTACCTGTCATACCCATGGTCCTACTGGCAGGATAAATGCATAAAACACATTTTTTTAAATCTAATTAATCCCATTACTTGTCATCGAACAATGTAAACAATTAGAGATTCCAAATTGGATTTGGGTCCATAAACTAGGACAGAGACACTAATTTTGTATTTTCAGAGTATGTGACATAACCCTAGCAAGTGTGTTTAACTCTAACTTTGTTCATGTCAAAACCAGATCGCACAGAAGGACATCTCATTTCATTTCTCTTAGCATCAATCTAAGGATGAGATAGAGGATTCACCATTTACAAGACAGGCAGCAGAAACTACACGCCTAACTTTTAGCCAACTTAAGTGTAGTGACATCAGTTCCACTCTTTCTGATGTCATAGCTTGCTTTTTATCAAAGCATTTAAAATTTTYGAGGGTAAGGGGAAGTAGGTTAGAAGTGTAATCAGTCCATAAGCCACTAATATGTGCTTAATTGATCAAACAYGTATAAGGAAAGCACTCAGTAGTTTTGCACTTTGCCCTGATTATATCATACATTTGGCTTCTCCAACCAAATCCTCACAATCTGGTCTTAAAGTCAAAGGGTTTTGTTTTTTGTTTTTGTTTTTTGTTCTTTTTATGGTCTGAGGAGGAAATAATTGTTCATTTCAGGGCAATGTGAGGCAAAGTAGTAGCAGGGATCTCTATTAAATCAGGGTGTTCTGGAGTGAAAGGGGATGTCAGAAGAAGAGAACAATGTAACCAGAGGATGCAGAAAAGCATAAAGAACAAAAGAAAGAACACTTTAAAATAGGTGCAGACAGGAGGGGGATTTTCTCCTTTCTCTGCTAGTTATTCAGAGGATATAATATCTACTTCACTGTATCACACAGCATTGCACAGAAATACTCAGGCTAGAGTTAAGTTTGGCTAGATACTGGAAGTAATGCATCCCTGTTAGCACAGCACTGTGTTTCAGCTCATTAGCTCATAAGAGATATCTAGTAAATTAGCATAGGTGGAGGCATGCTAAAGTGCCTCTCCTGCCTTCTTCAAGTTGGTGTAACTATTCCAGAGCAAGTGAGAGTACCACATTGCCCTGCACTGTGGTGTGTAAATACACCTCTCCTAATGCAGCAGAGCAGCAAGTGCTAGCAATCGTTTCTTCCTTGATTTCACTCGTGTGGTCATCATACCCAACTCTAAAAAGGAGAGAACAGTTTTCAGACACTTCTTCCCACAGCAAGTCTGTTTGTAAAACACRCATATAGCGAGAGAGAGGCAGGAAAGAAAATAAGAAAACAGTAAATTGAAAATATGAATATGCTATCTTTGGCCAAAAAAAAGGAGTGGCTCAAATGAGAATCTCACTATGCTAAACATATTAAAACATACAGCCAATGTTTTTATTGCAAATCTTCTAAACATTTTGGTTTTTTTCTTAAAGCATGTATTTTGKGGGGTCATAAGGACTGTGCAAGAAGTTTGATTTTCATTTAAAAGAAAAATATTTGATTTTTACAAGACACTGTTTGAAAACTTAAATCTTGCATGTTTGAACATTGACCCTCAGATGCTGTTAAGTCCACCACAAAAAGTTTAATCTATCATTTCTGAAAGCTTTCAGTTGACAGCACACTTCACAATGGCTGTACCCTTAAGAAGAAAAGTTTACATTACGGTAAAATTCAGAAAATCCAGATGAAGTTAGGCAGGCTGCAGATCCGCTCTTTGAAAATACCGAGGACCCACTCAATTAAGGCTACTTGGTAGGGACTTAGCACAGATCCTAGAAAAGAGTGCAGAAACTTGGCCAGGTAAACAAAGTTCACTTCTCATTACTGAGAACCGTAACAAACCGTATCCTCATCAGACTTCACAAACRAGCCTGTGCCTCATTTACTACTTCCTTCAGCTTTTTAAGAGCCCTCTGAGGTCAAATCCAACTCTTAGACTAAAGTCAGTGAAATTCACACTAATTTGCCAATCAACGGCATTGATAAATTTGAGCCACCATCTCTTATTGACTTCCGTATCATCTTTTTCCCCTGCCAGTGCTGGCAGACAGTGAGGACCTAGAGCCTTTACTTGTCCTCCCTTCTGCCACCCTCCTTCGCCTGTGGCCGAGTCCTCGAGTCTGCCCACAACCTCCTGCCCTTCACCTGCTACCAAGTGCATCTGCATGCAGTTGACCAGGCTTTGACAGTAAACTTTTGTAACATCGGACTAAAATTAGGTCAGTTACAGGACATAAAAACCTCTCAGATATAAATAAAGTCTCTGAAGCTACAACCTAAAACTTCAGTCTCTCCTCGCTTCCCCTCCAGTAAATCACTTTTTTTGCAAGTAAATAATTGCTTGGCTATAAATCTGTTTCCTACTCATTAGTATCTGAGTTCCTGTTTGAAATTTATTTCCATATTTTATTCACAAGCAACTGAAATCTGCTTTATGCAGCTTCTCTACTACCATTAATAGTTATTCTGAAGAGCCTTACAGCAGCTTTTCAACCACACCAAATATTCACTTGCCTAAAATTTAGCATGCAACTTTTACAGTCCATACATASCAAACTTTCAAAAGTTAATATATATGTGCATAGATCACTTTTGCCTGTTGAACTGGATGTCTGCTGACACACACATATATTCTTTGGTGTCTGAAGGGTGATTTAGATTACAGAAATTACACCAAAAAATACTTAAAATATATTCCATTTTTTTTGACAGATRCATATATTAACCAGAATCTTCTTTGTAAGAAGTAACCTCTGCCCACTTCATCAGAACTGAAATTGCTCARTATTTCTGGCAAACAGAATAACCATATGTGAGAGATGACACTTTGCAAGCACTTGTAATAATGCTATATCTAATCTTGAAGTACTAGAGGCAGGACAGTAATATCTAGTTGAACAGGAGGCAGTGTCAAGACACATATTTACTGATAGAGCGTTTTTATGGGCRAGAGCCTTCAAATGGATTGAGTTACCTCCTGGCGTGGTTCAGCACACCCTAGGTGGTTCTCAGGCAGCCCTCTGTCCTGTGCCTATTGATGGGCTGCAACGACATCCGAGTAACTCACAGCAGTCCCATGGTTGCCATGAGTGACTCCGATCGCTGTGCTGCTACAGCACACCTATCTCCTCCTTTCAGCCCACTCTACAGGACTAGGAACAGGAAAACCAGTCACATCACCTCTGCACAGTTCATCATACACAGAAATCCTAGGATACAGGTTGACTAAGTAAAATCAAGGCACCTGTGARAATATATACTCCATACTTACACACCTTTATTCATCTAGTACTTTATCACGAAGTGTTAGATGTACCCCATTAAAATTCAGTGGCTGACTACACAGTACTGAAATGTGAATTTGCATACTAATTAATGATAGAAAGTTCTGCCATCTGAATTATCAGACACATATTGGACTAATCTCTGAAGGGAAAAAAATTCTGATTCTACTCAAGATTTGCTGAAAGTATGAACCAACTACCAATTATAAAGTATAAAGACTGACAGATAARATCAGTTTGATTCTAAGTAATTTAAACATGTCTAAGCTTCAATCATGTCTTAAGGGGCAACTTGTAAGACATAAAATTTTATGGCATTAACTAACTGAAGGAAAAAACATTTTCAGAAGTGTCCAACCTGCTTCTATGAGGAGAAAAAGAAGAAATTAGGGTAGACCATCCATGCCTCTGTATCCKCCATCAGCTAGACTGTTAGTTCACATTTGAATGTACTCTGAATAAATTGAAAGGCAAATACTTTGGGCACCTCTTCTTCTTGACTGATGCGATACGAGACTCCCATCCCAAGAGGTARCAGGCCTGCGTTTCCTATGCCGATGGCTTGTATGGCTCATGGGTATTGCATTTTGTACCAGCACCAATGCAGCAGTCAGGTAACCCTGCCGGAGGCTGCGTCATGCCTTCCTGCTCTCCTTCGCTGCTCTGCATCAGTCTGACTTCAGCTAAGCTGCCGTCAGAAAAAAAAACTTGTGCTCCTGCATCGCCAAGTCCTGCGCGTTCAACACCTTGGACGTTCAGCTCCTGAAAGGCTAAAGGCAGGCACTTAAAACAGGAGGAGCTCAAAACTGGAGTGTTGTTTTAACTTTTAGGCCTCAKCAGCTGGTGGCCCTGTGTAAGAGAGGAAGCCTCCCAGGCTCCTGCCCTCTGTTACAAAAGTTAGACTAAACACAGAAGTACTCAGCGTGCTGGACTACAGGTCTGAGGTGCAGAATTAGATGCATTGCTGCACCTTGCACTAAGTCCCAGTGCGTTGCTTGTGAGACCTGCAAAACAGATCTAAAGTCACAYATCTGCTAGGACTGCTCTCCTAGCTCAAAGCTCTAGAAGCAAACACTACGCTAGATTGGCATTAGCAAAGAAATCCAAGCAAAAAATACAAATGACAGCATAATCTTAATTACGAAAATTCAGTATCATTTATACATGTGGAAATGTTGAACTAAACCCRCCCATGACTCAGTATTCCCTCCTGTGTTTATAATAGCTCTTCATCTGGCGTTGTAAAGTCATCACTAATATCCCTTACATTTGGCATTTTGTTTTATTTCCTCCTATCTGAGCATTACAGCTCCAGGTGTTTCAATTACATATGAAAGATGAGTCTGTTCTTGTGCTTCACTGTAGATGTTTTTCATTTGCCATTTGAACTTCATAAGCGAATGTTGTCAGCTTTACTCAACTTCAAARGCTATACTACAAATCTGTCTTACCAAAGTTTTTGATTTTTAATGTATAATTTTGTTGCGTTTTAGCCATACAGCTCTTCATTCTGTACTGATGGAAATAAAGTACACCACAGAGCATACAAGGCAACAACAGCTGCTACAAAAGCAGCCACCCTAAAAACAATTAACTTAGAATATCAAACTCTCTGAATGAAAGGAGAAAAAACATGTGAAACAAAGAGAAGAAGAGATACTGAGAAACTACAGAGAAGACTGAATTTATAACAGGAAAAATAAGTTGTGAAAAAGTCAATTATTTGACCTTGGAAATTTGCAAATGATTTGGTTAYCATAGAATTTCCATATGAGATTTTACAGTTTTTCTATCAAGAAAAAATTACTGACCATCTCTAAGCCTGTATTCAACTCTAAACCATGTCTCATCATGGGTTAGTGAAGTGATTAGGAATAGTTCTCAAATGCACAAGATCTTGCCTTATTGAAGAAAATAGCTGGAGAGWGGCTCTCAGCTACAGCCTTTGCCTTTCTTCCTCCTTTCAGTTCCTAGGACTTAATTTCCAACATCTTATAATCCCCATGTGCTTTTCAGTACCAATATACTAAAAGGTCTCAGCAAAGAGTCTGATYGTGCCCTCGGAGCTCTCACGCTCGGCTGTCAGCTGCCCCTACCTCCAGGAAAGGCCAGCACGGCTGCTGGCATTACTAATGACTGCTGGCACAGGTATGTGTTTTTAGGTTTAGGCTCAGCGTTCTTTTCCTTTGAAGCATCAAGCAATCCATCATATAATAAACTAGAACTTTCAGTGCGCTTGGCCCCTCAGATCTCAACTGTTTTCCATCATAATTTTCTCTTGAGATCATATGGGTTACCTTACACAACTTCAAAATAAATACAGAATGGCCTGATTCTGCTGCTTCTGAAACCAATAGCATAACTCAGCTCCAGTCAGGATGGTGTTTATCACTCCTGAGTACCTCTAGTGAGAACCAGATTGACCTGAATTCAGCCTTATTTGCATCCCTCACTACGTTGGAGAATTCTGTGAATGAACCAAATTTTGAAAAAGCTGGATGAATACTAGCCACAATCTTGCAATCTAGCCAAAGATAACCRGCCCTTTACTACCGATGCAGAAACACAGCCACATGGATCTGATGGAAGATCTCCCTCAACCCTCCTGGRAGTCGATTACGGGAACAATCATCTCCGAGACTCCAGCTCCGCACTTCTTGAACCTTACTGTGGAAGCTTTTAGCTTTATATACTGGACTTTCCCAGCTTTTTATGGTTGCTTGGCCGTAGCTATTTGGATTAGAACAACTTGGATTTTTATTTGCCTTTTCTCAACTATCACTGCTCACTGTTTTCTTCATTTCTTACTTTCTCGCATTAACTCTGTTGGAGTTCCAGGCAAAATTTTTAAGTTTTGGATTGGAGGTGATTCAAAATGAGATTTTAGGTGTTCCAGGTTTTCTTGGTTGGTTAAACACCTCTTGGGCCTCTCGGACTTTTGTAACTTGGGTATAAAGTATATGCCATTCTCCAGCGGTTTGTTAGACTCGTTTGCCAGATTGGATTTTAAATGGCTGACAAGCTAAATTGTTTAATCTGTACAGCTCTGATTTGTGCAGACATTAGTCTACTTCAGTCAGGTAACTTAGGAATCTAAGGACTACAGTTAAAAGCTTACATTCCCTGTATCGTGGAGGGAGGCACGAGCCTCCAAAACATCAATTTAAAGTACCTAATAAGATGCCCGAAGTAGGCCCTATGTACATCTCAGTAGATCTTTGTCTATCTCTTTTTTGTCTTTCCCAAACAGCACATTGCTGAGTAAACACTCATGTTCGTTTCTCACATATGCTTAAAACAATTTCATAACTGAAGAGCAACTCCAATTTCATCTCAGCTAAGTTTTTGTTCACAGAGCACATTCTCTTTTTCACTACAACTCATCAAAAGTTTCATTAGTTTCCAATTTACAGTTTTCAATTCTTTTTCTCCTGAATTCATTTGTTTTGAAATGTTGTCACAAATATTTCTGTCTTCTTACCTTTGTGGTAATTATATCCCTGCCATTTTCTGTTACCCAGATTCTGCACAGACTCCCCTCCATTTCTGGGTTTGCCTTTTTCAGGATCYCCCGACACTTCTGTGAAGAGACACAAGCGGGAGGACTAGGTGCTCCCACTTCCAGGAAGACCTAAGTTAACAGAACACGAGCAGTCGGGAACATTCAGCTCCACTGGAGTCGCTGCATTAACAGGTTCATCTCTATTTTGCCTGTCACTAAGTTCCTTCTCTCGTAACAGCGAGTGCCTTGCTCTTTGCACGCAGCATGTGCCTGTATTTCCTTCTTTTCGTTACCCTCCRTGCCCTGCTCTGCCCTTTACCTGTCTCATTACCGCAGAGCCTGGCGTTAGAGGCTGATGATGTCTGAAAGCAGGTAGCAAAAGCTGACACACACTGGGGTACTCAGGGGTAATTCACCACTGCAGGTGACTCCCGTAACGTCCCTGATTGAAAACCGGCCTGATGCCCACGGCATGGCAGAGATGGACGGCTTGACGCAAGCGATACYGCGCACCTTAAGTACTACGCAGGGAAGTGGTTATCTCCAAAGGACAGCAGCCACGGGATGCAACATCGCCCTGCTCGTTTCCCCTCCGACACTCACCGCGAGAAGGCACATCATCAGATGCTCCCTGTGCCTCCACGCAGCCGACGGACACGCGGACAAGCAGCAGGACCACGCGAGCCCGCGTGCCTCAGCACAAGGAGGCACCCGCCGGCCAGGCWGCCGCTCCCCAGCACGAGACCAGTGTGACGGGGAACTTTCTGCAGCGAAGACAGGCTGTGCGAAAATATTTTCTCCAACCATGAGTGAATGATTTATAGATGCAGTGAAGTTTACATATTTTTGCAGTCTTTCAGGACCGATGTGCTGGGAATACAATAGGTAAAATGACACTCAGACTAATTCATATTCTCCTCCTGCAAAAAAAGCAGAGTGATGCTGAAAAGAGTAGGTGCCAACCAGAAAGGCGTAACAGTCAAGAGTAACAGAATGATGACAGATTGCTGGAGTTAAATCCACRAAGTAGTACGCTGTGTGAAAAGGATATTCATGAGGGCAAATGATGTCTTCTAAATGAAACATTAGATTGGATCTTGTTTCCAAACAGAGATGGGGAGGAGAAGGGAAACAGGAATGTCTGGCAAAATGGGAGTGACTACAGGCAGAAAGAAACCTCTTTCTGGTGTCTCTGTTTTTACATTACTGTATTTTTTTAGATCATGTTTGGCAAGCAAGCAGCTCATGCTATATTGCTCTCCCTTCTGTCCTTTTCAAAGGAATATATAAATCAAGYAGAGGAGATCATTAACCTTGAAATGGCTATTATGCACGTGCTGCTTCTCTTGAAGATTTTTTATACTCAGCTACTTTAGATAAGACCACATTTCTCTTATGCATGTGATATAATCAAAACTCTTCTCCTCTTGGGTATCTGCTCCTAAGGTGTGAGATAAACAAAAGTTTCGCTATTAAAAGTATCTTCTTCATGACTGATGGATGCTGAGCCTTGAACGGGAACTATAGCTGCATAGCCCTATTGTGTGTCTTATTTCAGGGACAGATCAGATTATTTCTGACACTGACCACACACCAGCAACTGTTTTGTGCTTGATTTTTCCTATATTCCTTCATTCCAGGCTGAGTATCAAAGGAGTGTAATGCTGCCACTTGGGCAGGTTAAAATAGATTTCTGGATGTGCTGACCTTTAATAATCCACATTTTCCCCAGAATCCCTTGGCATATCCATGTTTTTTATACATTGTTTTCCTTTTTAGGGTAATATCCCAATGATACAAAACCATAGCACAGTAGTAATTTTAGACTTTATAGTTATGTAGCTATAGAGGCTGGATCTAAGTCAAGGTAACAGGGTAACATACAACCTTTGGTACCTCTTCCACATAYGAAGGTTTCAAGGGTTTTCTGTCCATCGTTGAATACCCACACAGTCTTTACTCCAGCATCCAAACATGTTATATGTGCAGCTGCAGAGAAGCAAGCGGTCTCAGGCCCCTGGCTCCATCCAGCACCCTAGGTGCTGACTGGAAACCTCCTCAGAGGGACCCACTCCTTGCTYCCAGCCAGGCTACCGTTCTGAGCTATTCAGTGAATAAACAGATAAAGTTACAATCTTATTTTCAGCTGGGTACCACAGTTTCCAAAGTATGATAATAATAGGTGATGATGAAATGTTGCACTAAGAACAAACATTTGATATGAAAAACTGATGTATGAAGTTCTGTTCAATATGAAAAATGCACTGTCCCCTTGAGGAAAAATGTACTTCATTGGCCATAAATCTGTGGATGGAGCTGAGTAAAAATAAGCAACTTTAGGTCAGAGAATTGCACATAGGTGGAGATAGTATAGATCGTTTTATAATTTAGAGGCACTGGTTGCAAAGTGCTTAGCTCTGATGGGGAGAATTATTTACAGCGAGCATAGAGAATAATCTAGTGTTATGTGAGGCTCAGCAGTTACATGAAAGAGAGAGATTACCCTTTGAYCCAGCTATTTGTGCACTCTCATAGCCCTCATTACAGATACTGATCAACCAAGCCTTCTGCATTGCAGCTAGATGAAGAAGAGATGAGACGGGTATTGTCCCTCCTCCTCACAGCCTTATCTCTAGGAGTGGTGGAATTTGTTTAATGAGGGGATATAAGGTTGTTCAAAAAATGGAGCCTACAGTGATCACCTTTTCTTAGCAACCTCGCCTCGGAGAATGAATGCACTGAGCAGTCATGGCAGCAGATCCTGTGTCACACAAAACCACAATGACTGTAGAACAAACGACTTTTCATCCTAAAATAACCAACTTCTCACATTTATATCCACATACATATACACCTGTCTTTCCACTTGTATCATGCTTACCCCGTTCACAAACCATTCGTAGTCGGATGCTTTTCTTAAATTGAACACTTTCCAAAACATTGTATTTCCCACTCATTCTTCACAATGCAGCACCCTGTAACAAGATTTTCATCAGCTCACTCTCGACATAAATATATTCACAAAACTGAGACTTAAACATTAAGCTTGAAGATACTGCATGAAAAGAAAGATGAAAAGATAAGGCTTGCATCTAAATCTGAGCATGTGAACCTTGAGAATAAGAATATTCTCCAAACAGAGGAAGAGATCATATTCATTATTTTCCAAACATCCTAAATGCTGCTTTCCTTGCAGAGTTTAAGCAACACTGCTCAACCATTTCGGGGTCGAATCTGCTCTAGCAGGGGCCTTGCACCTTCTTCCAAACAAACCRAAGGAGGCATGAAAGCTCAAGGAAGGGGCTCCTTCCCCTCCTTGCCCAGGTAATTATCCTCCCTAGTTAATAAGGTCAATCTTCTTGGGAGCCCTCACTTCTACTCTGTTGTTAATCTGGATAACTAATCTCTTCCATCACTCTGTATTATGGTTGATATTCTTAGAGAGTTATGTGCTTTCAGTTGAACCAATAAAGCCATTCTGAAGCTGACTATTAATGTATTGATGTAATTTTTATGATGGTCATCCAAGAGAATTCAGCAGAACTAAACAGAAAATAGTTGGATAGGGACAGCTTTTCTTTGGGGGGGGATACTCTCTTGGTTTTCTAATTTCTGTTGATTTGAATTCTGYTTTTATACTGAATTCCCAGTACAGAGATAGAAAGCTACTTTTTTTCTTTTTTTCTTTTTTTTTGGAACTGCAGCCGCAGAGAAAAATGCCATTGATAAAGTGATATATGATCTTTTTATGCAGCAGAAATAACTAATAAAGCTGAGGCTGCACAAAAGTGTAATGTTCATCTTACACAAAGCATTTTTCAATGAGACTATATGCAAATCAGTTTCTGCCATTGAAGACTGATTAAACTTATAATTTAGGGTTTTAATTGAACTTTTTTATTGGATTTTTCACTATAATTCTGCCTCATRTATATGAATAATTAACAGCTGTAAAATAAGTTGCCAAAGTAAATTCATAAATTCTAGTGATTATTTTTTTAATATTGGCAAATTTATGCAGCATACAAACTCACAGCATCCTGTGCCTGGCTTTTGCTACATTCCATACAGATAATCCTAACAAATCTGCACACAAAGACAGAATTTAAACCRTCATGTACTTCCGTAAATCATGCAATCAAATTACCACCAAAAGAGATGTATATGTACATACATAAAGATCACTGTGGTCCTGCAGAATAGCTACCTTTGGTACTAAGGTACATATGTTACACACTTTGYTATTGCTATTTTAAGCTTAATTACTTTAGCAGTAAGAACAGCTGAAAGAAGGACACATGAGCAATTCAGTGCTCCTGAATTTAGCACTGGTATTTTATTGGCAATGCAGTACTTGAAACTCCAGTAAGGTAAAGTAAATCAAAATAAAGCACACTGGATGTGAACCTTCATGAACATAATCTAGGCAATTAGCTCAATGATTTTGTCCATCAACTAAATTAAACCACTCAGTTTTAAGCATTTCAAGTTAAAAGCTAAGTTATTCTAGACAAAGAAAAACATAAGACTAAAAGTAATCATAACACTGACATGTCAGACTGAACGAAAAAAACCCATCCCTCTGCTCCTTCGGTTTTGTGTATAGCAAAGTATAAAAGTATAATACAGTAACATCTCCCATTCAGAGAACATGCCATTTGGAGGGTTTAATGAATGATTAATCGCTGTTTACAGGCCATTACATGGTACGGCTGATATATATTTTTGATGATTATAAATACACAACCAGAGGATATCAAAGATGGTTGTACAACACATCTACTAACAACCTATCAGTGATCACAGCCATCTATTGACCACTTACTATCCACTGGGAGAAGATAATGTGGAGCAGCTTAAGAAAGAGCAAATGTAAAGCAGACACTACTGAACACAGTGCTAGCTACTGTGYAATGACTGTATTACCCTATAATATCAAAGTATATGGAGTTACCGTAGTTTTGCAGGCACATTTTGGAGTGATCCTCTGGTATAAATGAAGTTCCATAGACAATTTAACTAGCATCAACAGCTATGAGGGACCTATTCAAAGTCCTGTAAYGAGTGAGCTGAAGAGGCATCCGTCTGACCTTGGCTGTGCTGTGCTAGCAACAGGCAGAGCCCTGCTGTAAGAGTCCCTCGGCTGAACTGAGACTGCAGGTTAGCGCCATTGCTTTATACCAGGCCTTGGGAAGAAAGAGGATGGCACTGCAGCACCGAATCAAGCCTCRGACTTCTTTTTCTTCTTTTAAGAGGAAAATGGCTCTAAGGTAGCTGTCTACCTAGAAATACTGAATTCAATTTATTTAGATTAGTATAATTCCAGAAAAGCCCATTAGCTTCAATGGAATCATTCCACTTTTATGCTGGCATAATTTAGGTCAATTTCTGACTCACTAACTTTTAAATTCCAACTTAACTGAATTTCACACTGCTTTGCATCCATCATAATTATTCCCTACTATACCCAGCATTTTAATAGATCTGGTAGACTTATCAATTATGTTACCTGGAATTCCTCATKCTGTGTATCCCTTCTGTAGTAAGACAGATGTTCAACTGCTTTTTCATAACTTACTTACACTAGCAAAATTAAAATACAGTCCTTAAGCTAGTGATTGAAATGATTTCTAGCAAAGCTGGAAACAAAATGGGAAACTGCATCATGCAAGCAAAGATATTTTTAAATAACAGTCACCTGCTTGCGTGTACTTATAAAGACCTAGTTCTCAAATCTCTGTATATAACAGGAACGAACACACACTGACAATATGCCTTGGACCCCCGTCCTCCTGCTCCAAAACCTGCGTTCTTCGGAGCAAAAAGCTGCTCACTAGCTGCCCGCTGCTGACCAGCGAGCGCCCGGCAAAGCAGAATGCATGTGGAATGAGCGGGTCCGACGCTGTGCAAGACGTGAAACGCCTTCAGTGCTTTGCATGGGAGGCACACGGTGCACGCCTTAACTAAAGGGTTCGTTTACCAGCTCTGTAAAACCAGGTTGCCCCTTGTACCACCACAGAAAGGACTGGCCGTCCCCGGCGCAGGCTTGGGGTTAGGTAGGCAAGGCGATCGCTTACCCGCCTGGTGAGGCTCAGTCCTCCTCGGGCTGCGCTCTGCCCTTTATAGACAGGTCATTTCTACTTACCGCTGGTGCCACCTCTTGTTCCAAGCGCTTGCTACTAAGAGGCCTGTCGAGATTTCCACCRAACACAGCTGCCACTGGCGCCCTCTCGAAGCTCTGCTGCAGAGGCAGGCAGAGCGCTGAAAGGAGAGGGGAAAAGAAACCCAGGCTAAACCCAAGTTTTTCTTTTCCATTAACTTCTTTAAGCCTCCTGGGTGACTTTGTGGAATCACTGCAGCAAGTTGTGAATGATGTATGAAATGAGAAATCCCTGCCCACCCAGTGGAGACAGAATTTACAGACAGTGCTTTGCAGTCACTCAGCTGTTTGATGTAGTATTTAGCTAAGTTACAACCACAGAAGCCTGCCAACTACCAAGATAGCAGCTTTTTTAAAAAATGGGGAAGGAGTCTTTTTCTACATTGAAAGTGTGGAAGCAAAGTCTACTCTGAAGTCTGTGTGGGTGTACAGAAAGTAACCAACTTCAAAATTTAGTCTGCATTTGTAAGCTAAGCTTCAAAATAAATTGATAAGCAAGCAGTATTTTAGTAACACTAGAACAACATTTTGTCATTTGAGCTACACTATTTAAGGTTATTAAATGCAGAAGCTGTTGTATTTCATTTCTTTTTTATGATCAGATTACATTTATTTTGTCTATGTAAACAAATGCGTTCTTTGAGATAYAACAAGCGAAGAGATCCTAATTTAGGAATATGAAAGAACTCAGTATTTACAAAGGAAGGTGTGTATTCTCCTTAATTGCTTAGTCTTTTATCCATAAAAATGCTATTCAGTAAGCACGAAACTGATCTCCTTTTGGCTTAGAGACTTTTAATTTAAAACATATTTCAAGTCTGCTTCAAGGTTTTCTCACTGAACTGTTTCAGTAGTTCTAAGAATTTGGAAATCCTTTATATAAACCCTAATAGCCTCTAGTAAATGTGTTCTTTTAATTTTCAAGTTTGATTTTAAAAGCAAGAAAAATGGTTTTATTGAGAAATACTGTAATTCAACAAAAATACTAATAAAAGACATATGAAAAAGATTTATTACTGTGTAACTTTATTAATAATTAACCACATTGTAAGTTTCTCTATTTTGGTCTGTATCCATTCTAAGTGGAAACTGCTTGAAAGTAAACATGCATTTTTGACTTAGGAGCCTTCTGAACCTCGAATGAAAGGTGCAGTTCTTCAGTCCTCTTTTTGAAACACAATGCGCAAACTGAAAGCCACTTTCCCTATTTAAATTAATGAAAGTTTTGCTATTGGTTCAAATAAGGYAAGATTTTTTTAATGCAGATCACTACTTAAAAAACAGATCCTAAAACACTTAAGCTAATATAGTACTTGCTGAAGCCGTAAGGGTTAGTAATTGACTTTGAGGTAAGGATGATGGTAAAAGGAATTTGTGCATGAATGCCTGCATATTTATACGCATAATAATAGGCATGAATGAAGTCGAGGATATGAATTAACTGAATGCTCAGGGTCTAGTGTCTAAGATACATAGTAAATGTAGRGAGCAGCACAAGCTGACTGTCCCTCAATTTATTCCCTCTATGACAGACTAAATCACTTGCATTCAAAATTCTTCCGTAATAACAATAATTTAGAATAATAAAGATATTTTATATAATTTTCCAGTATGAAATTCCTAAACACAATGGTAGAGAGATTTTAATTTATTGTTTTCAGAAACTGGGACTGAAATGAGATTTTTGCCTACAAGTTCTGAGCTGAACTCACAGGAAGATTTGCCTCTTTAAACCAGCTCCAATTTCAACTGATAAATACTAAATAATATTCAAACTATTCAGATCAGCTATTTATTCTATTTGTATTTAGCAGGCCATGACTGAGATGAACTAAAACGGCAGCTACTATAAGCTGGTACATAAAAATTTCACAAAACGTTTACTGTTTTCAGCTGATATTATTCCTATGGAATTATTTCCTCCTCTCCTCTATAGACCTTTTACATGTTTAAGTGCAGTAGTCTTTCAAAAAAATTTAGCTATGTATGAAAAAGTCATAGTTGCCCAGTATTAGAAAAACTCCGTGGATCTATACAAATACTCACTTTCAGAAACTTCTACTGCGTGATCTCATGGTCATTGGAAATACAATAATAATTTAAAACAACGTTTAACCAGAATAATTCAGTTGTCTGGCACTTAGAGAAAAGCAGGTATATTCAAAATGACAGTAGATTACAACRTGGTGAACAAAGTATTTGGAAGAAGATTCCATTGGGAAGTCCCCCGTAATCCATGTGCTTTACACTCGTGTGTCCTTTATTCAAGATGTCACCTGCACAATCAGRCAGCCTCAAGCTTTGGATCAGCAGTCGATTCATTCATTGCAACTTCTATGACYGCCAGAAGCAATTTGTGATCTTTGTTGTCCAAATACATTTTGTCATACSAAATCCAAGTTAACACCTAATATGGTATCTTCTCTTCGATGTAGCTTTAYAATCCTGTTTCTGTACCTGCCTTTATCATCCATTAACTGTGGTGATACCAATTTTTTTAAGTTAATAGAAAGGGCCATATTTCAGGAGTATATCTGGCAAAGTATTTCTTCCTTGATTTCTTTCAAATATCACATAGTTAATGTGCACCTTGGAGTTAAAAGAAATCCTCTGGATATACAGTGGTACAGTTATGAGTGAAATCATTAGAGATATATGTGTTACATAATGAAACTACTATTACCAAGATATACTGGCACTTAAATGCATTCTACCTTTATGCCACTTTATTACAATCTCAGAATTATTAAACAATACTTTAAATCTGCACTCTGCTGGTAGCATGGATATTAGATCCAGACTGAAGCTGCTTTCTGCTACATGGAGCATTTATTCCCAGCCATTCAGCAAGAGAACAAGCTCTTTGTATGCCGTCATGAACTGATCTGGCCCAGAGCTACTTTGTTGGAGAAAAGTGAATGCACCACGTCAGTAAGAATTAGAATTACTTTAGGATGGAAAAATAAAAGATTTTCCTTTTGCAGAGGCTTCAGCTGGGTGAGATGGAGTGGGGAAACYTCTATTCAATATTTTAACTTTCTACAATGATGACAATTGATTGGAAGAAAATCAGAAAAAAAAATGTACACAAAATATTTACCTTCCTAGCCCACTCCAAACAGGGAATTTGGACAATATCTAGCAATGGACATTAGGAAAATCAGAGCCAGGTATGCCGAAAGAAAGCAAATCTCCTCATACTTGCTTCTGATAACATGGGTCCTGACTGGCACGAGGGGTTCAAAGTTTCAGCTTTGTTCATATTTTACTTTGCAGAAATGTCAACAAAGCTTATGTGCTACTCAGGATTCAAGTGAACAAAACCAAGGGCAAAGATTTGAAGCTATTTGTTTTTTTAAAAAAATGGAGTGATGTGATTCTAACAAGTTTTTGCTCCTGATACTAAAAACCTTGGGATCAGATGCCTAAAAATAATAGGAAAAAAGATACGATCTGAAAAATATATTGTGAAAAGAGTTAATTGCATATGAATCTGTGTGAGCAATAGAAATGAGAGGCCTCTCCCCCAAAACAGCAACTTAGTCATAAAACCTGACCTCAGCAAGTGAATTGTAGCGCACTAGGACGGCTGTACAGCAGCTAACTAGCTTCTTGTCAGATACTGATCGCAACGTGTCCTTATCACTCACCAACACTGGCAGTGCTTTCAAGCCTAGCACAGCATCCATGCTGGCAACAACAACAAAATTGTCCAATTCTGGACATCAATTCAAGTTACACCAACAACTGCTGCTGGTACAAAGAACCGGGGCAGCTGTAAGCAGCAGGGAGTAGTGCTGTGCCCGCACAAACATTATTTGGTCAGGAAGGACATACATAATGGTATTGATTTCAGCATAGTAACGTGTGAATATGACTCAAGACAAAATATTACTTTCTTTTCTCTAAAATTGGTCAGTTCTCCTCCAACTGTCATTTGAAATTGAGTCTAACGCTGTCCAGAACACAAACAGCACATAGCTTTACTCAAGAGCTACCCTATCACATACACCCTGAAAAATGCAGAGGATGTCTTGACTGCTAGGACTGGAAAACATCGCTTARTCAAAAGACTCTTTCTGGTAATTTAACAGAATCTGCTGCTGTTCAGAGGGTGTAGTGCCAAGACACAAATTATCTCTGCTGAAAGGAATTGATAAAGCCAGAGATGTTCAATGGTCTGTAACTGAAGACAGGAACTCAGGCTTCAGAAAAAGCGAGAGAAGAGTATGGGCTACCTGGGCTTGTCTAAAAACAAAACCAACTAGTGCTTAACACTGGCTTTCTGTTCATCTATCCTCCCCAATAAACTGATCCAAAAGCTCTTACTTATTTTATTTAAGAACAAAACAAACCTCTTATTGCATGATTCGTTTTAGACAAATTTTAGGAAAGCATTCCAGTTCACTTCAGTACTGTCATCCATCTGTACATCCAATTCTACACCAGGAACTTTCCAAAGTAGTTTGCAGGGTTCACAGAAGACATTCTTGAAACAGTTCYGATGAGAATATGCATCTCATATCTGGTCATCAAAGATTAATTATTAAAGGCTGAATATGGAGCTATAGGTATAGTACATTTCTTTCCTGGAACATATCACAAAGGTAAGTATAAAAATTTAGATGTAGAGTTGATAGAAAATACAGAAAACATCCTGCTTCAAAGAAGCACTAAATATTGCTAATGTTGTTAAAAGAATCACATTTAGGTTTGAAATTTGTCTGAATCTAGAAAAAAATAAAGAATTTGTACAGATAGCTGTTAGTTAGCTGATCTCTCAAATCTGGATTTTTTAATATCCAGGATTTTTGAACCGTTCAATCTCTAGTTACTGCTTTGTTGAAGAGTCAAGTTTTAGTAGTTAAAATAGGAAATCTGACCTACAGTACTCAGCACTCACTGACACACTATCATAGAATATAACATTTATGAAGACCTTGAGAGACTGCATTTGCCTACTCTGTAATATCTTACAGAGCACAATAGTTCATATGTCTGTGACACTGGTGCTGGTTCCGTTATCACTCTGAATCCACAGGGCACAAGTGCATAGCTAGTTGATTAAATAAACTCCATGTTTGCTCTTTTCATTTTGGTCCACTTACAAAAATTGTTCCCAATACTGTCTTCTAATGAAACAATTTATTTGAAATTCACACGTGGAGACCTAGTGATAGTAAGATCTCTAACTGTTTACTCCCTGCATTTCATTTAGGACAAGCATGCTTCAGCTCTACTGATTTCATTAGAGCAGCACCAACTGGTCCTTATCTATTCTGGTAACTGTCAAATGGGAACACCCATCAGAGAGGTACAAAATGTATTGAATGGAAGACAGGCAAGCAAAAGTTCTTCCAAATGACTCTTCCTAATGTGACTCTAATTTCACTGTGACCCCATAGAGTGTTCTCCATTTCAAAAGATTGGCTGTTTGTCTTACAAGGACCAAGTTTTATATACTTAATCACAGGAAAGGCAAAAATGCAGTTTGCCTTACTGTACTCAACCATTCTTCTTCATGGACTGTCTTCATGATGCAAAGAGCACCAAAAAAAAATCTGGCCTAGTTGTGGGACGGGATGGAAAGCCCTTAACAGCAGACAGAGAACTCCTRGCCACACAGGCCTGGGCGACAACAKTTATGAWCAGYTCACGATAACATTATTTGTATCATAAATTACTTCCACCTTTTTTTTACTTGATAGTCATTAGGTGGTTTCAACAGACAGCACTGATGGGGCAGCAAGTATCTGAACTGTAAGGATAAAAGTGGCAATTTGTTTAACTGTGCCAATAAGAAGATRCAGAAAAATTCATCCTTGGGAATTACTTTCACTGACGTCAACTCTCCTGTATGCAAGGATGACTGTCTATATCCAATGCAACACCCGTGCTTACCCTTTTTTAAATAGGAGAACAGTTCAACATGCTGGAATACCTCAAGGAGATCTCATTCCAGTCTTCTACCATGCTACCTTCAGCCCTGTGCCTCAAATCCCTTTGCACAAAACACAAAAAGCCTGGCATTCATTGGATCATAATTTTCTTCCTACTGTACTGCTGCCATAACTTTCAAGGCCTATACGGCTCTTGCAGTATCACAGGCAGAAAATTCTTCATATGATTCTGGAAGTTTTGCTTGGTATACTCTTTTTAATAAGAGTTACTCTTTAAGTCTTTAGAAAATTAATTAAATTAAAAATGCCATGCTTGAATGTGTCATGTATCAATTTTGAAGACTTAATTATAAAAAGGAATTAAGCTTTGATTAAGCTTTCCTTCTGAGAGCAGTAGCTGTCACTATCCTTTGTCTTAAAATAAGGAAATTTTTCTGGTTCAGTCCATGAAAATGCCACGATATTATTTATTCGTGACAACAGAGTCTAGAAGTCAGCCTTGTCTGGAAACAAAAGCTGCAGACACGATGGTCACGCACTGCACTGTGCATCCACAGAGAGCCACGGCATTACATTCTCCCTGCAAGAACTGGGGAAGAGATCAGTGCAAGGTGGCCGTAACAGAACACTGAGAATCTCATGGTTTGGATCATTTCATTGGGGGGAAACTGACACTTGAAAAGGAAATGGTTTGTCATCTTAACCTGCCCAAATGCTCTAAATTTCTAAGGGTTTTTCGAGTTCTTGGGCACGATGAGAGTATGGGTAAGTTGCAGAGACTCTTGTACTGAAATCGATATAGAAAAATCTAAGTGAGTAAAGCTAACTAAAAAGAAATCAGGAAATTCCAGAATCAGAACTGTAAAAAACAAAACATTACTATCTGAATTAATCTCAGCTAGAATGGGGAAAAAAATAGCTTGGCAATTGAGCAAGGTAATTCCAGCCTTAAATAACCTGTAATTCTTGTGTTGGGAGGGTAGCTTGGAAGTATCAAACTGCTTGGAATCCAGCAAATTTATGAACTCTATATGTAGCCTGCTTCACTTGTTTAACGTATTCCCATGGCAGCAAAGTGTACACAGCCTGGCAGGCAATACGTTCTCAGGCAATTAGATCTTTTGAAAGAGCTCAACATTTAGCACCTAGTAACAAGAATTAATCTTCAGCAAGAGTGGAGGCTTAGTTTGAACAAAGATGAAAGGCTAGGAAGCAGGGAAGGCAGCAGGGCCCACAGAGAAGGACCATCGGCGCATAATGCACATGCCAATCATTCTCCTGGAGAGATTCCTATCATTTGAAGTTCTGCTWGGGGTATATATTAACTTTAATGTGGAACTAACATGCTACATTTAATTCCAAAAGCATAATTAACAGTCTCCCGTGTGTTAAAGCAAACTAGATAGCCTCATACCTTTTAAGAGGAAATGTAATCTGATTGATGCAAAATAGAAATAATGAGAGCTTCTGTTACCGTTGGTATTATGACTGCATTTAAAGGGCCTTCCTGAAGCATCCTGAGGATGGAAATCAAGGTTCCATTTGTTCAGAGACACTACTTGCCTGTCAGCATAACAGAGAAGAGGAAAAAGAGATGGGAGAAAGCAAGCATTCTTCATTTTATAGACAGGAGCAAAAGCAAGGAAGTCAGTGGCTTCATACTACCTAAATATAGCAACTAATTGGAATTCCTTAGTTAAAAATACAGAAGCTTGAGGCTTTTTGTATACTCAAGGGGAAGAGACCGGTACACCAAAGATCTTAGGRGGGCTGATTAGCTATGTAGAAACGCCACTTGTTGTCCATCAATTATTCAGGGAGCCTTAAGCTCATTAATCTCATGCTGTTGCATGACTACTTGGTGTTTCATAAATGAAGTTTGGTGGGATAAAGCCAAGACAGAGAGATTAGAAGACTAGCCTAAGTTCAGAAAGCATGATACAACAGAACAAAGAACCAAACCAGAACTCTGGAGTCCTAGACCACCTCCTTGGCCCCAAGTCCTCTTTACACACTATTAGTAAAACCACAAATACAAATATTTGCATTTACAAATCATCTTGCCTATGTCAAGCTTCAGACAGTTTGGTAAAACGTAGACGTACTGGGAATCTCGAATATACAGCCACCTTCTGAAAACTCCCATAGGGAGCAATTGTAACAAAACATTGCACCTGCTATCTAATTGCCCCCAGGAAAGTGTAGTGTGTCTCAGACACAGACAAGAATCCCTTCATTTTTGCATTTGTTTATTGGCATGTGCAAACGCTCGTGGCRGCTACACCACAGAGAGGTTACTCACCAATAAGACAGGTCAAACCCTCAGTAGGGTACAAGCGTCCATTTGTATTCCTCTATTTCTGTCTCAGCCTTTTTCTACCAGAAAGAACATCCATGGAAAGTGAGGAAAATAATGGTGTACTCATCCAAAGAAAGCCTTCCTTGAGGTGCTTGAAAAATTGATTGATATTTGAAAGAAGAAGTTGACACTTCTGTAACTGATGCCTCTCTTAACAGTTTTAATTTCTTTTACTGCATTACTTTCTTCTCGGAGTCAGCAAGGGGAAAGTTAACTCTTCAATCACATAGAGATTACTGAGATATAGGAGGAGGGCTTGGGAAGTAATAAACAAAAGGAAACCACTAATAAATATCAAAAATATGTGCTAATATATCATTTAGAGCCTGCAAATCTCCTGAAACATACATTATAATAAGAACACTTCAGGTTCACACCACAGTCCAATCCTAACAGACACTAAAATGAAAAGATACTTCATCTAAAGTCAGTAATGCAATCCCTAAAATAATCTCACTCTATGTAGCACTTCTTTAGTTCTTCAGAGAAAGGTAATAGACAGTTTTCATTAAACTATTTACACTGCACACGTTTACTTCTGGTTGGAGGAAGGAGTTACTAAATGAAGGTCAGCATCGTGTGTGACTGGTCCAGCAACTGTAAATGACAGGTAATACTTCCAGTCAAACATTTAATATTCTAGTCAAGTAGAAGAAACAATTATAGTATAGAAAGCTGATGACAGAAATGGCTTTGCAATATTTATATTTAACAACCTCAAATAAAAAGTTTCATACAAAGTACAATGCATCATTTCCAATTCTATGCATATATTCCCGAGAGCAGCCTACAATAACACGGGAATGCAGGATATGCCAGAGCAGAGCAGATGATTGCTCTATCAAGTCCAGCATCCTGCCTGCATTTCAATCATGGGGATAATGATGCCTTGATGTAGTTTGTATTACAATTTCTCAAGGTTATTAAGTGCTCTGGATCCTTCTGAATGTGAAGTGCCATGTTAATACTGATAAATATTTTCACTGTATATATGCAGTTGTAGTTTAGTGCTAAAAGGAGCTAGGCCTTAGAACTCTTGGAGCTGAGAAGGCAATTTTTTAGAAGATAAAATGAGTGGGAGAGCCAAAAAAATCACTAAATCATTCTAAGATTTGTTTGTTTAGAACTATATTATTCCTGAATGCAGGCTTTGAAGCAAACTGATTTGAATACAGTGAGTCATGGTATTTTTCAAAATCAGTATGGAGGAAATTAAAAATAACTTCAGTAATACCAGTGCTTGCTTGGTCTYCTTAGGTAATACTCATCTTTCTTCGATTTGTGCACATATCCAAGCAGCACTTGGGTTTCCCCACAAAGAGCGACATTTAGCACATGCATGGTTCAAATCCCACACACCAAAATCAGGTCTGAGCTGAAGGTCACAGCCCACATGGTAGAAAGAGGTGTGAATTACACCCCAGATAAAACTCACTTCTGCATTTGCCCTTACCATTTTCATTCTACACAAAACACATTAAATGAAACTGTTTCAAATAGCCAGGTGGAACCAGATGGAGCAATACCTTGGGCAAGCTTTGGAAACATTTATTCAATTGAACATGAGAATAAAGGTTCACGTTCTTAATCCAATTATTCTAGCGTGTTGTCTACAGTAGGTGCCTTCACTACATGTCCCAGAAGAAGGTACAAGAAATCCTCGTGTCAGAAATACAACTAAAATTTAGAATCCCTAATAAGCAGAGACTTGTTAAAATACCTTACCTCAAAATTTATTAGCGTTTACTCTTGTTCTTGTTCTCCTTACAGATGTCCAGCGGTGGCAAACGCTGTAAGACAAAGCACAGGGTGAGCAGTGGTACCAGCGCTCTTTGCTCTTTTGACTTTCTTTTTCAGGAGCCATGGGCAAGTCTTTTATTTATTCTGTGACTCTGTTTCCCTGTCTATTCAAAAGGATTGTAAAGGGTTTAATTTAAGAGCTGTTGAAAGGATCCTTTTCATCACCACACAGCAGGTGTAGGTAACATACATAACTTTTGCAACCTTGCAGCAAACACTGRCTGAAAACGATTGCCGCAATTTCAAACCCTGTGTTTTCCCGTATGCTTTGAAATATGACAACACTATCCCCTCTCTAGAGCCCCTTCACTGTTTTTTCTCAGCTTCTTGCCTTCTTCAAGGCACTACATTATTATTCATCCATTTTGTTTTTCCCTTTTACACTGTTCTTTCCTGACACAGCCCCCCTTCTTTTCCTCCAGTCACACAGGATTCATCATTCCATTTGTATCAAATACAAATATCTCAATCAAATAGGCTTTACATGTATAATGTCCTAAATACACTCAAATTCCTCCTAAAGGCCTAGCTTTATCATAAAGTTTATGCAAAACCATATTGTAGCACTGAGGCTAACCAATTCAGTAAAGACAGAGCTGTTATTTTACCATGAACGTTTCCAGTCTCTAACTCAGACAGTTCATTACTCTGGAAAATTATGATCTCAATCACCACCACCCTTCCCTCGCAGCCCTTTTCGATCACACGTCCTCCAACCTTTGCTGGAAAGTGGATAGTCACTACTCTGCAGGCAAGCATTACGTATTCCACTGACTTCAGCATTCATTTTTCTTGCTGTCGACGCAACCTCCACAAACACATTAAAGATCTATGCAGAAACTAAGCCACAACAGCAAACACAAAYGTGACTTTCAGCTACCACAAAGAAAATAAATGAAACCATCTAGGAGTTCCGACAATTCGATAATGCAACAGATCTATTCTGTTCAGCGGCTGGAATTTGAAATGACTTTATCTTGCAAAATGACTTTTGACTTTCAAGCAAATCAGGTCCATCCAACCTGTACCCTCTGCAGAAGATAGTGTATTGCCAATTACAGCACATTGTATTAGCAGTCATAAGCACAATAGTGCGAGGTGTGGAGTTCACTGACACTAGCTGGAATGCACCCGGCACACCTCCCAATTAAATCGTTTGTGTGGCCCAATACTAATTAAATCTGATAAGCCTGACAAACGGGAGGCACTGATTTGCTCTATATGACAAAAGAGAACAACACCTCATCTAAAAAGATTCAAATAAAAAGGAAAAATACAGCTTTGGCTGTAAGGAAAGAGTCTGAAAGGCGAGGGCTGACTGGCCTTCGGCTGTGCTGTCGGTCGCTAACTCAGCCCTGCGACTCAGGAGGCAGAGGCAGTTTGAGGACCTTGGCCAATTCAGCTTTTTGTCCGTGGTTTTCTCCCCTGAAGCTCGTTGCCCACTGTGACAAGGCCATCTGCAGCAGCAGTGGGGAGGACGCCTGCTGAGGGAACAGGTGAGCCTTCGGAGGATGGACATTTAGTGAAAAATTCCTTGACTTTTTTTATTACAAAATGCCAAGCCGTGAGAATGCTTATCTCCTGTGATTTGAACTCTGGATTTTCTACAGGGATTTGGTTTAAACATGCTCATAGCTTTTTCTAGTTAGAAAAATCCTTCTAGTAGAGAGAAAAAGTACCTGCATGTGTTATTGGCCTTACCTTAACCTTKCCGAGCTCTGTTTTCCAGCCTGTTTGTCATTCTGACTACGCAGTGCTTCACCTCCCACCATCCTCTTTCCTTGTGTTTTTCCTCTTTACCTTGCACCCTGAGAATCTATTTTCATTTCACATAAATCCCATCACACTTGAATTTAAATAAAACATTTAAACACTTGAAATGAGCTATAGCAACCTTACCCAGTCTTTATGCAAAAATGCTAGATTTATCACATCGAAAACACGGCACCTAACCCCAGCCAGGTTCATAGAGAGAACTGCAGCTTCTTGATATTTGGCAATAAAGGAAAAGTAATAGCACTGTAACATGAGAGTTGAACACCCAGTACTTTGCAACAATGTATTAATCATCCAGTAAGTACTAGAGAACGAGAAGGGGATTTGATTTTTCAAAACCTAAATACCRAACTTCCAAAACCAGAACTTCCAGCAAGGTCTCCTTTCAGTCAAAATCACTAAAAATTCAGATCTAGAGCTGAGAAAGAATATTGATCTTGACAGAAATGATTTTCACCTTGTTGCATCACTAGTAAACCCCACTAGACTAAAGATGTTTTAAATTTTCCTATAAAGCTATACATAATTTGTTTATTTCAGTCTTGTTCTCAGCTTTTGGAAAAGAAATTCTTTAATACTAAGAACAAATAAATCCCATCCCTCATGCAAGAGGTTAAAATCTCTATTATTTACTACACATTTGTATTTTATTCTACTTATAAAATAGGTAATGATCCCTTTTACCTCTCACCTTCATCCTCCGAACAGAGGAATAGAGAAGAGAGACTTACTTCCTTTTTCTTTTAAAATTTAACCTTTTCTCCTCTAGTGGGTAAGGAAGATATTCTAGTACTAGAGAAACCAGCCTGAGATCAGCAAAGTAATCTAAGGTTCAGGATTAACACAAACGCAGCTATGGAAATCTCACCTAGCTGTTAGCAGATCTGGTTTGCAAACATGCCACAGTAAGTTGGGAAGCAATACTAGAACATTGCTGTGTTTCAGTTTCCCTGTGTGGTGGTGATGTTGTTAGTTTTATCTGTAATACTCCAGACTAAACTCATTTTTCGTTTTGATTACAAATGCTACTCACTAAATACCAACTTGCAAGCAGAGTTTTCATTAAGACTGGGAACACTGTGGACACTGATATTTCAGCAGAAGGTAATTTCCATATCGTGTGCTGTTATTACAATACATAGTTCTCACATTAGAGTTACAGCAGCACCAACTGTGCCCCTGAAAATCTGGTTTCCGTTTTGCTTGCAGAAGTACATGCACATGGCGTGAAACAGGCTTTCCTATGGAAAAGCATACAAAACAGAGAGGAGCTAGGAGGAAAGCAAGGTGCAGAAAACCGGAGAACTCAGTTAACGCTTYTAGAGGAGAAGGGAATGAAACTCAAATCTGTGTATGTTTTCTAGAACCAAGTCTACCCTCCTCCCATGTGGAATCTATGAAGTCTGTGACAGTCTCTTAGGAAGCTAGGTGTCCAAATATGGTTGAAAAATTTTGGGTGCTGTCATAAATAATAATTACCTAAGTCCTATTGATTAACTGAGTAAAGCCTCTGTCTGGACACAGATTGTATTTTTCGTAGGCCTTTAGGGACTTCTTTGTCGATTAGCACCATTTAGCATTTTCTCAGCTTTTAATAGTCTGGTGCTCAGCCATGCATGGCACACGTCCGATGGTAGGTTAGCATCACAGTGCAACATGTTTTGCCTGCTCATTTGGTTTGCAAATATTTGTACTGCTTGCTATCAACAGTTTAGTGATTCTGCACGAGGCTGTGTATGTATAACACACACATTATATGTATCACCAGATACTATATATGAGTGAAATATATTTAAAGAAACMCTAAACAAATAGCAATCCTTGTATAGCAAGAGATATAATTTACATGAATGGACGGGTCTTGAAATTGGAATATTCAGGTTAAGGTACCGGCATTAAAGCATTAACTTTCATCCACAGTRAAGCTAGCAGATGTGATTTTGCTTGTGCTAACTCAGTGTAAGCAGGTCAAGTGCAGTTAATAAAYCAGCCATCACTAACTGTCAGGCAGCTGTGCTGCTCCAGAGGAGAGGTGCAGAACCGGTTTCATTCGCCTGTCACTCAAACGCACATGCCGCAGCCTGCCGTCCTCAGGAAAACACAGGAAGAAACAAAACCAAGGGTGTCTTTGCTCTTCAGACCTCACCGCAGAAAGCGACACTCAGGCTCATTCCCCTTCGCTCGCGTTGCARCAGGACTGCTCCAGCCCGACGGCGGGGGGTCACCGCTCGCGCAGCACCGCCGCGGGTGCACGCGGGAATCGCACCCTTCTGCGAGGGCCTCCAGCAGCGGCCAACTCACTGCTAACAAGGAACAACCACCACCTCCAAAAACAGCAGCTTAAAACCAGTTATATTAATATTTAAGGCATTCACTAATAGATATAGTACCCAGCCCTGACGCCAAGTGCACGTTTCCCTAGCTGAGTAAGTATCAGCAYGGACATGGAGGGCATCAACTGATTTACCTTCTCAGAGGCAGCTTCTCTACTGCCTACTGCTGGGAATAGCAACTGGTGTAGAACTGATGATGCCTTTTGCTGCTTTCTGAATTATATCTGCTCATTACTTGCATGTGTTTTTCCCTAAACTGAACTGAGGYATGATGGAGTTTTCCGTAGTTAAATCTGGCAACAGTATGATTCCAACCTCACATCATTCAAGTAACATCCAAATTCTCACATTTTTCTCCTGACCTACTATGAATGGAATCAGGCCCAAATACTGGGCAACTGCTGGGCAGCCCTCACAACTGGCTTGCTGAGCCAYGCAACAGCAGAAGTCTTGTGCGACTTAGCTACCTCTACAGAGGACAGAGGCAGCCTGATACAGGCTTTTTCAGCTTGTTAACAGTGAGAGACTGGCCAAAACTATATTAACAGTCTATACATAAATCCGCTGGAAGCAAAATACACTGCAGAGATCATGCTGCATATTTTTAAAGGTAATATTAATCAGATCTGACAACAGACTATCAGTGTATTACCTGAACACACTGGGGAAGGTATAAGGTCATGAGCCCTACAGCTGGAATAAGCCAAGATTTCTAAAATCTGCATTCACAACAGGATTCATCTGATAGATAAATACATCCCAGGAGAAAAAAAAAGGCAAGCAGGGGCATGATAAGCAAGGGAAAAATATCTAAAAAGCAGTAAAACACATGAAAAATAAATAAGGTCTTTGAGGTAGAGGRGAATATTCCAAAAGGAAATCCAAAACCAAACGGTAGGATTCAGCACTTCACATGCACMAATAAAAGCTTCAGGCTCCATGATACTCTGGAATGTCATTTTGGAAATTCTGCACATTTCCCTTRAAACGAATAAATATTCTGGTAAGAGATCAGATCACAGAACATGTTTTTCAGTGAAGCTCATTGGTTTATTTTTATTTTCCATATCTCCACTGATTGCACATGGCCCCATGGTGTGTTTGGAATCCACTAGCTAATAGTAATATTTATAGCAAATGAATTTGGGGGAACATAATTGCATACACAATTACTGGGACAGCTGAGGCAAGAAAAACTGAGGCTTCCTCTCGATGATAAAAGGAAAATGGTTAAGGAAACCATTAAATGGGYGATTCCACTTTACCGATCCCCAAATGGATTTACTATTGAGATGAACAGCAGCTTATACATTCCAAGCCATTGTTTCTTCTAGGCTAGACACTAATTGAACACAGTATCAATTAATTAGCCACATGCCATGTTCAGGCTTCACAGTTATTTTTTAATAAAAAGCATGTATTGCTGCTACGTGTAAAGGAATTTGAACCATAGCAAAATCCATCGCTGGACAAAACAATAGGGTTTTTCATAGTAAACTAGTCTGAAACCAAATATAAATAAAACAGGAGCATCATGATGGATCTAAAATTTTGATTTAGACTCTTAAATAGCAAGAATGATTTTCAACAGACTGGAACAGGTCCTAGTAGCATCTCACATTTCCGTTAGCAACTATTCCAGCACCAGGGACCAACACTACTGCCTGCTGAAACTTTGCAGCTTGCTACAGTAAGTAGAAAAAGGTCTTTGGGTAGCTGTTGATGATAGCTACCGGTCCCTACACAGACACAGATATGGGCTGTGACCTATGCAGCATCCAGGGTGTGAGTACCCCAAACAGAGCCACACTAAGTTAAAGACACTCAGATGAGCTACCAGCGCTCTGTGCAGCCAGACGTAGGCTGGGAAGAGGACAGCCACCTCCTCAGGATCTGCTTAGGTCTGCCAGGACCTGCACTGCACCGTGAGGCCCTGGGGCCAGCTCATTCGGGCTGCCACCACGGAGTGCCACACTGCACAGTATTTATTATATATACTCCAAATAGCTGGGGAGCTGCCTAGATGACAGACTATCCGAGATAGTGCTGCAAAAATAATTCAGTTAATCAAAGGACAAATATTTTCTAAGAGTTGCAAAGAGGAATTTCTGGCAGTACTGTTTGCTTGTTTTTGTGATACAGATTTTGGACAAGGCATTGCTACTGTCCTTCAGCCATTACCTCACCATCCTTTCTTACACCCTCCCTTGGCAGCTTTGCTATGTCCTAAAGATGACATGGCAGGTCCTCAAGTCCCACAWATATTTCTTGTGGCTGCCAAATGGGACTCACTCTGTCATGGACCAAAGTCACTGAGCCTCTTTTTGAGGTTTCCAATGCTGTGAATTTATTTTGAAATGTAGTCATCCCAGAGGAAAATCTTCAAACTGCAGCCAGGATAGTGATGATCCTTTGTGATGATATGTTTTATATTTTTATTACTTCCATCTACTTATTTAGTTAGGATAGTTTATGAATTGCAGAGTTAAAGTTAAAAAAATATTTTTTCCCGTCCTTCTTTTGCATTGTTTCAAGTCTATGTTATGCATAATGCCTCCTTTTCAAGACAAAGTGGCCTGAAGTTAACAGCTACAAGAAACAAATCACTGAAGGAAATACATAAAGTGTTCAAGTAAGAAAAGAAAGCTGGTATTGCTACATTCTTCATCTGCAAATAACCTGGGTTTTACAAAATGTGGTTAGGTAGAAATAAAACTCATTCACCTTTCTTATAGCCTGATACAGATTATTGCAACTATAATGTAGGAATATGTGCAGTGTAGAAAAAGAAGATATTAGCTACTGCCCATGGATATTTTAATTAGGACCTTGAAAACCTAAGTAGTGAAATTTTAAGAGTAAGTACTGACATTTTAGGCATATGGATAATGAAAATTTAAACAATCTTGTGAAATGTCTGCCCAGAATTAGAACCATCTTTATTATGACCAATGATTTTCTTTCTAGCTTGAGTTTAAACACTGTAATGTTCAACATTTTTATGCAGTGTAAGATTGCTACATTCAGTGCAAGTGAGTCTCAATTTATGGAAGATGAATAATAGATATCTAAGAAATGATCTCTTTATAGTTATCATACCATGTTAGAGAGAACCACACATTTTCTGTGTGTTCCTAAATAGACCAAAGAGACTAGTTGTTTTCAAAATTGTATATTAAAGATAGAGACAGCGAGAGCGCACGCAAGCACACACACTGAAAGGCCATTATTATAGATATAACATACAGAAAAGGCATACTGACGGTCTCCAAGGTAAAACTTCCTAGGACATTTTTGTGTAAGGCCACAGCAAATGAGATCCTGAAGCAGKAGAGTGCATAGTGTACCTTATTTAACAAACTATAGCTTGAATATACTGTGCTCTCCATCTTGTCTGCACAGAAATTTTTGCACCCTGTGAATCTTCTGACCTTGGTTCTCAAGATTCCCTAGACTACAGGCCTGGATTCATATGCTACAAAATGCTTTCAAATGACAATTTTAACATGCTTTATTTGCTTGATACCCAACCTAAATCACTAATCTGCTTTTCTGTGGGGAAAAGAAGCACAAATTCAAAGTCGATCTTTTATGTCACAGTCCCTATAGCCCACTTAAAAGCTGGAATTCATAATAAGATCTGAGAAAAAAGACAGCAGTCATAGCATAGTTTTCCAGAGCAGGGGACATACAATGTTTTTGCTGCTAAATACCTCAGTAAAACAGTATCATTTATTTCCTGCATTCTCAAAAAACGCTGCTTTTCTCTCTTTAAAATAGGGAGYCTGGCCAATACTTCCTGCTGCATAGCTACAGAATTCAAAGTTACAAGACTTTCTCCTTTCTGTGCCTTATATTYAAGATTTATAATACTGAATAATCACAGTAGCTCTTGATCACTTGTATTTTTGGAGTATTTTTAGTAGTAGAATTACTACTGACTCAACTGAATACAGATTTCTGCTGATGTACTTCCCTGCTAGTAAAGTAGTAAACTTTCTCCAAGTATAGGTTGATGAGCTCTAGTGAAGTCACTAAATTATATCYATTTACTCTACAGTCTTCCTTTCACAGGATTTTGAAGGATTTTAATAATATCACTTTTTCTCATCTTATTCTTCAGCCTCAAAAAAATAGCAAAGCAATGGCAATTCTCAGAATAAAATGAAGCAGAAATATCCACTGCATGAGAAGCAAAATGATGTTATTCATATTGTGTGGCTGGCAATTAAGCATTATTTCTGGTGCCATGGCAATAGGAGCAGAGATTCAAAGGCAGACAAGAGAATTGGCTTCATGTCTTAGACACAGTACAGTTTTAAAGATTACTTACCATTTTAAAATTACTCAGTATTTGCCCAGGTAGCTACCTGAGCCCARAAACACAAATCCAGTCACGCTTCAAAGAACTGTCCTTAACCTCTACTTAGCTTTGAAGGTTGCTCCTTCTAAGACATGGAATAAGGTTTGAGTACCTGAAAAAAGTGGGCTTCTTTTCCAATCATATAATTTACTCTAATAAAATCCTACTGACTGTTATCTATGGATCCTGCCTCTCATACATCCTTATACCATGAAAAATATGCCAACGTGACTACAGAAATTATCGATAGTCGTTGCCCACCCTGTGGAGCTGCCCAAGAACAGTCGGTCTGCCTGCTCTGGAGTTTGGGCGCACGGCAGCTGAAGGAACAACAAAGAAGAGAAAGACACAAGAATGACAAATGCCAGCTGCAGAGAGAATCTAAAACCAAATCCCGCAGTGCTATTGTCTAGCCTCTTTTTAGCACCTGCAAAAATAAATACATGCAAGCTTAGCGTATCTCTTATCCCCTGTAATCAACCAGCATGTGTAATGTTCTTAGTGAAGCACGCAGTATGTTAGTCCTAGACCTATGATGGAGTTTAAACAAATCTTTCTTTAACAGGCATCCTTATATTATATCTCCATCTGACTGGTAACAGGCAGCATTTGTTGCACTGTAAGTGTGCAAATAAAATACKGAAGCATGGAATGGAAGTCAGAGACTGTGGGCTGTCTTGCTAAGCAGTGCTTCACGTGCCCACTGGAAACAGATCATTAGAGAATATGGCAGGGGCTTTGGTAGCTATTGAAGCATAGATGCTTTAAGGCTAAAACCTCTGTTCTCTCTCACCAACAAACCTACACTGTAATGCCAGAATACAGGTTATCATATAAAATTCATTGCTTATCCTGCTTTATCAATATTCCACTTCAATGCTTTATCAATATTCCACTAAAATCAACATGCTCAAGCTTTAAATACTTTGTTGGGAGATGTAAACACAAAGCCAGTGAGATAAAGTCAGGAAATATAAAAGAACAGAAGAATATTCCTATTTATTCGGTTTCAATGTTAGCAGTCACTGTGGTCTGAGAAGTTTGGTAATGGAGTCTTAAAAACACTGATCTTCCAAACTGTGCTGAGCAACCAACAATTCATTTGGAAATATCAGAGAAAGTCAAGTTGTAATATACATCAGTGTATGTAATCATACACCCACAGGACTGGTTTGTTTTAACAGAAGCCTGACCTCCCTCTTTCTTCTTAGCTGATCACTTCTAGTAAAGTCAGAGATGATAAAAAATGGGAAATACATCATTCTAAACGAACACGTGCTCATCTCTACTTGGAGAAATCAGTATAATTAGTGTACATATAGATGTGTATGCTCACAAAATCTTAAGTATGTCTGCGTACGAAATATAACCAGCAATACTAAAAAATTACATACAGGTTTCAGAAATCCAAATTTCTCTTCAGCTTAACTGTGACAACGTGAACATAAAAATGCACAAATTTAGAGCACCATCTGGAAAGCATTGCATAAAAACATGCTTGTATCTTAAGTCCTTAGCAAGCAATGGAGGTATTAATACAAAAAATTATAAAATGAACATTGTAGATAAGCAAATACAGAACACTGAGAAAGATTTTTAAAAGGACAATACATCTACTATGGCAAGGACAGAATAACTAACATAAGAAATTTCTAGTTAGTCTAAAAATGTTGTTTATGGTATAAATTTGTTTCTAGCATACAGCTTTTCTGTTTTCTGTTTTTTCTTTTTCTTTAGGCAGCATGGTAACTTACTACTAGAATTATCCCCAGGTCTTTTTCTCTTTCTTTTCTTGACAACTTCTGAACTTAAGGTATTTATTAATTCCCACACCTGYCAACATACCTGTCATAGCCACATCACTAAATAAAAAGGGGGAAAAAAAGAAGCAGGAAGATGAGTTACTATGGAAAGACAAGAGAATGACTGGATTGCTTTACGGACGTTCTCATAGAGTTCTCTCCTTAGCCATATTTTCTCAGTTGTCCATGTTTTGCTCCAGAGCTGAAATATAT
Source organism: Rhea americana (assembly GCF_003343005.1). Lineage (NCBI taxonomy): Eukaryota > Metazoa > Chordata > Aves > Rheiformes > Rheidae > Rhea > Rhea americana. The sequence goes on from NW_028186756.1 coordinate 7,793,091, forward strand.
TTAGTATGAGTGGAAAGTATGTGAAATAAAAGAACCTACTACTCTTCTAATACGTTTTCTTGCAATATGTTATAAAGCCTTCATGCTTACATAATCATGCAAAGGATAGTCTTCTTTCTTGAAAATCATTGCCAAGATCAACAAAGTAGGTCAGAACAGCCATTAATACAAAATGGCAGAACCATATATACAGATTTACTCTGATGGCTGATCACTCATGATGTCAAACAGGGGAAGATTAAAACAGTGTATTCAAACTATAACATAGTCTTCCAAAGTCCCAATAATACAAATATACTTTGATAAAATCCTCAAATCTCTAAAAAAGTAGCAGATTTATGTATTATAGAATCATTAAGGTTGGAAGGGACTCTGGAGATCATCTAGTCCAACCTCCCCGCTCAGCAGGGTCACCTACAGCATGGTAGACAGGGTTGCATCCAGGCGGGCCTTGAAGATCTMCAGAGAAGGAGACTYCACAACCTCTCTGGGCAACCTGGTCCAGCGCTCCGTCACTCWCACAGGGAAGAAATTCCCCCTCGCGTTCAGGCGGAACCTCCTGTGCTTCCATTTCTGCCCATTGCCTCTTGTCCTGTCACACAGGACAACTGAAAAGAGTTTGTCCCCGTCCCCTTGACACCCTCCCTTCAGGTACTTGTACACATTGATCAGATCCCCCCTCAGTCTYCTCTTCCCCAGGCTGAAGAGGCCCAGCTCTCGCAGCCGTTCCTCACAGGGCAGGTGCTCCAGCCCTCTGATCATCCTCGTAGCCCTCCGCTGGACTCTCTCCAGTAGCTCCCTCTCTTGTACTGGGGATCCCAGAACTGGACACAGTCCTCGAGATGAGGCCTCCCCAGGGCTGAGTAGAGGGGCAGRATCACTTCCCTTGACCTGCTGGCAATCAAAACATTTGCTTTATACATCTGTTTTTTGTTCTGAAAAGTTTTAGGGTAGCTGAAATCTGGAAAAATATGGAAATGGATCTTTTAACAAAATATTGTTTTGAAATATATAAAGGACTACTTTTTAACTTAAAAACATGAACAAAAGCCTTCTTTTATGAGGATAACAAAGCATTTAGTAGAGCAAAAATTAGTACATGTGTGAAGGTATTTCTAAATGAAGGTTATGACCCATCAGTGAAAAATTACTTGGTCTGATAAAAAAAGTTCTTTTTTCAAACATACACTCACTAGACATCTTCAGAATAAGTATGCTACCTACCATACAAGGAAGTCTGAATCCTGAAAGAACTGGCATTCATGCTGTTATAAAAGGAGTTTAATCCAGTKAGTGCTTCTACAGCTGTTAAGATCAGTCCACACATTGAAATAGTTTTTCACCATAATGATGAGTGCTATAAAGCTTAGACAGAATCACTTCTGAAAGAAATATGGAGAGATTCTGACCTTAGTCTGAAAATGGAATTTCATTGTCCTGGGCACAGAATGACATTTGACTCCATAAGAAATATGAAACAAATCTGACTCTTCCAGGACTTGTTTCAAGGGAATTTGTTCCCGAGTTCCTGAGGATTTAGTCAGATTCCAAGCAACTGTTTAATCCAGCTATGGTTTTAGTCTTTGTAATCACTGCTCTTTTAACACTGAGGATACTGGATTTTCTTTTATTGAATTTTTATGGTTGAATGGCTTATTATTTATTTTTTTCTTTTTGAATAGTTGCTTTCCACATACCTTTTAAAAGAAATACAGTATTTGGATAACAAAGAATGTTCATATTTAGTGCTTGGTATTCATCCTTTGATGGATGTTTTGCAAATGGTTTGTTTAGAGAACAACAAAGAGAATCTAATTAAGGTAAAAGCTTCTTAAGCTTATTTTTTAACTTAGATGACAATCATAAGCCATCAATATAATACGTTACAAAATAAAGTAGCTGAAACGAAGAAAAAAAGTTTGATTAGCCCAAGTAGTGGGAATTCTTTAAAACACATGATATATCTCCATGTAAAATGAATACAGCAGCAGGAATTAGTATCAACTAAGAACAGACTAAAGGGCTAYGTTCATCAACTAATCTAGCCTCCAAGATTAATCTAACTCCCTCACATCTCCATGACTTTAACTGAATCCCTCCGCCTAGCCTCATGAGTTGGTAAATCTTTTAAATTCCACACTCGTTTGCCATGTTGTGTTTTAATTTTAGACCTGGCTAGCACAGCTGAGAATCTGGTACCTAATATATCTCCTCATTTGTTTCCATATTTAAATGGACTTTTTAAAACATTTCTTCATAGCTAAGAATTGAGTTTAAATACTTTCCTAAATCCAGTCAAGGTTTGCAGTTACACCACTTACTTTAAAAAGAGCATGTCCTGTAAGTAGTTTAATTCTCCTGTAACAACTCAGGTGATTTAAAATGTTCCTTCCCTATAACAATCACATATTTCATTCTACAATGCTTTATCACATTTAAGTACTATCACATATCTCTTCAAACATGTAAAGTATTTCCATTCATTATTCTTCTGCTTTATGGGGCTCTGCAATTTGCTTTAGAGTCTGGTTGAATTTCAAATGGGAGCCAACATAAATCTATTGTGGGTTTGTATTAGTGGGGAAAGCATACAAAACTCCCAAAACAGTGGCATCCTCTGCCCATATTACATGTCAGTCTGTCTGACTATACTTTGCCTTCTTTCTCCTCTCCCACCAGGCAGCCTATGGTTTTCCCTATATACTAGTCCTTTCCCTATATGTTAGTCCTTGTTCCTGGCATGCAGTAGAGCCACAGACTAGATGTCAACATCACCATGTGTAGAYGGGTATGATTATCTCTCTGTATCTGCAGCCTTGGCACTAGCACATCTAATACTGGAAATGATAACACTTTTGTTACCAGTAGTAGCATCATCTGACAGGCTAGATCATCTCACCATGGCTGGAACAAGCAATCCCAGACTGCCTTTGCTATGCAGGCTTGGAGATTATCAGCAAATATTTGAGGGTGAGCCATGCCCAGTGCAGCAATCCATTCCCTAGTAATTTCTTGTGATGCYGTAAGCATTAGAGAGAAGGCAGAAGAGTGTGCAACCATATCAACACTACACTGCTCACCTTGAGCAGTGGAAGGGACCTCTGGAGATCATCTAGTCCAACCTCCCTGCTCAGCAGGGTCACCGAGRGCATGGTAGACAGGGTTGCATCCAGGCGGGCCTTGAAGATCTACAGAGAAGGAGACTTCACAACCTCTCTGGGCAACCTGGTCCAGCGCTCCGTCACTCACACAGGGAAGAAATTCCCCCTCGCGTTCTGGCGGAACCTCCTGTGCTTCCATTTCTGCTCATTGCCTCTTGTCCTGTCACACGGGACAACTGAAAAGAGTTTGGCCCTGTCCCCTTGGCATCCTCCCTTCAGGTACTTATACACATTGATAAAATCCCCCCTCAGTCTTCTCCTCCCCAGGCTGAAGAGGCCCAGCTCTTGCAGCCGTTCCTCGTAGGGCAGGTGCTCCAGACCTCTGATCATCCACGTAGCTCTACGCTGGACTCTCTCCAGTAGCTCCCTGTCTCTCTTGTACTGGGGATCCCAGAACTGGACACAGTACTCGAGATGAGTGCCAAGAAAGCACACCAATTCTGCCATGCTGACTGCTTCAGCAAAATCCCTTGCCTATTCTCCACACAGCACTCTGACAAGAGAACATTTTCCATCTGGCCCTTAAACAAGGGTCAAGGAGCAATGCCAAGACATACTGTTCTGCTCAAACACATCCATGATCCCTTTATCCTCAGATGGGACTTGGTAAGTTGCCTTGACTAGCAGAACAGTATCCCTGCCAGCATCCCTCCACATTCTGCCTCCGAAACAAAGAAACTGTTTTCAGCTCAGTCTATCTTCAGAGAGACTCAAGTCCTATATTGCAAGCTCTTAAATCAATCAAAGTAGACACCTAACCTGCCATCTGCACCTTCCACAGAGGAAAAACAAGCCAACAMAGACCCCTGCCAGCCCAGCAGATTTCAAGTACGTCCCCAGCTAAAGCACAAATGGCCCCTACAAGAGGGGTCTACAAGGCTGTAGACTTTGGTGGGCAAGATGGCAAGCCTGTCCAGCAGCAGGGGAGTACTTTTTGCTTCCGTTCTCTAAGATTCAAAGAAAACACTGCCCTGTGACTGTGAGTAGGAAAGTGAGGGCACTTTCCTGCTGTGCACTGGTGTTCAAACTAGTTCTTCCATCATTTTCTGTTGAGGAATTAACGACCAAGAGCAATGCTCCCTTACGGGTAAGGTTTAACTAGAACCAGCCGCAGCGCTCAGAGATGGAGGGCACTGCACCCTGCTGCAAGTGCACTGCTGTATACATAAAATACAGCACAGTGGAGACCCTCCAAGTTCTCTTGTATCATCTCACCTATGGCACTGCCTTGYACAAACAGAAATGCAGGATCTCCACGGACAGTAAGAAGTGCTTCCTGAAAGTATTCACTCATTTTACAAAATACTCCACAGAGCCATGCCTGTACATCTGCATGCTCGGTTAATACTCAGATTTTTTTTTTTTTTTTTTTGGATGGGATGAGAAACTGAGAAATTGACGAAATAGGGAGGATGGTTTTCCCAATCCCTTTTCATGTAGACAAAATCAGCCAAGAGTCTGACCACCCCTGCTCCGTCAGCTGGTGATCAGAGCTGAATCTAAGTCTGTGCAGGCAGCTATTTTTTGTCAATGTAATAGTGATGTCAGGAAAGCACAGATTAGTAAAAGAAAAGTCTTAGAATAATTTATAGGAGATTAGCATCATAGCAATTAAATGGCCAGACAAGGTGATAGCATTGCTTGTAAAGATGCACATGAATTCGTATGATTATGATAATAAAAAATACAAGCCAATTATAGAGTTTGTTAGTTTACTCCTAAAACTGATACTCCAGGCAAATAAAAGCAAATAGCTTCTAAAAGACCAATCCCTGCTGAATAGCACTGAACGAGGTAGAAGAAGGATGCTCTGTAATGTAGTTTATTCAGAATTACAGGAATTCTCCTCCTCTCACACAAGGAACATAGGACRTGACACATTCACTCAGCAAAACTAACCAAATGCTGAACTGAAACCAGCAAAATCACATACTTACAACCAGTTATGTGATAAGAAACTCCAAAGGTAAAACATCTTTAGATAAAGACTATCAAAAATGCCTCTTGGCCACTAAAGTAAAAGCAAAAAGCAGTCTCTTACAGATTTGAATGAACAGAAGTAGCATACAGTTTAAAAAAATTACTGCCTAAATAATTTTATTTTCTACAATAGTATCAAATTTTAAAATGTTGGAAGTAAGATTTGCTCCATTTTGACTATTGGCTGAAGAACAGTGGATGTACTTAGACATGCCAGGAAACAGCATATTTACATGTGCAGCTTATTAAAACTTTAAGATAGCAGTTCAGTAAGTCCAAGTCACAAGTACCAGAGCCAAAAACACCCAAAGCGATGCATATTACTCATGAACATCAGGTATCACAGCCTTTAGTCCTATTTAGCTCAGTCAGGAAGGGCAAGTATACACCTACTTTGTTTTCCAAATTGCCACTAACATTCCAAAGCAGGAAAAATGAAAGGCTTAGGACCTAACCGGTACTGTCAAAAAGGAAAAAAAAAATGAAATCACAGCTGAGATGCAGAATGATGTGCTAGCTCTGAAGCTGGAAAATGCCCTCTGAAAACTGTCTCAGAGAGGGTACAGTCTCCCTCTATTTTATTAGGGTGTTTAAGGAGCCAAATGAAATTAGCCTGATTACAACTGCTAAACTATAAAATAGTTAGAAGAGAGAAATCAGTTCATTTTAGGTAAATATCTGGGRCATGTTGTTTTTACTGAGAGCCCACTGGAAAAAAAAACAATGACTTGAGGTCAGCTCAGAGACAGTAGTCTCGAGCCAGAATTTGACTCATATCTGATTTCTACATGTGTTTGTGACCACCTGGCTGTCGCAGGAGACGCCGCACGCGCTCGTTCCAAAAAGAGAACAAACCCAACGCCGACCTGGCAACTCCGCAASGCACCACGCGATTCCTCGGGAGGACAAAATGTTCAGGCCTGGGCATACACCAGCCAGCTATACCTATTTCCTTAGAAAAGGATGACTGTAAATTCAGCTGATGGTACAGAATTTCATTTAAGGAAGAAGGTGGGGGGAGGGAAAGAAGGAAACACAGACTTTCCATCTGGTTTCCCAGCTGCTTCTGTAAAGACAAATCTCTCCCTGCAGAAAATGACAAAATTGCTGTTGTAGTGCAGCTTTTTCAGAAAAAGGCACAAAAATCCCTGACTGACAAGCCCCTTAGACAATGGCACAAGCCAAGTTTTGTTTTGCATTCGTTACGTTATTTTTATGCAAGAGATTTTGGGGAATTACACAGATGAGAGATGAAATAAGACTGAAGAAATTGTAGGAATAYGCTATAAGCAAAATAATATCCTTAAGTTAAATTAAAAGAACAAAGAGAGCACAGACCAAAGAATTGTTTCTTAAAGAAATGTTTGCATTTCCTTGAATTTAAATTCTATGAAGAAATGTCAGCCTGCTGGCCTGGAGTAGGGACAGAAGACRGAACTGAATAGCTTTTACTGGTCAAACATTGGGGGGGAGGTCAGTTGAATTTTTTGATGAAAATTAGGAAACCATTTTTTGTCGGACTGTCTAGCAGTACATTACTTGGCCACATTACTTGGCTAAATAAATAATAAGAGGACATACATAGGAAAAGGCATTTTTGCTGCAAGCCAAATACTTGCACTCTGCGAATGCTGTTGTAGGTCTCTCGGGCAGTCCAGGGTAGATGCCCCGTTCCCTTCCACAGTCCAAGCTCCTCAGTCAGCCCAGCCCAGCTGGAAAAGAGGCCCCACGGTGGAGCATCCTTCTCAAGGCGTAACTACCCGCTGTTCTTGTGCTTCATCTGGCACACAGTTACACCAGCCAAACACCTATTCAGTCCCACTCCGGCCACGTCCCAGTCACCATTCAAGATCCAGGGGAGGATCTGGGGATCCTTTCTGCTTGCTAGTGTTAGAAGGGAGGCTCATACAGCTTCCTTCATCATTCGTAGGGCTTGTCTTGTTGGAGAAACTGAATATAACACAGTCTTTCCTCTAATCCAAATCTCTGCATTCACTGTGTCCCCTCATTTTCAGACTTCTTTATTGCTAAGCTGTTTCTTGAAATGCAACGTGACTCTGACACTCTCATGCCATTCCCTTTTTAAGACAGTGTGCTTTGTACTGAGCGGTAAATCCTGGGATTAGTTAATCTGTAAATTCCACAATACGTTCCTTATTTCTAAAAGATTATTCTTATCTAAATGAAAGCTGCTTTGAATATTTTGGTTTTTACTTGCATCTCATGCCTTTGGGAGCTGACTGCCAGCATTGTGACTCTGAGGAGATAGTCAGCAGGGGCAGAGTGCAATTAATTTGAAGCTGGCCAGCAAAGCAAGTGTCAATAGACCTCCAAAGACCCATAAAACAGACAAAGCGCTATGCAGATAAACTCCCCACAGAGTATTCTGAGRATTTGTACTTCTCAAACTCTTTGCCATACCAATAGTCTCGAGGGTGATGACTTTTCACAAAGGACTGAAATTAAAGAAATATCCCTTAACACTCCTCTTCCTAAGAAATGTAAAGTAGTTCCTCCTAATTCCGCTTTTTCTTTCCTTGAATTTCAAATGTAATTTGGGATTGTTTTGGTTAAAGAAGCAAGAATTGCCAGAGAAAATCAAAAACAATTCAGCACTGAAAATGTAGTTTTGCTAAAATAAAATGTGTTCTCACGTTTCTCAAACTGTGCTCTCACTTATCCCATTCCTGTGATTTCCACATTCTATTTTATTTCCCTGAATACTTCTTGCAGAAGTAATAAAAACTGCTGGAATACTACAATTTGTCAGTAAAATATTTTCATATTAGCAAGTAGAAGGGGAAAAAATATAGGCAGAGAATCAGAAAATACAGAAGGAAAGGCAAAAAAGTAGGGAGAAGACAGAGGAAAATGGAGATGATGTAAGGGATGAGCACACAAATGTGATGCATTTGCTTTTAAGATTATCGGAAACAGGTGAGAGTAATGCTGACTGGTAAAAGTCCCCTCAGCTGCACTGATTTCAAAGGTTGTACTCTTCAAATGAAGTTATATTAATTCACCCCACAGAAGTGCATTTTAAACCCACTGCAACAGCTCTTGATATTCAAGAATACCCTAGTAAAGTTAATTTTCTTTTCATTTTTCTCTTTTCACAAATATGATTACAGATGCTGTTCTTCCTTGTGCAGAGTGACAGAAGGAAGTTTTTCATTTTTTTATTGACTATTTCACAATGTGTGTGAAAAGTAGGTTCCTGGACAAACAGTCTCTCTTGGTTTTCTGCTGCCACACAGAAAACCCCTATAGAATTTAAGAGAAATGAAACCTGTGAAATTCTGTAGAAACGTAAAAAGTTTCATTGCAAGATACTCCTAAGGGAGAATTATGTCCTTCCTRTAGGTCTTTTGAACCATTATGTTAGACTCTTAGAGCAGGGCTGTAATTTTCTATTAACTTTTATGGGACATCTGAAAAATATATATATATGGAAAGTTAATTTTCTATCAAGTTCCACAGCTATTTCTTGATGTTTATTGTAGTATTATTGTTAATAATGAGAGTGTATCACTTATATAGCACATTTCACCTTCAAAGCACCTTACAAACATTAATTAATACTTAATCTTCATGATTTTCTGATACAATAGAAACATTGGTGCTTTGCAAAGAAACAGTATGAGCTCTATCAACACATTCAAATAAGGTCATGTTTTACTTCGTTGAATTTCACCATCTGAGTCCACTAGCTGGAAATATGGATGTGAATCTAAACTTTATCAAAAAATCAGAAATTTCAGACATGTTTCATTAGAAAGATGTGCTTGGACACCAACCTACATCTGACTTTCTGAGCCTAGATATTGTTTCCAAGCAGCTGACAGCACCAAGAGATGGATGGATGCAGAAAGGTTACAGAGCTCACTCAAAGCCACTAATACCAGCGCTGGAAGCTGCGTGTTGTTGGAATGCAGTGGGAGGAACGTAAAAAAAATGATGACTAAAATTGTCCGTGCTCCATAGAGTTCCCATTTAAATCAAAGGCAAAACTGACTTCAAAGGGAGCTGGAATAGCCACAAATAGTATATGTAAAAAATGAGAAACATTTTGCTTATGATGACTGCTAATATTTCATAACTGTGCCTGTTGTGCCTGAAGCTTTTTTCTCTCTGCAGAATGTATTCCCCAATATTTATATCCCTTTATATTCACAAGGATTAAGAACAGCAGAGCTGTCTCAACCAGTTACTAAAATCTCCCATGCAAAGGCTGTAATCCTGAGCATTACTGCAGCCAAAYTGCAGACCATAACCCTCCTGATCTGCAGACAGCAGTTCTCCCAAATGAACTTCAGCACCACCAGCCCAGACTAAACCAGTGCTAGATAGAAATAACTTTCTAGGCAAACAATGTAACATTTGATGGTGCWAATCAGTGTCTGGTTTATTGCCACCAACTTCCATGCAGTTACCCCAGGGATAAATTGTCCCATTTTGTCTAAATGACTTTGCTCGTATGTCTTGAGGTTACATATTTTTATGCATGCTTTTATAAAACTCCACGTATAACCTTCACTAATCAAAAAGAACTTCAAAAGCACAGCATATGGACCTAAGTCAAAGTTCAAAATCCTTTTTGGTTTTAAAATAATCTTAGGTCATAAACCAAGCATCTAAATGATCAGATTTACAGTGCTGAAACTTAGCATTTTTACATTTAATTTCAGAAAGAGCAATGCCTTTTATGATAATACCTTATTGTTCATCCATACTATTTCCTGAAAGGTAAYTGGCATGTAAAATTGTCAGGCTGCATAACCGACATGATTTAAAACTGTGACATGAACACAAAGGAAATAAATTGCTGTTAATCTTAATGAGATGAGATTAGAAATTAGGAGCTGAAAATACCAGACTTTAATTTTTTGCATCATTATATTATGTCATGATCTCAAGATTTGTGTATATATATATTTGTAAATTATATATGTAAAATACTGTCATAAGTTGGTTGATCTGAGTCTAGGGAGAGGTCACTCCCATTGAAGTCAGTACTTCTACAAAGTACTAAAGTACTTTATACCTCTACTAACACTGGATTATTTCTTTGGGTAACAGATACCGTTCCTACGTTATTCACAGCAATTAACACACTAAAGCTGAAGAAAGTGAGAGGGATCTCATATGATGTGCAAGGATTATTTTGGCACTCCAGAAAGTGATACTGGGCTTTGAAAGGAAAATACATATCTTTGTTGCTTCAGAACCTATTTGAAGTCTTTTTACTGTTCAGCTGTAAATCTAATGACAATTTCCTAAGGCATTTGTAGGACAGGTTGGCATTGCTAAATTTGTTGAGCTGCCACAGTGGTCAACTGGACCCATACTTTTCACMTAGTGTTCTAAGGAAAGGAAACATTTGTGATTATATGACGTGTATCTGTCAGAGAGTGAGAATGTAAGAGCTCGTAACTTAGATGTTAAAGAATCCAAACAGGAGCTACAAAGTGTGAGAAAGCAGGCTCCAGCATTTCTGCTGCTTTTGAAACTAGCGGGTTCAAGACATCAGGCAGGCAAGCCTTGGCACCGCAGGGTCACTGCGCAGCTGTCAGGAACAGGCCATTAACCAGTGGTAATTTTTTAAAGATCAACAACCACTGGTGAAAGAGGAAAACTGGATGAATCGGCTACTGCTTTGAACATGATAAATATCAAATTCTAATGGTAATCACAGAGCAAAGGAAGCACAGAACAAGAGAATCATTTTCGGTTCCAGGATCTCTTCTAGTGTAAATATCTCTGATTAGGGATTTTCATCTCAGAAAATCCCTGAGTAAGGTTAGTGGGATGGTGCTGCTCAAAGACCTCTTCTCTTTTCAAGAAGAGGCTTGGTAAAAGCAGTCCCTGCAGTGCACTAATTCAGAATATCCCTATACTGCTTTATACTGAGGATGGGAGCTTTTATGGAAATCCTTTCCCCTTATCCATAAGAACAGAAGAGAGATTGGTAACATGTACCTTCCTCCAAGGGGGAATTAAAAGAACAGAACATCTCTATTCTGCACCATCATCGGTTTCTCTATAATTACAACTTTGTTCACACAGCACAGTGCAGTCTCTATTTTCAGCAGGAGAAACTCCCACGGCTGCTCACCAAAGCTGATCAACAACATAAGTTCAAAATACGCAGTAGAGATCCGAAAATCTTCCCCTGGAGGTGTCATTCTGACACTCTTTCTTGGGTAAACCTTCCTGTTCTGTCAATTCGAGTTGTGTTTCAGTAAAGACAACAGAATCAGTTGTGTGATTTTGCTGGAGCAGAGAATCTACCCTTGCCCCATTATCTCCATTGTAYTGTTGCAAGGCAGCAGTAGAGCCACCAAGGCAAGACATAACTAGGTGACCAAGAAAAAATAAGGAATCAGATAGCAGGACAGTGACTATGTGCTAAGTTTTCATCTTTCTGTGGCAAGTGAGTCCTGCCTATGTGGAACCCTGTCAAAAACCCCAAGTGTCTCCGGAGTGAAGGTTAGGGACAAGACCAAGAAATTATTTAGCTTAGAGATCATTTTCCTGGAGGAGATAAAGGCCAAGTCAGGAGACCATGTTCATTTTTATCAGCTGCCTTTAGTGCATTATGAACGAACTCAGTTCCACACTCAGGCTATCTGAGTCAGTCTGGCACTCTATTTTCATCAGCTGCTGTTTATTAAGAGTTTGAAGCAGTAAATGGTAGCAAATCATCTTCTAATTTGTAATTTAACTCTAAGATTATTCTGATAACCATATTGGCTTGGAAATACACAACAATAAACGTAGATTGGCACACACAAAAAGGATAGACAGTTCTCTAACCACTGTAATTAATACTGTTAGGCTGGGTACTTTAAGGTCCCCATGTTTCTCAGAGTTGTTATGTGCTAGCTAAAATCTGTTCAGTCAGACTGATTTTGGCTTTCATCCACATATATTAATTTTGCCCAGAAGCATTCCAGAAACTTAATTAAGCTGGCAGGTTGCATTTCTCTTATGGTCCATCTTGAATACACAGTCATACTTTTAAAACTTAAATTAGAGAAGAAATTCATTTGAGTCGCCTACTTAAAACTCTCAGAAAAAGAAATAAAAGAATTTCCTTTAACATGGTTACTTAATTTTACATGAAAAAGCTGGATTGTTTATTTTAAAGTGTGTTTTAAATGCACAAATTTTTGTGGAAGTGAAGATGTGGATTTTGCAGTAAATAGCTGGCTAACACATCAAAGACAGCACTCTCTCTGCTGGGTCCTTCCTTCAGAAGCACAATTCATTCCCTGACATTTTGTGATGTACTCAGACCTTGACTGTTTACCTACTGGCTCAGCCCTTCTAACTCTTCTAATCAGCCATGAAAACCTTTTTATTTACTGTTAAGTGTAGTGAGAGATGGACTTGAACCAAGACTTCAGGTTCAGAAGCATTTCACATTCTAACTGAAGACTCATAGCTGGCTCTTACTTTTTTGCARGGAAAGGAAAAGATTTCTAAGCATCAGAACATTTTTAATTCTGTCTCCAAACTGTGCTCTAATTCAGTGGTAACTGTGCTATAGACTTTCAGATATATCATTTTATAATGTTTTGTTCTGGAGTTCCTGAATAGAGTTCTCTTCTACTCTGAAAAATAAGAAATACAGACCCRATTAACTTTTACACTCATTTATGGCATTCAGAGAACCAGTTCAGAGGCCCAGTGGTAGCTCGTGATCTGCTTGGTCGGGGGTTGTATTCTGTAGTAGGAATGGGGTCTTTAAGGAACTGTAATGAAGCTAGTGCAAGAGAAGACTGACATCCATGGGAAGGCCTGCTAGCTCGTAGAAAAAATCCTGACTTAATGCAAGACAGAAGTCCTTTCCTTTTTCTCACAGATGACTGAACAAAAGATTAGGAAAGTTGTGAATTCATGAAGTTACAGCTTGGATTCTTCCAAAAAGGAGGTAAATAAAAGGCCAGAAATGCCACAAAGGACTCCTGCTACATTAATAACACACTCACCGTGTCCTGCGGCAGTTTGCCTTAGTAAGAGTTAATAGATCAGGCCCTTAAAATATTTGGTTTATATTTGAATCCCTGTATGTGCTGTATTTTGAAGAACAATTTCTGTAGGAGGATTTGCATGCATTACTGTGGTAAATGGAAACTCCTGTTGAGAAACTGAAGACAAATATTATTTCACTTACCAGTCCATTGTTAATAATTGTATAATATATTTATTTGAAAGAGATTTTAAATAAGCTAATTCGGTGAGCAGTTGATAGCAATTACGTGACTTCCCCATGCTGAACACAAGCCTTCAAATGGAGAATAGATCAAAACAAGGAAACCTTTTAGTTTTCCTACTCATGTAGTCCCCAGCCATGTGTGTTCAAATGACAAATTCCCTACTCCGCCTACAGAGGATTTAACTGAAAGAAAGTTATTCCCCACTCAAAGAGCAAATTAAGTCTGTTCAAGGAGCAAAGTTAGAAACTGAATTTCAAACAATTTAATTACACTATATAATTACTTTACAGGATCTGTAAAGTATTCATTAAACAATAGCAATTCCTACCTGAATCTCACCATGACACACATTACACCTTCGAAATATAAAAGACCCTAAATTCTTCCTTTTACTGAGCTAATGAAAATGTTAAATTACACTAGCAAGAGCCAACTGAGCAACTGAAACAACCATTTCGAACAGATGATTTGGGATGATACAGTATGTTTTMAGATGGGAAAATATTATTAAATGAATTGCTAAGGCGTGAATGTAACACTGGTGGTTAAACTCAGTGGGCCACAAATGAATCTGATTTCAGCATTATTAATGTGTTCATCTATCCCTCCAAAACAACCAATGAAAATGTGAATGAATCAATTTTGTGGACAACTATTCTGTAACAGAAGGAAGTCTCATGTTAACATTGAGTTACGACATGGAGTTTACTTATGGAGTTAATGTTCCTCTATGCCATTTACGTTGCTAGTATCAACGGAAAAGTCCCAAGAAAACAAACAAACAAAACTCCCACAAACATATATCATCGTTAGTTTTTACTTTGTTGTTCTAGTTCATTGGCCATTTAATTAAGAGTTGGAAACCCAGTCTGTACTCCTTAGTTCCAATAGTTTCAGCAGAAATGCTTCTGGAGGAATCACAATCGTTGTCCCTTCATTCCACCAACATTAGTACCAGTCTCAATGCCTCCACAATGCGAGTAAAGCCTGCAGACCCATCTCAGAAGGACCTGTTTTACCAAAGGATATGTCAGGACTGAAAAACACACTTCCAAAGTGACCGCAGCTGAGCTGTGTCACATTGGATCCCCAAAATAATACTCTCTGCACTGTCAAATAGAAAAGAAAATCCAGAGAAAAACAGGAAACAACCAAGATCACTCCTACTTATTTGTATTATGTCCCACAAAGAAAGTCCAGGTGAACCTGGAGCACTGGTATGCTAAGCTCCATGAATATCCACAGGAAAAAGCCATCCGCACCGCAAATATTTATTATTCTAAATAGCAGAACAACCTTTACTGCTATTTCACATACAGCCTGGGAAGAAGGAATGACTGATTCATTGACACAGATACAAATCTTCTAAGTCCAAGCCCAGGAAAAAAAAATATTGAAAACCAGTCAAACTCAATTAAAGTGCACATAGTTCACCATAGAGAAAACCAAGAGTGCTGCAGATTATTACAGAAGTTAAACTGGTCTGAGCAAGACTTTCTGGAGGCAGCCAGTCACAATATGGGCTGTCTCCTCCTTTTTGGCAAGCGCAAAACACATGGTATCTTTCCAAAGAAAGAAGGCTGATGGTAAACAAAAATATTAGTGGTTACAATATCTTATTTGTCACAAACCAAATCATTTCAATTTTCATAAAACTGAAGATTCTTCATGGCTTTTATATTTTACTTAGGTGCTGAGCTTGAAAAACATTCCCTGTAGCTACAGATGCATCAGTGGGCCAGCAATAGGTGTTGCTACAATATAAATGATAAATGCTAGTAACTAGAAAGATTATACTGCTGCACCACATTCTTAAATATTCTTGTTTGCTGCAGGACAGGAATATACACATAGTTAGAAAAACCCTGGAAGAAAAATCTCCAGTACACAAGAAATCAATATCATATGTTTATCATGTAATTTACCACAGTAAATTAGCCAAGCTATGAGCAGGGATATTATGTAAATCAAGATTGTTGCTTTTGCACTTTTGTTTCTTCACCTAATTTATTCTGGTTACTTCATATCTGTGTAAATGCCTAGCTAATTATGTAGGCTCACAATTTTACTGAAATGACAAAACAACAGCAAATATCTATTACTAATGATGTGAAAGATTGCTTTGTCTGTATTTATTGTTTAATTCCCTGCACATTAGCTCTTCAGCATATCTGAAAAGATGCATTCATATGAGTGGTAGTGCCACTGCTGTTTGGTCTGCAGAGAGATTTGTATTTCAGCAGCACGAAAGTGATCTACAGATGTACTGTGTTCTCTACTGAAGGATCAGTTTAAAAAATGTACTGTAGTTTATGGGCTGTTTGACTCTAAGCTGTATTGAATGTAATAATTCACATGAATTAAATTATAAACAGAACACCACCTTTTCTTTATATAAAGCTTTCACAGTGACCCCAGGAAATGGCAAAACAGAACAATTTCCAAATCAATGAACCTGTCATTGATTTCTTGATACATGAGATTATAAGGTCATCAGCAACATTTTATGTGTATAAAGCCAAAGTATATTTTACGTTCTGGTGTGTATCAGGACTAGCAACAAACTTCTCATGGAGTAAATGGGCACTTGCTATTGATCACAGAATCAATTTATGGCAGTCAAGATCACCTGAGACAGATAGCTCTGTGGTGCATGTTCCCAGCTGCAGCGCATACAACAAATGCAGTTTAGCTTAACATTTTTCTATGAAGATTAAGCTGCTTCTCCTTACCTTGCAGATCCTGCAGACTGACAGCATGCTCCTGATTAGTTAAGAAAGCTTAGCTGATTCACTGCAGATTTTTAAACCAGGGTATCTTGGTGGTATACCTGAATCTAAGAAGAACTTTCACCATTTGCTGTCCCTTGGTAGCTACAGTCAAAAGAAATAAATGAAATGCTTCAAAATGGCAGGAAAAACAAGCTTTTTACAGAGCAGCCTTGAAATTTAGTAGTTGTTTCATCCACTGGATCATCTACCCTGCCAGTAATAAATAGAATCACTTTTGTGCACCATGTCAGAAACCTCAGATTTCCACTACACTGGCTTGGCCAAAAATATTTGCAGTTGTCTTTGCTTCACTCACCACTCTTCCAAATGCTTTCTGACCAAGTGGAGACACTGAACGAGAACAGGATTTCTCCATGCCTCCATCTTTCTGAGAGCAAGGTAGAACAGCTTTCAGCATCCCTTCAAGTTGTTACAGACCACAAAGCAAATGCTGACATGGCTGATACTCTATTTTCTATTTAGTGTGTGCAGGGGAAGAATTTAGGCAGCTCATCTGACAACACTGTGTTTTAAGTCACACACACAGAGCATGTAACTGTCCATCGCCATCATCTGATTTCTACAGGTATGATTCAGATATTCAGCAGACACGTAATCCTGACCTGATTAAACATTCTGAGATTTAGTTTAGCTGCTAAGTCTCATGATCAAAATCCATACTCTTAGTGAAGAAATCTCTAGCTGTAGCTTTTAGGTTGCAACTCCCACCACCAGCTATGGTCCAGAAGCTTTCAGTCTCCCAGTCCCAGCCAGGGACAGACTGTCTCTATTGATTGTGAATTCTCAGTTTAGCGGCTTCCTCTTGCACAACATCAGCCAATAATCCCTCCGCCAGCTTTTTAGTCATGCTTCACTTCCTCAGGATCATGTCCTCAGACTGCAAGCTTCTGCTGTGACAAAACATCCTTAATTTGAACACTGGCATGACTAAACACTAACAACTACAAGACACTAATGAATGCAGAGATTTGTAACTGCAGTTTCAATAATTAATTCTTAAGGCTAGATGCTTATTTAAACTTTCCAAATCTCTTCTACCTTTCGCATTGCTCAGCGGATCCGCTTTGGCCAGGAACTTCTTAAAGGATGTCACGGCTTTCTTCTATCCAGCAGGAAACGTTTAAACATTTACATAGCAGATAAGTGGAACTCGCATGTTGTGATAACTCTGGCAAAAGTGAGGTAATTACAGATGTTTTTACTACCTATACACCTAGTCAAGGGGCTAAACTTACGCACTAGAACTAGATGCTCTGAACATAGCCCAACATTGCTCAGTTCACCTGTAGCCAGCTACTATTAGAACCCGAAAAGCAAAAGCCTCAAAAATAGAAGACATCTTTCTCTTAACAGCCATTTTCCAATAACAATCTCAGACATTTACTTCAAGAGTATTCCTACCTTTTTTGAATGAACTTGTCTATACAGTTGCTTTTCCTAAAAACCTGATATTTTGCAAGATGCACTCACTCAGCAACTCAACTCTCTTTTGCACTCTGCTACTCAAAACATATAACTCATTTTGAAATAAAACTGAACATAAGGAGCCCCAGTTCAAAAAAATGTTTTGTCTTATACGTATTTTAGATAAAGAAACCTACCAAATTTGGTTACTAAAGGTTTGCTGGGCTTTCCACCATTAAAGACAACACTATCTAAGAGTTATTTGCATATGTAACCTTCCCAAACTGATTTGTGCTCATCTCTGTTTATCTAGATAATGTATTTGTGCTCATAATACCTCTCCAAGGGTAATAAGAGAATTATCCTAGCAGAAGAGCATCCTATTATTCTGATTTTCCTGACAACAAAAAAATCCTAAATGATTCTGAGAATCTGAATCTTACGTGCATAAATTCCAACTATGTTAGCAAGAAATAGACTCACATACATTTAAGGGTCTGATCGAAAGCCACTTTCACAGGAACACACAGCTGACCAGTGAAATGTTTTTCAAATCCTAATGCAGCACCATAACCACTAGATTACATCTTTTGAATTCACCTTGCACAGTCAGGGATTTAATTTTCAGGAGGGAGCGTTTGCTAGCTGTACTTTTCCACTGCGTAACACAAACTTGGTTCCATTGCGTCAGATCAGTGACTTCGAGATATAACAGAGAAAGACAGACAGTATCTCAGTGAAAACTTAAAGGGATCTGAGGGACTTCAATCAGGAGAATAAACTCTTYGCCCTTTCTATTTTGCATGCATTCTGACAAGGAGACCTTGAGATAATAACAGGGAGGGGACAGCAGTGAATTCTGATTCCTCCCTAAGCCCTYAGTGATTTTTCTTCTGCAGAAATCATCGATCCAGCTGCCTGAGATTAGTTTAGAGCAATATTCACAGGAATTGTGTAATACTTACACATTAGGACAGACGATCCTCAACACAACTTCACTTAAATATGAGTGGCTATAATACTACATGTAATAGAGAAACAGTATAGTCTTGTATTTTGTTAATACTTACCTGCTTAGAACTAGATTTCAGTCCACCAGATAAGATACAAATACAGCAAAAGCTACATGAGCTACTTTAGATTTAGCAAATATTTAAAGTATTAAAAGCATTTTTAAAATTGTGACTGAAAATTTGATTAAAAAGCATGTGCACTTATGTGGACATTGAAATTATGTTGCCACACTAGTCCTGTAACTGCATATGAGAGACTAAAACTGATCATATGGGGCAAAATTCAAAGTGAAATGGGTCTGAAATGCCCTTTCTTACCACGTTCCATTCAATACGAAAGATGTCCATGAAGCCTAGTTTTCTTTCTTGGACAACTCAAATAATTAAATAAAAATGTGTGGTAAGAACCCCTTTCCTCCTGCATTTTCACCCCAATCTCGAGCCCAATTTAGAGTGAGTGTCACTGAAAAGACTCCTGTTAAAGTGTGCAGACTTCAGTTCATGTTTTGTTGTTGTTCCTAGTGCTTTGAGGGACCACAAAACCCAAAAGCAGGGTGCACAGCGAGCTTCCTCAGACTCCGGAGCTTTTTTCCACTTTTACCTTCCTTCTGAAGTAGAAAATCTTTACTCAAATTGCAATCATTTTATGATGTTCCCATATAGAACATTTTAAAAAATAATCGTAGGAGGATCTTTTAAAGTTCTTAAAGTGTCTGAACTGCACAAATTCTAGTGTATTGGATTAAAAAAATTACTGACAAGGATTCAGCACTGGATGAAGAATATTGGAGAAAAGTGGCAGTGAAAGTAATCTTATACCTTTCAGAAAGGAAACTCGTCATTTTAGAGCGCGCACAAAAATATAACTTATAGTTTCTGCACAAAATTTTAGTATCAGTCTGAAGTTCTGCAGATCTTTGAAGAGAAAAAGCCAGGGAACATACCAGTACCATGTATATATTACAAACAAGAAACCAGTCTAAGAATCAGTAGTTTTCAGAACAAACAAATATAAGTGGCTTGTAGTTTGCTGAGAACCATAAATGTTCATGTTCAGGTTCCCTTTAAGCACATGAACAGTCCATTTAACTTCCACTGGATGTAGCACTTGCTTTTTAGTAAGCACATATAAAAAGACATTTGTTAGGTTATCTCTTAAGTACTCTGCACTTTGAAGCCTTGACCTGAGCACCAAAGCATGCATTTACACAAATCTGTTTATAAGAGCAGAGTATTTTCATTCACTGGGAAATACATGTATTGTAGGTATATCCAAAGGAAAAATCACCTGAAGATTGGAACATGAAATAACAAGCAATTTTTCTGAAGCTCTGGAGCTGTTCCTTCCAAGCTGTKCAACAGATCAATATTAGTCAAACACTGTGATTTCAGACAGTAAATTCATTAAGTTGTTTCACTTCACTCAGTACAAAAATAAGTAAATAAATAAGTATGATAAGCCTTGAGTGTTCTGATACGTAAAGACTATGATGATCAAAGTACCACATGTTTGATCTCATACTCAGGAAAAAGCCAACATTTCCTTCAGCATGAAGGACCCTACAAAACTCTCTCTTTGTCACAAACCCTGGTTCCTCTTTGAAATGCATGATTGGGGGGATTCAGTGGCTTATGCTGTAGGGCTTTTCTGGGGGCTAGTTTCATAAATGCTGATTTTCCCCTGATTTCATTGCCAATTTACAACCTAGTCCTTCAAAATCAAGCCTTCTAAAATGCATATAACACCACCAAAAATACCACAAAATATATACAAACATATAGAAATAAAACGTGTGTACACACACACACACTTGAGACRGACACAAAGTTCACAATGAAGTTAGGGACACTGGCTGGAAAGGGAAGGAGTTAGGGGATGGCTAACTTTTTGATGCTGAATTTAAAATGCGTGTTCTGCAATTTTTTACCACTATATATGCCACCTGTTAAATATCTGATTCATTTCACAATCAACATAGGAATCTGCTGAACAGGATGTTTGGAAAGGTTGATTTCCACCTGCCCTGCACTCCAGGAAACACTTCCCTTTGCATGGTGTTTGCCCCTGTATTTAGACTGTGGTTGTCAGAAACAAGGTTCCGGGATGATTATTTCCAAATTCAGAAGATTCAATTAGCTTATTATGCAAATTAAACATCATCTGATAACTAATCCTGCCACATTTTATTAAAAAATATAATCAAAACCAGGCACAATATGATATTAAATACAAATTAGTGTTAGAATGATGTGAATGCTCAGAAATAACCTCCATATAAATAAAGATTTAAAACTGTATAACACTAGAGGAGCCATTATGGAGCTTCACACAAATACATAATTATGGATATTTTGCAGAATATGCATTATATTATCATCACATTATGATGTGGCAATTGGGGTCCAACAATTACAAATGTATTATAAAAGGGGTTCCTTCTAGCTGGTAATAGAAAGAATAACTGAGTAAGAAAATTTAATTGAAAGTTTATTAATACTCTGATGCATCATGGATTGATTCATTCAATTTATAGCAGATAAAATTGAAGACATTACATTTTTTAAATTACTAAAATAATCTCCAATCTCCACAGCAAGCTGACTCTTTATCTACTAGTCTTCCTTTTTATAAGGCTGTAGCCTCCATGGGTTTGGGAAGGCAGTGAAGTTAGCAATCAGCAATCATCTCTCTTGAGATACTTAGCTGAGCTATCTCATGAAGTTTATTATTATTTTTTAACTATGTATAGCCAAACTTGGCTCAGAGCAAAATCCTCATAATCACAGCATCCTTTTGAAAATTTCTCTGAAGGTACCTTCTTTATTGACAAGGACACAGGGAGATCTCTCTTCTTCTTTGCGCTAATTACAAACAATTACCCCGGGGCAGGGGATTAGCAGCGGGCGTACAGCTCAGCGGACGCTTCCCCGCTGCCTCCCCTAACACAAAAACCGCCCAGCTCCATCATCTCTTGTGGCCAGCCCTCTACACTATTTCATCTCATAACCCATATCTGGAGCAAAGAGATTTTGCTTTTGGGAGCCACATGGTTGCTGAAAACATTTTTTTTTAAAAAAAAAGCAAGGGATAAGGCTGCAGAGAGATAGACTTTGATTACTACATATTTCCAGAGGYGAGGCGAGCATGCTGTGATCCTCCACTGCCCAGCACCCCTCACGCGACTTTGCCATGTCTAGGGCGAAGAGACCTGCCCATGAGGGCTGGTGGGGCACGTAGCTGCGGCACACACACACAGGGAGGCTCCTTACGGCCTCCCCTGCACGCAGAAAAGCAAAGCTCTGTGCAGCGCTGGCTACAACTGACCCCCAAAGGCAGATGAGTTGAAACTGGGATGAAACTCAGAAAAACTGGGATGAGTCCCCTCTCCCAGCAACTCCTTTTTGGGATCTCAGGAACTGGCCACATGGCTGCGGCAGTGTGATTTTAAGACAGTCCTATCAAACTGAAACAAAGTCAAGAGCAAAAAAAATGAAGGTCACCAACAAGTAAAAGTACATGGACTTTTGCTTTCATATCTCCCGACAGCCTTATTTTGGATGCAGAGCAAGAATAACACGTTGTGCAGCAGTAGAGGCTTCACCTCACCTATGTTTATACCCATTTCTAAACCATTAGTCTAAAATATATGAAGGCTGTGATGCAATCCTGAAGCTGAAATACAAAAATTTGGTTTTGAAAGATTTGGTTTCTTCAGGGATACCCAGCCTTGCAAATGAAGTACATTTGATGAATTTTTTATTATACTCATACTCATACTGCCCTCTCAGCAGGGCAGAAAGGACAGTACAGCTTTCTAGTGACAACTTTTCTTGCCCTTCCCAATAGGCATCAGGCAACTACAAGGAATAACAAAGATAGTCAGAGCCATGGGAAATGTGTATCAATAAAAGCCTTGGACAATAGGATTGTAACCATGATCTTGGAAGAAATTCCAAGTCATCTAGCGATCTCCAGGAAGATGATGCACATTGGCCCTCCTGAGGACGAGGACTGCTCAGGAATAGCAAGCTGTCCACACCTCTCATCAATTCCTTGAATTTAGACTTTATTTTAGGTGCCTACATCCACCACAGTGAGCAGTCTGAGAATGGCCCAGAGTACCCGGAGTGGTACAGGAGGAGGAGAAAATAAATCTTCCCAGCCAGTGTCTGACCTGCCTTCTTGCAGCAATGCTGCACACTACAGCAGCTGAAGAACACTTAGCATCCACTCTGAAACACACTTCCTATCAAGCACAACTTGCATCATTTACATGCACATTGCTACCCTCAGACATGTTAGTGCTCCAGCCGAGAGAGCTCAGATTTGCATGGGATCAGAGACGCAGCTGATCACAGGTTAGGAGCTTTGATTCAGAGTTAAATTAGAAGATAATGTTTTCAAAAGTCAGCATACGTTTGACTTGCTATTTCTAGGGGGCATAGAAAAGCATCTTCTTTGGGGTCTAGGCAAGGCAGCTAAAGACAACACTTTTCAGTTGCAGGGGACTATCACTCCCAGGGTTCAGCCAGAAAGACTGGACACTCAGTACTCCCTAATCCTCTACAGTGCAAAGTCAGCCACTCAAATCACCCTCCCTGGCAGTTTTAATTAAGACAACTGTGCACTGAAGTGTGAATAGTGCTCATCCAATCCATTCCCTGGCTCTACTCTAGCCCTGCAGAGAGACAGTAACTATTAGCTGGGGAAGGGGTGTAATATGYAAAACTGCTCTAGCCAGGTGCAGTAAGAACATGAGTCTGCCCTCCAAATGTCTACTAAAAATCACATTTAGCCTCCTAAGTAAAAAAGGCATTTTTGAAAATTTCACCTGAAGCTTAGACATCATTGAAATGACCTCTAAATATAACTACTGTAACTATCAAACATGCATTAAACTGAAGAACTCTGGAAGAAATGAAGCTTCATTCTGTTTCTTTGGTACTGTACATCTGTCATGTCAGGGCCTTAAAAAGGGTCTATTAGAGTATTATTCACTTGATAACTCATCATGGGAGCTTCAGTCCACTGTGGTCTGCTGTGTCAATGCTTATGGAGAGAAAGTTTTTATTTCACAGCCCATTGAGTCAAGGGATGGAGCTGTTTCAGTCTGCTGGGTTAATGTGGGTGCTGCTGATACACAGTAAATCCATTTACAGTATTAAAGAGCTTCACTAAATTTCCCATGAAAAAGCACATACTCTGTATTCAGACTCATAAAAGAAGGAAGTTATTAAGATTTGTTTTTTTCAAAATAGGAAAAGCAATTAATTCATACTGTAAATTAATTGCTATCTTTGCTACCTAAATTAAAAGGAGAGAAAGGACCGCTATTTTTGGAAGTTATGATAGCCCAGAGAGCATGTTTTAAAGGTCAGTCTTCCACATTTCTGCTCATATGAGAGATGACTATACACACAAATAGCTTTGCTTGTATTATCAAGACTACTTTACTCACTCAAGTTTCGCAAGGTCAAGTTGTTACTTGTTGAGACTGAAGTTTTAAATTTCAAAAGAGACAAGCAGATTTTGCAAACAGCATCAAGAAAGCAAGGTGATTTGCGAAGTGTCCAGCCACAGTCATGTTCTGTGYGAAAGTAGTATTCCTATTAAAATACAGTTTTGGGAATGAAATGCATACACAGACTTCTAGCACTGGTGGCAAAAAYAGTGCTGCTTCAATGTTAGCCCGTCTTCAGAGTCCTGATTACCCACTGCTCATCTCATTTAATTCATGGAGCATGGGAAAGCCTTGAAGGTCTGGCAGTTTCACAAGAGACACTTCACTGGCATTTGTTCTCCACTGTTTTGCTGACTGCAACTTTACGAAACTTTAGAACAATATGATAGAGGTTACTGGCAGAGGGTCCACTGACTTTCCTTGCAGGGAAAAACAAAAAGGTAGATGGAAAGACAGCCAAATAGCAACTCTCTAAGGCTGCATTAATAAAAGAACATTCCCTCATGAAGGAAGACGCGTAACTGGCATGAGGACAAATGAACAAATCAGTGGAATTTGCACATACTTGTRAAAGTGTCATTTTGTTATTTGCATTTCAAGTGTAACAACGTTGAAAAATATTTAGCCATTTCTTGCTGATGGAATTATTTCTTTATGACATTGCTCAAGCAAGATTTAATCATCTGGAAAAAAAGAAGTGGAAAATCTTCACCTCATATGTCCTAATGCGGTTTTCTTTCTTCTTGCATCTTTATGTTTAGTGAAAGCTTTATAGTAAAATAAACATTATTAAGAAACACACTGTAACTTTTGATCATTAATATTTTAAACTAAAATACACACTTAAGGGCTAACTAAAGCCAGAGAACAATACAGTCTTCCAAACAGTGACACTGGTGTGAGACTTCGAAGCACCAGATTCTTTTCCCAGCTCTGCACTGGACCATCGCACCCTGCCTGCAAGWCTGTGCTGCCGCCTCCCACGGAAACTAAGCTCCCGAGTGACTCTCACTATCATTATGTAAAGTATCTGCATTGGGCCTCCACATCTTGTCATATCTGGAGTATTATCTGCATTCATAAATAATTGCTTGGAATGATCACACAGTTTCACAGTTAAACTGGTGGACAGCTTGATAATAATTACTGGTTTTACCCTTACATGTCTTAAATCACAGAGGTTAAGAGCAAATCATGTGCTCTAAGATATATATTCTATTTTTAAATTTTGATTCCTCCAAAGAAACAAAAAATGCACCATCCTATACATGTAAGAGAGTGCAAAAAAATAGCAGCTTGGGAGAGCTATTATTTCAATCACAGAATTAACTCGTATGCCTCTTTGCACATATATATAGGAAAAGAAAATTATAAAGCATAAGATTATAAAAGGTATTAAATTAATTAGCACTGCTCAGCAAAACACTGGAACGTAAATTTAGATTTTAAACACAGGTCCCAGTTAATTTAGCTGCTGCTCATAAACCAAAAATAAGCTTGTGCTAAAATATATTTCTGTATTAATATTCCCAAACACATAAACAAAAAATCTAATAATCTTTTCTTCCCCCTAATATAGTTCTCTGAAGGCTCATAGTCTTCACTCTCATAACGATTATTCTGACTTCTCATGCAACATTTTTAGGAATATTTCAAAAGAAATATTGAACATCTTAACATAAAAATATTCAGKTAAGACTGCCATAAAAAACTAAGAGGTTTCTAACACAACGAGACACTGCTTTTATTCTTTGCTGCCTCTGCAAGATTCTCAGAAAGTATTGCTAGGCTAGAGTAGGACAAGCTGACACCAGCTAATTATTTTCACACATGATGGTTACTCTAGCTATGGAGAGAACCTGGGCTTCACTAACACCTAAAACCTTGCACAAGAAGCAACCCTGCTGACTCTGYCGCATGTAAATACTTCCTGGCTGGTATCCACAGAAGTTTCTACAAGGCAGTCTCTAGAGGTGACAAATGCTGAATTCTCCCTCTGCTAATACAGATCCTGCTTGCCTGAAAGCAGTAGCAAATAGGTCCACAGAGAAGCATGCTCCCTACTGCATGCTATTGAAGAAAAGAAAAAAAAAAGGAAAAAAAAAAAAAAAGATGGATTTGCCCTGACAGACATTTATGGCAAAGAACCACTCAGGTGCTATGGCAATTCTGTGCTATAAAACACTTGAAAACAGTCTCACTAGCCATCAAAACTGAGGACATTTTTGTGAAGGGAACCAGGACATTTTACATCTCATATGCAATACAACAGAGCTGTTTCTGTTTGGGCGAAATTCCCATATTTCCTCTTTCTCTCGTAGAACTGCTTATGAACTTTAATGAACAGTCAGTAAACAGCAACATGGCATTATTAATGAGAAACTTATCTCTTACAGCACAATCAAGGTTAATATTCCAAAAGAGTCAAAACTTGCTTTGCAAGACAGCAAACAGAAATTCACGTAAGAAAGATGAATAGAGGTCATAAAATAAGTCCCTTTTCATTTTATAGTCCCATTAAAAGTTGAAAAATATAGCTGACCTGCTTCCTAATGAGGAAGTGCTCTTCCCCAAGCTTAGCATGTTTTTCTTAGTTGTTGACTTGCTTTGCTGTGCTGCTACTCTTTCCAGGTCTCAAAATGTTTTGAAAATAGCATAACCATATTTTAGTTTTCATTTTCAAGTCACATCAGGGTCAAATATTCTACGTAGTTAACATACGGCTACACATTTACCTCCTCTTATCATTAGTATTATAGTAACTCCTASAACACAAGAACATGGTACAAAACTTTAACTCTGTCCCAAGCAGGGGATTTCATCCTCCCARTGTCTGACATAATTTTATTTCTAAAATTGTCAGTGCAACCGACTACTGAATCAAACATCCATAAATGAGATTTGAGAAGTAATTTGGCCAAGAGGTTGGAAGGAGTTGTGGTTGTAGCGTGCAASACATGTTATGGCCTAGTGTAACTATGAATCTACATTTAAAGATAAAAAAAAGAGGCTTAGCTTTGCATATTGTGTTTCCCATGGGTACAAGGAGAGTGCACAGTCTGTGTGCGTTATTTAGCTTATCACACCACTGTACAGTAATTCAGAAGAGTCTTACTTGCTGTATTATCTATTTGCTATTGGTGAATGAGAAAGGGTCAATAATCAAGGTACAGTTCTTAATCCAGAATCTAAAATAAGGAAGCAGCTGCCTAACCTCAGTTATTTCATTCTGAAAAACAGAAGTGTCTTAATACGCAATTGAAGGCCAATTTTCAGGGTAAAAAAATTCAGAACAAAATGTAACAATGTTTAAAATGTACAAATTACTTTCTTTTTATTCACTTACACTGGTATAAGWCAGTGACTAATTATGCTCTGAGTAGGCAGAAGCATGCCTGACGATAAAGATTGGAAACGGCAGTTAAATAATTAATGTAAGAGTATGTTGACGATYCTAAATAAGAAAATGTGAGATATTTGAAATGAAATGGTTGGAATTAGATAATCCACTTACTGCATAAGAGGTATTAAAAATATCCATGAACTGCATATGCCATAAATAAAGAAACCAATGAAGGAGAGCATTAACATCTTTCCACTTTTGCTTATGAGGAATGCATGGTTAAGCAGTTAATTTTTCAACAATTAAGCAAGGAACCCCAGTCTATATGTATATATATATATATATATATAAATACGTTTTAATGAGCCAATGCAAACCTCCCAGCCGGGAGAGCTAACGCGGCACTGCCGCAAGGAAGAGCCCCCCAACGAGAGCAGTCACCCAGTTTCGCCTGCCCGCCCCTTCTCCCCTCTCCTTTTCATCTCGAGCAGACGCCGTAGAGCCGGGGGCGCGGGGGTGTTCCTGATGTTCTTCCTGGGTTTTACTATTGATAATGGCGGCATGTTTGTATTTTCAGACATATTTTGAAAGCCCGCCTCCCTCGTGCGAGCACGCCGCAGCCGCCCAGGGAGCGCGCGCTCCCAGCGGCGCCCCGCGGTTTGCAGGGCCGAGGGCGGGCGAACGAGCTCAGCCTGGTCCGCAGCGGCCTGGCGAGGCCTGGACGTTACTCTCATCTCCAGCGTAACACGGAGGAGAGACAAACCACTAACCTTTAAGCGTTATCAACAAGAAAAAATAGAAGCCTTTTCTTTCCCTTGGAAAATCTTCGGAGAGATCTTCCGGAGCTCGCCCGCCCCCGGCGGCTCCTCAGGGCCCAGCGCCGGGGCGACCGGGCGCAGCGCAGCCGCGGGCCGGGAGCCACGCGGAGAGGCGTCGTCGCGAAGCCGCCCAAAGCCGACGGGAGCCCTGGCCAGAGCAGCGCGAGCCCGGCAGCCTCACGAAGCACCTTTCCGCCCACCGCGTCGCCCCAGAGCCGAAGCCGCCGGGCCTCCGGGGCAGGGTGCGGGCGGGCAGCGCTGCCCCCGGGAGCCCAGGGCCTGGGCCGGGGACCCTGCCACCGGCACGCTGCCGCTCGGATGCGCAACTTGTCTGGAAACAAAGGAATTTTTGTTTTTTGCTGCTCGCGCCTGTGACTTACTCCCCGCTCGTGCCATCCCGTTTTCCCCTCAGCGCTAGGCCGAGCAGCCTGTCCAGCTGGCACAGCACAAGCGGTGCGTCCTACCGGGRAAGCGCCACGGTCTCCGCCGCCGCGAGCAGCGGGGAGTCTCGGAAGCAGCTCCCCGGCCCCATCCAGGCGGCAGCTCGGAGAGGGGCCCCCTCCTCGGTCTGCCATGGGGAGGGGGAGGCCCTGGCGGCCCCGGGGCTTCCCCGCGGACGCCCACCGGACGGTGCCTGCGGACACGGTCGCGGCGCGGAGAGCCACAGGCGATAGCGCGAGGGAGTCTGCAGCCACGCTGCTTCTTCGCCGTTGCATTTGGTGTTCGTAGCAGCAAATCAAACAGCAGATGTAGAGCGTCTAGAGTCGGAAAACATGTTTTGTTCCTGACAAATTTACTCTGCAAATATTGGAAGATATTTTCAATAGCTAAAATTATAATTTCTCCATTTTGTCTTATGAAACAACCACAATAGGTTAATAAAGGGGACTGCATACCCTAAATAAAAATGTGGTTATCTAGTTAGAAAAAAAGACACTTCGCCTAGAAAGCAAAAAAGCCAGAGCTGTCACAGAGTTGTGTGTCTACTTTGCCTTGGTTGGTTTCTCTATAATCAGGATGACTTGATTTTAAATTTACTCACAAATGGAGGCATTCTTTCATTTTCCATTTTCAGATACTTAAGATGAGTGTAAAACACGATGGTTTTTTAAAATTATTTTAAACTTATTTAAAATTATTATTTCACCTTGTAGGCTTCCTATTATGTCAGATTTTCAATTTTCTAATTTCAGATTTTCGTAATAGCCCTACAGGAATACAGCTGTAGAACGTGCTTAAAAGAAGACATAATAAAAATGACCACTTAAACTTTTCAAACTGACGAGAGTCTAAAGAAAGGCAGGAAAGCAAAAATCTTGTTTAAATGATCAGCCTTAATAATATGTAACAGCATTGCACAAAAGGAAGAGACAGAAAATTGGAGAGATTAAAGGCCAAAAAAATGATCTTATTAACACGGTAACACATAAGTGGAACGATTGCCATGACAGGCCACTCAACTTCACAGTAAACGAAAAGGATTTAAGTTAGGCAAGCATATGTCACATTTGGAAAATCAGAGCACGTATCAGGTAGACTTGGCCAAGAGCAGTTGTTGCATGTGAGATATCTCTGGTAGCTGATAGTTTTTAACTAACAGGGATTAAAGAGCACGACAGGCAAGTTTCAACTGCACTTAGAAAATCATCCACTACTAAACGGTTTTGCGAAAGCATGTGTGTAACCTTTCCTCTTCCCGTCTGCTGTGTAATGGTTATATCGTGGCAGACAATTTATCAAATGATTACATTAATCTCTTTCCAACCAGTCAAATAAATCTTGAATAAACTTTATGAAAGTTCGAGTATCATTTTAAGTTACTTCTATTTATAGTCATGTCCAAAAAGACTGTATACAGAAGCGTTTTAACATATAGTCTAAGATTCTAAAATAAAATACTTTTCATATCCATACTCATCTTTTCCTATTGTTTCAACCCTGACTCACTTCTTACTTATTTCTTTTTTCCCCATATTTATTATCTAGTGCAAAACTGATCTACAAAGGGAAAAAATCACTGGCAACAAGCCTCTAGATGTTTTGTAGTTAAAGTCTCTCTCTCTTGTCTTTAATGGTAAGCAATGCAAATTTTGGCTTGTAGAAATAACCTTATTAGGTAGGAACACTTTTCTTCAGAAACACTATCATAAAAACCACAGCTAAGTCATTAATCTTTTCAAAAAGCTTGTTGAGATCCCCACAGGCATTTAAATGGATCATAACAACCTCACATATGAAATGTAGAACTGCAGCCAAGAGTTTGACAGAACTGCAAATTTGAACAAATAAGACCATCAAAGCTTCAGCTGAAGAGCTTTCTGTCCTCTCCACAGGCCCAGGAGTTGGTGAGTCCCATTGTGAAGGATGAAACTACAAGCAAAAAGATAAAAATGCCAAATTCATGCTAGCAACCCAAGGACTATTGCAACCTTACCTGGTTGAAGACATCAGATATTAAATGATTATACCATTGCAGAGAGACTGGCACCACATGATGAAAAATGGAGTAGTTGCACAGAGGTTAGTATCCCCGTTTATCTTGGGGGATGATTATATTGTGCTCACAAGAGTGAGCTGAATGTTCATGTATCAAATAACTGAATTATGCTACTCACTTACAAAAGGGAGGGAAATAAAGGGAAAGACAAAAAAGAACCTTTTCTGGGATAAACTGCAACAATTAGCTGATATAACATCCATGGACAATGAAAAGTAGATCTTAAATATAAACCCTCAGAAAGAACAAACCCAAATTTCACAGTTCGCCTCTAGACTGGACTCCATGCTACTCTTATGATGAGGCATGTTTGCTGCAGGTTTTCTTTGGAAAAAAAGATAAAGTATTGGGATAAAGTATTTCACCTACAGATCCAGATTAGATCTACTGATGTATTCAGGGGTGGTCAAACTCATTTATCAAAACTATACAGCTATCTCTGTGAGCTGAATCAGAGTTAAACATGCTGAGAACTTCACAGAAGCTACAGAACGAGAACGAAAAATCTTTGCCAGAGCCTGGAAAAAGCATGGGTTTGGTCAGAAACAACCACTTGGAAGTATTTTTATATAGGAAATGGAGAGTAAAGAGGAATTGTTGAGCTGGTGAGACAGACTGCAGGCATGAGAAAAATGAAAAGAATGATTGCAAAACAAACCTCTGAGCCACAACAAAAGAAAGAAGAGGTAACCAGTATTCTGGCTTTACTGAAATTTTATAACCTCCAGGAAAAACTTCTAAAACATCCACACTACCAGTTTTCATAAATCGTTCCCATTCCCAGTTTGTATCACCTCTGTATCCACCAGGTGCATGTAGAGGACTTTAAAAATTTAGTATTAAAATAATGTACAAAGTACCATAGTTCTTCCTGCATGCCCAGCACTAATGGAAATGCTTAATGTTGTGCAGGAAAATAACAAGCACATTATCTGGCATTTTAAAAGATACACAGCAATAAGACACAGAAGAATGTGAAGGAGTGTTTGTGTTCAGGGAGAAGAAATATGCAGCCTTTGTGATAAGTTACATTCTTTTTTATATGGGCATCTTTTCTGAGGTTTCTGCAACCTCAGTAGTCAATAATCTCTCTTTTTTTTTTTCTTCTTTTTTTTAATGAAAGTGATGTAGAACAACTTGGAAATATTGAGCCAGCCACATGGAGAATTATTTCCAGTTACAGTTAGCTTAACATGCAAATGAAGCACCATTCTAGCATCTAATCGCGCCTCATCTTGTTATAAAGGGTCTGAGGAATTCATCTGCTTAAGTACATGCAGTATTTTGGAGAAACACTTCCTGACATGCATAAGAGGCCTGTAAGTAAGTAGGATTAAAGTGGGAAAAATAATTGCAGTCTTTCACATCTGCTGCAGATCAGCTGAGAAATCTGGTGGGAGTTAAATTGCCTGGACTCTTCATTCCCAAAGTATGTTTGATTCCTGTTGGCATAACTGCCTCTCTGTATCAYCCCTGAAGACAGCTCTGTACCACACAGGCTTGATTTCTCTACCTGAAATTGCTGACTCCATCCTCATTACTGTGGGAAACAGAAGTGGCTAAGAAGAGTCTAGATTTGCCCCATCTAACCTCAGACACTTCACTGAGGTGTCTAAGTACAGAACCCAGTATCCCCAAGCTCTCTCTGTAAGTACCTCAAGTGGACAATTCAGCTCCAAGTCACAGGAGGTGAACCAGGGCTGCTCCCATTCCTGAACTCATCAGCAGATCAGGAGCTCTTACCCTTCTGAAGTGGGCTGAAAAACTATTTGACTGTCTCACGAGAATTTTTAAAGTTCATCAATTTTTTTCTGTCTCAGAATGGAAAGAAAATGTTTCATATACTGAAAACAAGAAAGAAAATCTATGCTGGCTCATCTGGAATGTTTGGTTTCAATATTTTGTGTTTCATTTAATGTTATCCCTTCACATTTTCCAAGCAGGAGTTACCTTCGCTTTCTGAAAGAAAACCTATTTCAGACAAAATCCCAGAACTCTTCCATTCTGAAAAATGTCAAAACAGAGGAGTGACACTTCTGAAACGCTTTGTAAAATGGAAAATTAATCAGAATGACTTTTCCTCCATGAAAATGATGAATCGGTACTTTGCAAGGAGTAGACAGCTGCGTATTGCCACCAACACCTCCGTTAAGGCTCAGCCACGAGGCTCAGCGAGCTGCACACACTTCCTCACTCTCCTCCTCAGCGAGAAGCAAGCTGTCAAAAACGGAGCCAGCACCAGCGAGCTCTCAGCATTGGCCTCCCCAAGCAAAAGGGGAAGTCAAGCTTCCTGCCTGCCGCAGTATCTCACTCWGTGTAACAGCTCCCACTTTGCTTTTTTTGGTAATAAACCAAAAATCCTAGCAAAAGACATCAAACCAGATTAATCTGATTAATGAAATGAGACTGCTCTCTGTTCTCTTTCTTCAAAAGGGCTATTTTCTCATTCTTYTTTCTTTAAGCTGGCTGCTACCAAAGGCAGCACATAGCAGAATTTGCTTAAATAGCACTGGAGGGCTACAACAAATAATATACAACTTATGCAAAAGTTACAGCAACAATTTATTTCTAAGCCCAGCGTCCAATTTGGGACTTTGTCCCTCAGTTGTTTTTGTTGTTAATAGGTTGTCATTTTTTCAGATGTTCCTCAAATCAAACCTTAAATATTATTTTCTTGATCTTGTATTTGTGGTCTTCTTCAGAGATTTCATATAGGTTTTGCTTTACATTTATGTGGCCAGACTGCTTTTTGATGCAACAGAAAGCTTCCTGTGTGGAACGCGTTTAACCAAAAAATTTGATTCATTCAAACCAAATTTTTTCACTGTGCTATAAGTCAGTCTCTCTTTCACTGTCTGTCTCTGCTCCAATTAATATTTAATTATTTATTCAAATTAGAGCAGCTTCTATGGGAGTGTGCCAGCCCAGAATAGCCAATAAACTGGGGGATGGAGCAGTTGTTTGCAATCGCCTGTAGTTCAAGTCCCTATCCTGATTTAATTTTTGGCCTCAGGAGGAAGGACAGTGTCTCCCCGGTGATGATAAGAATCACGTGTGATCTGATCTGAATTGCCGCTGAGCATTTTAGTGTCAAGATCTAAGCAGATCTGTTGCCTCATATGTAAAGTGGAGATGATATAAAACTACTTCACAGAGATGTGTTGAATAATTACCAGCTGCAGAGTGTTTTGAGATCGAAAGTTTCTTAGATAGAGGATGTAAGGAAAGGATATTGTTACAAACAGAGTTTCCTAACAAATGTTGATGTGACCCACTCATGGCAAAACTTAAACTGGAATTTGGCCTACAAAGAAACAGAAAAAGCTTGCAAGGATATTAAGGTGGAATTCATGAAAAAGACAAATCACAGCTCCACATTATCAACCAATGCAATATGCGATTCCTAAGTCTGAGGTCAACAAGCGGACAAAAAGCTACACAGAGATAATCCACCTGTACCAGTGTAAACTTATTTATTATATACCTAGTTTTCATATTCAAGATTTGCTATATCTCACACACAATTAAATCATTAAGTAATAATAATAAAACTGGCTCTTGAGCACAGATGTAAGTATAAAATTTTAGTTATGATCTTTCTTTCCTATAAATATTTTTACAATATCCTGCAATATTCATGAACTTTTTGACTATAGATAGCCCAATGGTAAAATCTTCCCTGTGTGCTGGTAAAGATATATCACCACTTATTTTAAAAATACTCTAAATTTTTAAACTTCTTTGTTAGCTGGCATACAAGTACTAATGCAACTCAGAAAAAAAGCACTTACAAAATGGCTGCATCTGTGACATAACTGCAAGATTTTTTTTCCAGAAATCACTTCCTAATCAAAGCCCAGAAGCTTTAAGTTAATGAGACTGTCACCTGCAATTTGATGGAGATAGTTTTGATTGCGTAGGTGCCAACTGCACACACTGCAGTGTTTTCACAAGGAATGCAGAATATCTCATTTTCTGTCCCTTGAGCACAGGCTCACAGATAACGGGAGGAACGCTGCAGAGAAACACGAGCTGTGTGGCTGGTGACGCACACCCTGCGCCAGGCTGGGCACRCTCTCTTTCCTTGAACACATCAGGACACCAGCGATCAGCTCCCAGCACAGCAGTACAGGGAACCTTACAGGAAAAGCCATGACTTTATCGCAAAAAAAGAAAAGTAATARTTCTATCAGAACAAATAAAATCCGGTTAATGGCTAATTGATACCAAAGGAGTTAATTGCTAAGCTTATACCTACAGACATTAAATCATTGCAAAAAACAAACTTACAAGCTTGATGGATAGAGTAATTTGCGAAGGATTCATCCAAAAACTGATGTAGAGCAAACAGCACTAAATGTACATAAGGGTTGAAGAGTAGATTTTTTTAGTTTTTGATTAAGGGAAATGCATACTTGGCAACACCATCATTCTTCATACATTCCAGTCAATTTCACAAAACTTATTTTAGAAACAAAGGAACTGTAATAAAAAATTTCAGTATTTCATAAATAAAACATTTGTAACTTGAAATGCAGCTTTGAAATGCATGCTTTGAAATTTCCTTAAATTTCCTTTTAGAATAAATACACTTTAAAATATTCAAAAATAGAATTAAACATTTCTGTTATGGTGCAAAGTTTAAGGGCATTTGTTTTTCAGTTTAACCTGAATTGTTTTGAATATTTTTCAGGAATGCTAATAAACAAAAAATCTCCCAAATTTGTTATTTGATTACATCTGTATATTATGTGGACATAATTCTCTCTAGCACTTCAGGATTTGTAGGTACCACTTGCAGTTTGATGTGTACTCTCAGGTAAATTACATACCCTCATTATGTCTCAATTTATTCAATCATAAACTAGAAGTAGTAATAGTTAGCTTGCTCATTTAATTTCAGTTCATTGGGAGTACCTAATTCCCCTGAGCTTTTTTTAAAAAACAACCATTATAGTGTTTACGTGCAGAGATGATCAAGGTATATTTTTTCCTTCGAAAAATTACATTTCATGAAAGAAGGTGTGTTAACATAACAAAAATATTTTTCAACATTTCCAGTTGCTGACTCAAAGAAGAGAGAGCAAGACTTGAACCTCCAGCTCCTAAAACCYACGTTGCTCACCTAGCAACATAAAGCACAATTTTCAACTGCAAAATGCTTCCTAAAATTATTATCAAAGACTTATTATAAACAAAGGAGTTTGCAGATGAATTCCATGGCATTTATGCAAGATGTCCTTAAAAGTAATACCCTTCTGTTTTGTCAATGWTAAATGTAATGAAACATGTAAATTTTGCTCTTGAGAAGGAAAAAAAAAAAGAGGAAATCACACAAATGAGCTACAATTCTGTTGAAGATCACAAAAGGTTTACATCAGCAGTGATGAATCAGCAAGTAACCTCRCGAGCCCTTCAGAAGGACTGGATGTGGAAATAATTATTTATTGGGACAGTAAGCAGCAAGATTGTTGTTTTGATGAATTGGCACACATGGAACTCKGAGATGATGAATTGCACTGACGTTAATTCTATTAAAAGTTGCCTAATATGCACATAATTTGATTTATGAATTTTTCAACATAGAAGAGCAGCCTCATCTCACATACAGTGCTCATCTCACAGTCACTTTACTAAAGCATGGTGATAGAACAGCCACTAGATATTGAATAAAACCCTCCACTCTATAGCTCTTTTCATTCTCAGCAAGTTGAATTGTGGAATATGACAATACATATTTCTGCATATTTGTAAAGTCAAAAGTGACTTATCTCTTGTCAGAGAAACAGCGGTGAATATACTTATTATTTCTACGCAGTCAGCAATATCTGACATTGCTGTTTGCTAAGCAGACAGAACAAATGTCCATGAGGTGTTTCTGTCTCAGTACACTGGGACATATTTTTTTAGAGTCTTTTAGTCATGCAGTTCTATGCTTCTCTGATCTGTAATACTCCTAACAAAGCTAAGCACAATAGAATAGAATAATTTATAAAAACTAAAATGCTGCAGGTTTATACATATTTGATTTTTATTCCTCTCCAGAGCCTTGTATTGGCACTATAGATAAGCTTACACAAATGTGTCTTCCTGTGAGTCTAACTCAACCTTACGCAATGTCTAGGTTAAAATCCATTTCTGCTATTGAAAATGAAGAAGGGAAAAAAAGACACCTGATTTTTAAAAAAGAGAAAATATGTTTTCTCACCTTCCTCAAGGGCAGCCTGGCCATGAATATGTGGATAACACAAGTTACCTCAGAACAAGCTAAAATCACCTGGGGAAATGAAGAACTTCCAAGATGAGCCAAAAATCACAGATGTCACTGTATATGCTCTTGAGGGCTCATCTGAAACCACACCACAAAGCTTTAAAGCGTAACTGCTAGAACGCACAGACGGAAGCGTTTTTATTTCAGCCAAACACTGCAGCAAATTAATCTCTTGCAGAAAACGCGTATTTTAAATATCAGGATACCTTTCCTTCTGCAAACGCCCTGTGGCTGCACTGCTGCGCGTCCGCAGCTCCCTCCCGCCGGCGYGGGCTGCCGGCGCGCGGGAGCGCAGGCGCCTCCGGGCCGGCCCCGCGCCTCGGGGCACCCGCCGGGCCTGCGGAATAAAAACCACCCCAAAACTTCCACCTGCAGCTGACGGCTTTGGGGACGCTTTTAAGGGCCTCGTGGAACGGATTCAGATCCGTGCAGGCTGCCGAAGCTTGGCGCTCCCGCGGAAACGGACCTTCGCGGGCAGGCCACGTTTGGCAGCAGATTCCCTGGCCCCTCTGGCCTCCTGCTTCGGAGACGGCACTCGGAAATTCCCCCAACCGGGGCAATGCCGGTTCTCCAGAGCTGCATTTCTCGAGCATCGGCACCGTGGCACCAGGCCACGGCATGTCCCTTGCCAGCAGGTAACTCCTCCGGTAACCCGGGCAGGATTTCAACCGTCCCTAAAGCAGGCACATAAAACACCAGCGAGGCAACAGGCGTGCTCGAGCAAGTCAACGGCTCGCTCTGCACTCCAGAGGAGCGTAACATAAAACATTCCTAGAGGATTAGCTATATTTTTTCCAAAGGTTAAGAAGGATTTGATTTAGYGGAAAAGGTTAAAGTTGTTTCTGCGCTATCCAGCCTGCTTTGTCCATACGTAGGTGCTAACGGCTTAACAGTCGCGTACTTCTGCCAACTGGATGGCCTTCCAGTTTCCATCCAACCTCCAAAAATTATGCAGAAAAGTCTCTATTCTTTGCCTCTCTGGCAATCCATCAACCCTAATTATAATTGTGCTGAAAAAACACAGYGTTCTTTATAGAACTTTTAAATGCCTGAATTGTTCTACTGCCTCTATAGGAGAACTAAATAGCTGAGCAATTTAATTTAATTTCTTCAGTACTGCCTCATGTTTTCTAAACAGCAACCATAGCTCACCTAAGTTTGAAACATCTGAAATACTGATTACAAAAGAAAGCACGCTTTCTTTTGAGGGTAAAATGGATCCAATGGGTGATTTTTGTCATTCAGCAGATGCCATAAAGCAGCACAGGTGACTAGAACCAGCTGTCYGTAAGTTTTGGCTGTCCTATTAAAAACTGCAGTAAAGCAGAAACTCTTGGGATGAGTAAGTACAGAGTTGTACCGCTGCACTGGCAAAGGGAATCTTACTGGATCAGAGAGAAGCTGGGCTCGYGGCTGTGAACTCCCCCTAGCCCGGGACCGCAGGGAAGGGCTCATCAGGCGAAGGGGGTTCTGCGAGCCAAGGAACGTGCAAGCCCTGGTCCCCTGGGCAGTCGTGTCTCGACGTTGGTTTGTTAGATCTCTGAGGAACTTTTTTCCCCGTTTGTCTGATCAAAGCCTTTTTTAACATATAGTCAATATATACACATATATTTTCTTCCATGTCGATTACAGGGGAGTTTTCTGCCTTTGCCTCACTGGAACCTCTAACAATGTCTCTCTTTCCTTTTTCTTGGCCTGAGGGAAGGAGAGGAAGAAGAAGGAGGTGCTCAAACACAGACAGCATCAGTAAAAGTTATTCTCTTGATCTCATACCC
>NW_028186756.1:7831883-7872371 GCF_003343005.1 Rhea americana
GTAGTTTTCAGATTGCTCCTTTTGGGTCTTGGAGAGGAGCTGTATTTCAGCTCGCAGTGTCAGGGGTACTGTCCGAAAGCAGATCAGGCAAGAAATCCTGAGGACATCTGGGCACCTTCACCTCGCCAGTGTATCACCTCTGCCCAGGTCAGTTTCTATCTAGTTTTACTGATATACCATCAAATACATCAGCCCAATAAGAAAAAGCATAATAATTTATGTTAATAAATATTTTGTTAAGCATAAAAGAATAGTTCATGTTGTAAATTTTAGCAAGCTTCTTCAGGAGGCTGCATTCCCAGAGATCAATCACAGCTAGTAGCCACAAGAAGCAAAGCATCTCAAACTGGTTGTACAAAACAAGAAAACGGGAGATGCTGGATTGAAAAGCTGCTGACAGAGGAAGAGTCCAGAACCAGAGACTGAAGCACGACAGTCCCGGGAAGACTTCATCATCATCTTTTACAGACCGGTAAACACAGGGAGTAACTACTTTGCACCAGCTTTTATTCAAAAGAGTTTGATTTGTAAACAGTCAAATTTTAGCATTCATAAGACAAAGAATAGAAATTAATGTGACCTTTTTAACCCCTTATGGCTCCTATGAATGTCTTAACAAAGCTTAAGAAAAACGAAGTCAAAGAAGGCATAATTGGCTCTTGTTTAACTTCACCACTGAACCTATCAATCCTTCTTGTATCAATAACTTTTCTTGTTTAGTTGCATTTATTTGCATTTGCCAAACTAAAAAATGCCTATTTTTCCTGGTAATAACTAGCTTTGCACCTCAAGTATCTTGATTTCTACCTTTGACAAAATGAAGGTCTATTTTCTGCAGTAAAAGGGACACACATTTATCTGTAGTAAAAGATGCAATGTCTTAGATTGTAACAAAAACTTAAGGACTTCATTACATTTTGAAAGAATAAATACAAATACCAAACAAACCCAGTGCTCTTGCAATTAACATTCTGGGAAGCCAACATGGGTATACAGCTACATTTTTAACCAATACTCAACCTCATACTATTTGCATTCCATTTTGGAAATCTTCTTAGAGTTACAAAAATCTATCAGATATGCCTTCGAGATGAACAAACGATGACAGATAAAATCCTCTGCAGTGTACTGAAATGTCTAAAGAATTATGGGAACAGCCACAACAGAAGAGAGATCGAAGTGACAGATTCTTACACAACTTCAAGAGAAAGCAAGCAAGGAAGTTTGAAACTTCAGTGATTTAATAAGCAAAGTACAGTACAGTCAGAAAATAGCCCATCAGCTACCTTCCATGCAACATTATGATAAATGGTCAGCTATTTAGTCTTTCAGAAATGGAAGAGAACTAAGCACAAAGATCTAGAGAAGAAGAACCTTTCTAACAATGTCAGTCTATCTCCAKTTTCTCAAGGCCTCCCCGCTTTCAYATCTGCAATTAATTCTGAACGCAACTGGGCAATGGCTGTTATTGAAATACTCTAGCTCATAATGTCCACATCGCATCAACTGTTCTAGTCTTCCTTCTCGTCTCCTCCAGAGATAAATGTATTTGCACAATTTGTCACATTCAATTTTACCCACAGGCAGACTCACAACTTAGGTAAGGCTGACAAGCTGGGCATATTCTCTTTGTATTAAAAAGATATATATACCTACACACACACACACACACACACACACACACACACACACACAGAGAGAGAGAGATTTCTCATAATCATTCCCACAAATTATAAATGATGCATGAAATGAAAAATTCCTGCTGAGTGCACCGAGAAGTTGAGTCACTGACTCAAAAGTCAACAGAAAAAGCTGCACAGTATTCGTGCATTTTTCATTTGTTTTTTAAACTAGTTCAAAATGAGCATACTGCAGACTTTTGATCACATCAAGTTCTACAAACTTCCAGTTATTAGGACCTAAACTAAATACTTTCTAAAATCACATAAAGTAATGCATAAAAGTAATCTTAACTTGTGTAATGATGAAATAAAATTATCACTAAAATTATCACTAAAATTATCACTAAAAAGCACACTGCTGAAGTGCAGTTTCATGTTTCTGTGATAAAAACAGGCAGAGATGGTCAGTGATTACAGATTAATATAAAGAAATCACAAGGATCAGTAGATTGCTAAACAGAGTTTTACCTCTGCAATTAAAAAATTCAAGACTTAGTTTAYGCTGAATTATTATTTTCAATCAGATTAGCTACGTCTACTAGGTTGCCATCATAGCTATGCTGAGTAAAACCTTAATTTTAAGGGATTTACAACAGTATACCATTTAACCTTGTAACCATCAAAGCTATGCTGGTATATAAGTATTTTCATACTTGCGTCTATGGAAAGGCTGTTTCTCTCGTTATCTCTAATGTCCTAGCTAAMGTATTCCCTGTAAGGGAGTGTGAGAAGAACCTGCTTATAATGCAAGTTGATAACAGTGTCTCAAGATTTGGGAAAATCAGCATAACCAAAGTTCAGACAGAGACAGAACCCCTAAAAGCCAGACTCAASGAACTACTCTTATGAAAAAGAGGAGGTTTAAGAGTATAAGGCCAGATGGGAGCATGGATGGTCTGATCTGACCTTCTGTACATTGCTTGATTCTGCGCTTAGCAAGCTAGGTGCAAAGGGGTCACCACACACTGTGTGCCATGAGCAGGAGACAAGGCACGGTTATTTTCTTGCTGTATGCAAAAAGTGAAAATGTTGTTCAACATTCTAAAGGCCAAGCAGCAATTCAGGATCTTAGTCCAGTCTGAGGCACACAAAGCCCATAAATGTAAAATATCTTGCTTTGAGGACTAAGGAAAGCAATTCAAACATTTCCTAGTTGTCATCACTGTATGTGCCTCAAAGCTAAAATGCTGTCTTTTCATAAGTCCATCTCTTTTTCTGCAGGTAAATGCATATTTGCAACTTTAATTCAGGCACAGGTGAAGTTCCAGATACTCGTGCTTCTATTTAAATAGTATGGAGTCATAGGTGGAAATAAGTTAGAAACTGAAGTACTCCTATTTTTGCTTGGACTTCATTATTAGGTGCAATTTTAGCCTTGGTGAAATGTCAGCCTTGAATTTGATCTCTGTCATGCAAAGCTATATCCGAATCATTTCTGGTTCCATTGTATGCTGTGTCAGAATAGTCATAACTAACCAAATATAAAAATTAGGAATAAATTATTTTTGAGGAAAGTAACAGACTAGRAGCTCCCTAGTATTAAATACAATCAAGGAACAGGCAAAATCAAAATCTGACCACAGTCGACTCCTTTCAGTCTGATCTGCTTTTAGGTGAATAATTAAAGAATTATGAAGCAAAATGACATTTAAGAATTTGCACAGTGTGGCAGCGGGTAAGATTTGTATCACAATACCTTTTCAGAATGCATCCCAGGATAGCACTTGCCTTTATCTCATTAAGCTAGCTGTGTTTTCTCAGATCTGTCTTTTTTCCTGCTAACTAATATAGACATCTGCAACACCACAAGCTTCAGAGTTAAACCAAGTCTTGAATCAGTGGATTTGCAATCATAATACACTATTTGCAAAAGCTCTGACATGTATTTAATCACCCTTCCTAGGTGCAAAAAATTTCCAAAACCAGAATTGCCTTGAAGTGCTAAYTTCACTTCTCCTCAAACTCTCCAGTATTAATTACGAATTTTTTACATTAAGTCAGCTTTGTCTTTTTCCTTCCTCTTACCTCTATTTTGGACATTCTCCACCAATAAAACCTTTCAAATTATGCAGGTATGATTTACCTGCACACTTATAGGTGATGCTTCAAACATTAGTCAAAGATTTCTCTTCTCTTTTT
The DNA here is from genome assembly GCF_003343005.1 of Rhea americana. NCBI lineage: Eukaryota > Metazoa > Chordata > Aves > Rheiformes > Rheidae > Rhea > Rhea americana. Next base: position 7,835,705 of record NW_028186756.1, read on the forward strand.
AAAATGCTGAGAATTAGACATATCTTAATTTTAACTGAAAACTTGAAATGAAAACTTGGTGGTCTCTGCCACAGGGCAGGGAGCGCTCTGTAGATCCTAAGGAAACAGCCATTGCAATTGAATTGGCCCTTGAAATCAATGTACAACTAAAACTCTAATGCAGCAGATTCACAGTCTCAACCAAGGAATTCACTCTCCCTCCCAGCTACACACCAGCAACTCTGAAAACAACGTGAACATCTGTACGTAAATGAGCAAAACCCAGCCTGATAGGGAAACTCTTTATTTGCCATCACCATAAAGACCCACTCAAGTTTTTTTTCTGATGCCTAAGTAATAAAACAGCACTTCAATATATATGAAGCTGTCCTTTTTAGTACCTGCTTTTCCTCAAAGGTGGACTACTTACAGTCAATCAAGTCAGTCCTTTTGCTCACGCAATACAACATAGGCCCGTAAGGTCAAGGCTTAAGAAATAGCTTCTGTGCACGCTTTCAAGCAYACACTCAAGTGTCACACTAGGTCTCAATGATCACGGCTGGTGTCCACAAAGTCTCCAACTACACAGACATCTGCGGTCATCCATCCCTCTGCAGACAGCTTCCAGCACACACAGGAAGAAAGCTGATAACAAAAGGCAAGACAAGCTAGAGCACTCTTACTGATAAAATTTCATTCTGCCTCTTCATTCCCACACATTTTCACTTCTTCACTCTCCTCAGTGAAAGAGGATTTTTCCTTCCCAGAAAAATGTGACAGCCATGGAGCTATGCTTCAGCTATTGTACATAGTTTTTAATATGAAATACTGCATTAAGCGCAACAGCAGCATATTCAGGGTAGAGGCACTTGTACCAAACACCAGTGATATAAGACTGTCTTAATACCTGCAGCTTCACACAGTTGACTTTTAAAATTGGAACTTTTACATCCAGGCAGATGCTTATTAGTACAGTCTAGATGAATAATGCAAAGCATTTACTTCCATGTAAATTCTGATTCTKTTAAATTTAATGTCATTACATGCTGAGTCAGATGATAGATACCTATATAATATTTTCACTGAATTAAAAGATACTGTGCCACTTATTACATAGACTATCCAGGTCTGATCCTTAAGTCCTTGAAAAGCATATGGCAGGCAATGCAGTGCCACAGAAAAAATGAAAGCTACCTCTGGTCTGAGATAAAAGGTTAAGTAAAAAGGCACTGTTCTCCAGCAAACTGATCGTAAGTCATTTCACTGTAGCATTGGGAAAAAGAGAACATTCGGAAGTTGTTTATTTTTTTCTTTGCTGCAATGAACTCACAGTACAAGTGAACACAAGTTGATAGTGGATATATGTCTTCAAAATGAAGTTACCCAATTCTTTCAAAATCACCTTTTTAATGTATCTTGTCTTCTTTTGCACCTGCCTTGGAACCCCTTTACATCTCTTCTGATTTTACTACATGCTTTTCTTTTGCTTTGGTGGAAGGAGCCCATATGTGGGTGGAAAAATAATAAGCTAATCGTGATGATGAAACAATGAAAAATTCCATTTTCAGATACAGTGAAAAATCTGGGAGATCCTCTTGTTCTGGACTCACAGTGGAGTTGCATTCTTAGTTGTTGTTTTTAAGATTAAAGAATATTTATTGGTAGAATTTAAATTCAAGTTGACAACATCCCTCCAAAAAATGTGGCACTCATGAGGGAAAATAAATCTGATGGGTAAAATTTATACTACTTTTTAAATATTGTTCCTGGAAAAAGTAGAAGCAAAATTTGTTTTATCTTATTACTTAAAACAAAACAGAACAAAACTGGGAGTTCACTTGTCCTTAATAGAAYCAGAAGATTCACAAATTTTGTATTAAGTAACACAGACTTGTTTTCAAATAGCATGTGACATTCTGCYTTTATTGCTCATTTTGCACTGATTAAACCAAAGCATACGAAAATCAACTCTTAGGTAGCAAAAGCTAGATTACTGTAAAAGGAAACATCATTACAAATCATGTTGGTAAAGTAAACAAGTAGAATGCTATTAAATAATTCATATGCACAGCTTAGTGGCATCAAAGGTGTGCTCTCAAACAGCATCACAGCAAAGCATAACTGTTTGATTAATCTAGAAAAATATTAACTGTAGACGAAGAATATAGTTAGCAGRAAGAGAGGCAAATGCAGGAGACAAAATAATGGCTTGTATTACAGAAACTGTCATTTGCAGTAGTACCTCGGTTTGATGATGTTAACTTGTAAAGTTGCAAGAGGAGAACAGGTATCCTAAGTATCAGAAAAGCAAAAGACATTTGTGAAAAGAGGGCTACAGAGATACAAAAAGGACATGCAATGAAAATAATGACTTAGTAGACTGTGAATGTGTTTGTTATCAGTAAAATATACCAAAATATACAGCAAGGATCTTCACCAATTTTACTAGCACTGATATTGAAGATTGAGGTTCAGGAGCATCAGGTATGAATGAATAAAACTTTTCACTGTGTGATGGTGGGAATCATATGAACAGAGTGGGTTTCCGAGGAGCTTACCTAGCCAGGCGATGACTGTGGTTCTTTCACTGCACGGCAGGACGGTAGCCCATATAGTTGTATTTTCTCTGCTAGTWGAAAAAGTAAGACCTCTGAGACAGCCGTTTCTTGTTGGATCTCTGTTAATTTTAACTAACCTCTCTGTTAAGCTTACTGAGGACACAATTAATTAGACCATTAATCTTTGTATTACATTATTTAAACTTTTCTCCAGACAGATGCAGACCAGTTATATGACTTCTGTGGAGGCCTTTAATTCTAACAAATCCAGAAAGCAGAAGACAAAAAAAGTGGCTTTCACTGAAATACAAACTGTAAGAAAGCAAGCGTCTGAGGACTGTGACAGCAGCAACAGTCAGAGGCACAGACGGAGCTATTGATGCCAACAGGCTCACTGGGAAGTTGTTCTCTTCCGCTCTGTTTTTGCTCAAAAATAAAGTAAAATTCCCAACAATTTTGACTGAATTTATTGCCAGATCACAAACCAAAAAACTGGATTTGACTAAAAAAAGCGCCTAATTAAGTTCAATCTCTCCATGTCTCAAAGATCATCTAAAGAACCCGTTATAGCTTTTATAGGTGGTAGATTTGACACAAGCAAGCTGCACGGATCATACCGATCAGGTAACAGCTTTAATCGGCTCAGATTGAGACCATAGCTCAAACCGGCAATCAGAAAGACATGCCACATTGGTGACAGCATTTGTTTTTCTCAGTCAGTAATTACTATAGCCTGTATTATCTCATCTCTACAAACTGAAACATATCATCATTGTCTAAAGGTGCCTCCTCCCCAGGTATTAGCTGAACGTATCCTTTTGGCTCTAGAATTCCAGGCAAAGATTTTCAACCTGCTTCATAGTGGAAGAGCTGCTAAAGCAGCATAAATGGTTTTAAAGGCCTGAGCTGGGCTTATGAGAGAATTTACTGATATCAACATGGCAAGAGTCAGAAGGAAAGAAGAACATCCTCCATGGACCTAATCAGAAAGGCTCTGTAAGAAAGAAACGGCCATCTGCTCCAAATGCAGCCGGGGCCTCTACAGGCTGGAAGAGGCCAGCACTGRAAAGCATACAGATGTCTTCAAGCTCCTACTGAGCAGCCGCTGTTATGGATTATCATTTTTTTTGGCGATCCTTGCAAGACTGCTGAAGAAAATTTTACATTCGATTTCCCTCACTGCTTTTCAAGGTGCATGTGGGTGTACTGTTAACACAGTCAGAAGACCAGATTTGGTTCATAATAAATACGAATTAATAAGTAGAACAAAACAATCAGAATCATCCAGCTTTTCTAATCTAGTTTTAAAATACTGGGTCTTTAAATTTCTTTACATTACTTCTGCTTTGAATAATGTCCTACTACAAAAGATCACACTCTATGTCAGAAAAATAACCAGCTAATTCATCAGTTTTTCCCTGTAAAGTTTGAATGATTTTATCAGATATGCCAATAATATGGAAGTAGTAACACTGAAATCTATCATTCTGCTTCTCATTTTCTGTTTTTAGGACAGTTCAGATCTATACAGACAGAATACTGCAAAAACACATATATTAGCTGAAAACAATTCCAATCACTTGATGCAAAATGAGTCTCAGAGGGTGAATTACCAATTTTACAACTTCTTTCCTATCAGCACTAGTAACTCATACTTCTTTCTTTACATATCTTTGCTTATATGAAATGGCACTGATAGAATGCTCTTTTTATTATTTTTCTTCCTTTACTCATTGTAATTGTCTTTAATTTAAAAACAGATGCATTAGTCAAGACGTAAGCATTAACTTAGGAATTACCTACCCCACTAATGGTATTCTAAAATCCATTCTATTTTTTCTTACCAGAAATTCATTTTATTAGTATATAGCATATGTGAATTTCATTCTAAGCACAGTGAAAAAAGATCTTAGTTCAGCACAAATGCCTTGGCCAGCTCCTGAGCATAAGAAAACAAAAAATAAAGGGGAAGCACTATTTCATCTCCACCTCAAAAACAGTGGGCCAAATGTTAAAAGAGCAATTTAATACGAGAAATAACTGTGTCTAAAATACAAGGATGTTGCACTACTGCATATTGAGAATCTCACTTGAGGATCTACTGATGAAAGTGAGGAGTGAGCTGACATCTGTGCTGTGATAGGAATGCAGGAATTCCTGCAGATCCCACTACAGGACAGCTCTGACACTACAAGAGGAGGACTATTTTTACCTTTCTGTGCCCAATGTGCAATTCTGAAATGAAGAACTGAGAAAAAAGAAAAAAATATTAGAATCAGATGTTGGGATAAGAAAGATAAGCACAAAAAGCCATCCTAAAGTCCAAGTGAAAGCAAATATTTGGGGCTACAAGAAGGTATTTATGAATAAAGGTGTTCTGGGTGACTCAAGACCCAAACGGATTGTAGTTTCCTGGAAAAAACTTCCAGAGAATTTGTGCCTGCATGCAAATTCAATCTTCCTAAAAGGCCATTTCACTGCCTCTGCAGTATATTTGGGGTATATCTGAATATCGTGCTGACAGGATGGAATCTAAAATCTAAAGGAAGACCTACACAGGTTTGAATCAAAGCCACGGACATCACTAAATGCATTTCTAGATGCATTTCCTCTATTTTCAAATGAATGTTTGTAAGGAAAAAGTTTGCCAGTGATTTTGCCAGGTTTCCCAAGTAAGCAGTGGTGAGTGTCACCCAGACTGATACATTTTGTATCTTTATAGATAAAGATGAGCAGTGTACAAAGGTCTGGTTGAAGAAGTAACTGAGCAATGAAATTGAAAAACAATAAACAAACCAAAGCACCCTCAGAAGAGACCTTACGGGACAATTTCCTAAATCCATGAGCAAGTCCTTCTTTATCAGTTATATTCAAGCTGCCTAAGCCAACATTTCCAAATCCCCATACTTACCTCAGTTTGATCCACAGCCTATATCTGTATTTTTAAATATTTGATATATCTGTATACATTTTCTAAAGTATTGAAGACTTCCAAATTCTACTCAAGTTCCAGGGAGCTTCAAATGTTCCACAGCCTTTGAAAAACTGGGTTTTTATATTAACGCTCCAATATTTATTTAATTGGTAACTCCAGCCAGCCAGCTTTGAACAAACTGATCTGACAGGATTTGTGCCACCTTAGCAGCATGCAATGTACAGCCAATCTACAGCTCTTCTGTTTAATTAGAATGAAATGTTCACGGTTTTATTCATTCCCTAAGAGAAGGAAGGACTTATAATATTTAAACATTATTGTAATCCCTTTGGATCTCTTAAATTTATATACATTAGTGGCTAAACAAAACCAGAAAGGTTTATGAGCCATAACATTAGTAAAAACAAACAAGAAGGATCAGTTTCTCATTTGCAGCAGAATCCTGTTCTAAAACCCTGGCAATGTACAGGGACATAAATGCATACGAATATTGCCTACTAAGCATTTGATTTGAGATCTCCTAAGGTAAATATTTTGGCAACTATGCAGCAAGAGATTGTTAAGAGATTGTTAAGCCTGTTCTGCACAAACACTTAACACGGGAAATGAAAGGCCATTCAAAACAAAAAAAAAACCCACATAAAAAAAAACCCACAACAAAAAAAACCCACAAAGTATTTACAATTTTTTTAAGCCAGAGCCTGCTCAAGTTCAGCATTAGTGGTAATCTCAAGCTAAGAAAGCTTTCACTGTCTTCTAATGAGAAAAAGCGGCAATACGCAATTTTCAAAGATCATAAAGACTGTTTACTAAACTTTGAGTTAACTTAAAATGAATTCGGCTGGGCAACAAACTCATGTGCTAAAGCAATCACTATGCAGTTAAGTTTCTTAAAAATAATATAGACTTGAATCTGAAATATAAGTGCTTTAAATGTAGTAGTCACTTTCTATTGCTCACTTAAAACAACTTTATAATCCACACTAGATGTGAGCTATTTGATGGAAAGACACTTAAAATATATGAATAAATATGACAACAAACTTAATACTCATATTTCTGGCTTTACACTGATAGAAGCCAAAGTGGTGTAAGGCAAAGCACTTTATGGAAACAGAAGGTAAACAAAAGTAAGACACTTCTATCACGGGATTTAATATCTAAGAGTGCAAATGTGGAAATATACCTTCCCATAGCAAATGCCCTGTAAAATTCCCTGTAAAGCTAATTTAAATGCCTGGTAGTTAGAAATAATGTTCATGCAATTGTGAGTAACCAGAGATGCACAGATCCTCAGGTCATGATTCTTAGGTCCTTCACAATTATTTCAGAGTTGCAAAGCTAACGGCAAAATTGCCAGTGGTGTGCTGAATATCCAGCAAAACAGAACTAACCTATTAAATCAGGAATAAATAAATATGGCTTTGGCACTTTTATACTATGCCCACATATTAGAGGGCATTTGGAATTGCCTTTCATAAAATGTGACTATTTTCATGCGACTATTTTCTTCAGTATCTTATCCATTTGCTCATAATTTCTCTCAGCTATAGCACATCACATAATCCAACCCTGAAGGAATGCTTCCCCAAAAGCATCATTATGGATATCATAGATGCCTTTATTGCTTAGCTATCATCTCATAAAAACAGGTAACTCCCAAACAAGAAATCTTCAGGTGCCCTAGAATACTTTTTGCTAGAATCATTCCCTCAAAAATGAGATGCACAGCACTGCATGTTTGAGAGGTCTAGAGATGCTTTTACAGAGCTTACTACAAACCAACTGGAGGTAAAAGTATTAGGGATGGCTTTGATATCTGAAACCATTAGGAGACAGACTTTGTTAATGAAAGCCCCTGTAGATGTGAGACACAGGCAAGAAAACTGCATGCTGACAGATCCGGTTTCAGCATCTCTTCACTGGCCGTTCGCTTTTACCAAACGAAGCCCACCAGGGCTGCTGGAAAAAGCCGAGTAGTTCAAAATCTGCACTTCTGTGGACTGAATAGCAGGCGCACGACGTGAAGAGCGGCTGGGTACGCTTACGAGCCCAGAGCTCTGTTASTATTCACAAACACACCTCTCTCTAAAACAGAGAGAGCCTGGTCCTTTAATCTTTTCTTCTCAAAAGACTCTGAGGCAGAATCTCTTGAAACAAATTTCCTCTGCACATTTTTTTTTTACTGCACTTCATTTTTATAACCCAAGTTATTGTTGACTGGAAAAATTAAGTGGGAGCTTGGAGCATGATGGTTTATTATGCTAATCCAGCTCCTCCACATCCTTAGTCCTCTAGCTAAAAATATTTAAATGGTTTTGAAGTGCTGGGTAAGCAAGTACAGCTAAAATTCTTTCACTGAAGCAATAAAAAACAATGCAGTCATTTTTATTTTGCCTTTCAAGTTATCTCAAAGCATGACATCTGATATGAAGGACAAGCAGCCAGCAGCTTTTCAGTTTTGAAAATCACTTACCTCAACATCATAAAAAGGGTTTGAGCTATAAGAGCATCCAATAAACCATGTTTTGTCAGCAACACAAATGCTAACTTTTACCTGAGAACAGATGTTTTCATATAGGCACCCACCAAAAAAAAGTTGACAACTTCAAATTTATAATAAAAATACTACGAGATGAAACTTGGGAGTTCTGGTGGGTTTCTGGTGAATTTTTTTTCAGCTCTTGCTATTACAGCCACTTAGATGTAAAAATGTACTCTTAAAAAAGTTAGAAACTATTTTTCTAAGGAGTCTGATAAGCAACTAAAGCATTAAATKCACGCTAACTAGGGGGAATTATTTTTGAAGTAAATTCTACATGGAAGTAGCATTCACAGAAATGCATAGCTCACTTTTTAGTTCTGCCTCCCTGAGCTGGATTCTGGGATATAAAGTAAACAAATACTATGCTGAAAACACATTTGGACTACCCAGCCCCCAACAATTTAGCTTATGTACTATTATCAATAGATAATAAYCTACTGAATAACTGTTTTTTAAAGTCCAGTTGCATGTGCATATGCATATATGTATGTATACATAATAATGTTCAATGGTATAAGTAAAAATATATCCTATAGCATTCATGATTAGCTTTAGACACCTGTAATAATTAGGAGGAAAATGGTGTGCTGGGAAGAGCGTTGTTTCTGACGATCGAAACCCAGTGAGTATTGTCACTGTCACATCAGATTCATCATCCGCAAAGCACATATTCCACATCTACTTGACTTATTTTTTCTTACTCTGCACTAGCTTTGTAATAACAGCATCACTCTTGATAAATTACTTAGAGCATTATTCAGTTTCAAGCAGCCACATTTGTTCTCACGTTTCCAGCAAAATTATGACAATAGAAACAGATTATTGTAATTGCTTCTTCAGGCTAGGACTACAGGTGRTTTGCTTTCTCGTGACTAATAACTCCCACTTTCTTCTTCGTTCAGTCACTCAGATGTTCAGACTTTTGGGGGGATGATTTAGATTTTATTGCAATAAGAGAGAATAGAAAAATGACTGATCTTTAAAAAGACCTTATCCTTACACGTATATAATATGGGGATGCTGATGATGATAAGAAATAGGGATTAGTAAAACTATTGTAACTTTTGTCAAGAACATCTTTCATAAATAAAAAACAAAAAACGGAACAAGGTTTTACTGCTCATTTCGAAACATGCTGAAGTGAAAATATTATCACAAAACTAYACTGATACTATTTAAATAAGAGGTATGAAAACATTAATGCAAAAATAACCATGGTTCTGTATTTTAGCTGATTTTTTCAGAGTACAAATTTCTACGAGATCAACATTTTCACAAATGCAGTCGCTATTCATAACTGACCAGTATCATTTTTAAGAAACACCGACGACGCGCGCGGTTTTCGTGAACAAGGCAGACTGCAGAGCCTGCCCAGGCTTTGCTGCTCGTGCTGTGCTTCACATTTGGCCTAGGTTAAGCCTCCTAACTACAAAACCTTCCTCCACGACAGGATCACATCTCAGTTATCTGACTGGCACAACTGCTATAAGCTACAGCCATTTCCACCTAGAGCTTGCTCTTTCATAAAACAAACCAATGCAAATATTTTAGAGCYGTGTTAATTGCAGATATAACATGGCTGCACGTGAACGTTTCGCTGAACTTTATCTGGAAAATTGCTTACAAATCTTGTTTCATTTTTTTAATGGAGTCTGGTGAATTCTGGATGGGAGTAGTCAAAACTGTTAAGCATGTGCAAAATCGGGAGGTAGAGAGATGATCAGCACAAATTTGTGGTTTTGACAAGTAGGAATATGATGAAACAGGACAGGAGCAACTTTACACAGCTAGTTTTTAAATTATCTCCGAAAATGCTGACAGACTTAGGACTTTCTGCTGTTTTAGGAAATTCCTGCTGGTCACGATCACTTCCATGTTGAACAGCACTGAGCTATGCTCCTGCCGTGCAGGTATCGCCCAGCCGTCCCTTCCCCTGGGAAACACCAGTGTCACCGGATGACTTCCACGTGTTGCATTTCTCTTCATTTGATACTTAGGGGTGAAATTAATTTGTTTAACAAAGAAACTGGAAAAAAAAAAGCTCAGYCCCCACAGCACAATGAGCAAGGGGCACAGCGTTGAATTTTTCATGAGGTGTCCAAATTTGACGTGATCAGAATTTGGAACAATTGCAGCACAGGCTAATTTTTAATCATTTTAACACTTCAAGGTTTTGCAAGTGATTTCATTTGAACAAGAGCCCAACAAAACATTATGCCAGAGATTTAAAATGTAAGGGTTGTAGGAGATTTCAAATGTACATGTCTAATAAAAAGTATTGTAAAGAATATTCAGAGGAAAAGACTAAGTCATTTAACAGACTTCATGGTAAACCATAAATAGGCAAAAGAAGTACAGGTATTAATCATACTCTTGGAAAAATCAGGCTCAGTGTACCAAGACTGGCAACATGAGCCATCTTATGATGAATTACTGTTTCAGAAACTTTTTATTAAAAACAGTAAGATTATTGCAGAAAATTAGTAAGAATGATTAATACATTTTCCTTTCAAGTTATGTAGGCCTCTTTCCCTACTTAGGTCACATTCATTTTAAAGGAAATTTCTTTTAATCAGTTATCAGGAGAGAGTCTTTTCCGGGAAGAAGACATCTCACAATTTGCCTGCCTATAACTTCTTTGGTTATGAGAAAAACTTCCCAAACCAGGGCCCTGATTTGGGTGAGACCTTCTGCAGAAGCTCCTGTGCTTAATCACACACACAACCAGCTCCCCTTGTGACGTGAGAAGAAATTCTTATGCCAGGAGTGCAGTCAAATTGCATTTCCCAGGTGCTTTAGTAGCCCCTCAAAACTGCTGACAGCCTGCCCATGGGGGAACAGCCCCTCAGACTGGAATTCATCCCAGGGATGCCTAGTACTGGGATTAGAGGAATGCAAAGGTGCTTTAAAGATGTTTTTACAGACATCATGTTGTGTTATATACCCTCAAATGGAGCTGGGAAAGAGAGGTCTAGCATTTTGCATAGCAGCATGCTTTTTAATGCAGCTTTATTGTCCCTCTGACATAGATTTCTTGCACCGAGGGATGACAGCCCTCGGTTCCTGCTTCCATAAAAAGGGGCAGAGGCCTCTGGCATGCGCTGCCTCCCACAGGTCAGGCAAAAATTCAGAGCTCCAGTTTTCTGCATAGGTATTTGTTTAAGTCTGATGCCTGCAAAGATGATGGAAAGAGATGCTGCAATGCAGGCAGCACACCAATAGGTTGGAATGGCATTTTAAATCCTCTGCCACAGCAGGGCTCCTCATTTATGCATCCTGCACTGTATATCTGCTCTCTTTCACCTTTGCTTCCTTACCGTAATAAGAATAAATGAATGCACCATGAGAATGACTGAAGGCATTGTACATTACCATTCCCTTCCTGAACTCTGCAGTGAAAAATATTCATATATCAAACTGTTTCACTTCGCATGCCTTTATTTCAAGCCTAGGGCTTACAGCATTGTAGACTAGTTTAGTCTCCCTAATAAATCTAATGTAATATTTACAGCAATCTATACAAAACCCCAAAGCAGTATTTGCCCAGAGACCCTCACAGTTCTTTCTTTGCTCTCTGTTTCCTTGCTGTCTGCTTCTGGCAAGATGGTCTCAGGCAGAAGACAGATGATATGCTAATACTATTTTTTGTCAAGGTTTTAAAGTACTTCCTATGTCAGTTTACACAGCGTGGATATGATTTAGAATAAAAAGAATCAAGGTTTGATTTCAGTTTAATAGGAAATTTTGTGTCGTTTTATAAAAGGGATGAAACAGAGCAGAGGCCTTGCAGATGCCAACTCAAAAATTATTTTTAAATGTATAAAATATAAATATATGTTAAAGTTGTAAAAGTTTTAAATGGAGTCTCCATCTCCTGAGATATCTGAACATCTTTTCATTTAAGGACTCTCCTAAAGTCTTAAAATGCACATTTCCAGTCAGTTGATTATGATCACCACAGAACAACTTGCTTTCAAGAACCTATAATTTGTTTAGCCAGAAATGTATTGCAGTCTGATAAAAACTAAATAAAATGCTGGAGCTTCTGAGAGCAGGCCTGTTAGCTTTGAAGGAGATTTCCAACATACAGACTGTCTGATCTGAAGTAGTCACTGTGTCCTTTAATAGTGTGCAGGCATACACGTGTACATATATAAATTGCATTTTCAAGAAATACATTTGCAAAATATTAAATTGTTACTTTTATTTACAGTAAATCCCTCATTTTATGTATCCATGATTGTCAGGTCAACAATTGGGAAGATTTACTGTCTGTTCTCAAACTGAGGTAACATTGATCTTCTCTGCGTTTACAGCATTAATTCACAGCATATGGATACTTTCATACTATTAGATACCCATGGSAGCATCTATTGAATCTATACGTCATTGGCATGACAGACTTGCACATATATACTGCTTTGGAGATTAATTATTACAACATAATGTGCCTCGAGATTCAGCCCTGTAGAAGCTACAACCAGGAGAAAGCTCGTCAGCCCATCTGCCTTTCAACACAGGCCACTGGCAACATATTAATTCTGCATTCCAATTTTTGCACCAGCTCCCACAGGTATCCGTCTTTCTCCCGGACTGACGTAGGACCCTGGCAAATCCCTTTCCATCCCAACACACATCCTCCTGCCACAGCCACCTTCTGCCACATCAGGTGCTGCCAGGTCAGTCTGAACAGAGATTTGTGTTAGTTCAGGTGTGAAACAGGCACCAGGACTCTAACGCAACCCTCTGAGAAGATCAGCAGGGCCATGGACCATGCCTACATCCAACCAAAGGGAGGATGGAGTTGCAGGGGCTGGAGTCCTGGGGGAGGCCAGGGGCTCTTGTCCCAGCTCTTCACACGCTCACTGCAGGATATTGCACAAATTAACTACTGCAATGAGGGGAGAGAGATGATAATCCTGATGCTCTGGAGAGGCAGGAAACCTGTATGATAGCAAAAGAAGGAAGAGCATAAACCAAGTTACAGCAGTTAGCTCTCCCTGACTTGCAAAAACTTCTGAGATATGTGAGGATCAAGTAAGGCTCTCAGCATTTGTTTCAGAGACAAGTAGAATTTACCAGATTAATTATTATGTGCCATGCTGTCACCAAGCATTTAAGTGTTTTGGAAGAGAGATAGGCCATGCTAGACCTACGTAAACACCAAAGTTCACAGTTCCACAAGTGTTCACAACCATGTTTTGGGTAGCTGGGGAAGTTACTTGCGTAACCTTCTCAAGCCTCCTTGTAAATCTCAGTAAGCATTTACTTGCAAACTTGCCTCTTAAACACCTTTGAAAATCTAGTCCCATGCCTAAATTTCCATCCCCTCATGTGCACAGACATTCCTTACATAAGGAATTTAAAGAATTTACTAAAATCATGGATTTGTACACTCATGTTCATGATGACTTTCATGAATGATATCGCACAGGTGAGCACAGATGAATGAAATACTTAATTTTGCAGATGGTAGCATACACCAGACCATTGTCTGCACCCTCTGCTGTTACAAATAAGCCACAAAAATAACTTATTAACAATAAAAATTAATGGAGTTCACATATCAGCCTGAATGTGTTGTCCACCCTTTTCCTCTCTGGACAACACTGACTCACGCAGTGTGCTAGCCTAGGTGCTGTGTGTGTGCTTGTTGCCGTAAGTGCAGCAGCACATTCTTCTTGTAATGCTGTACAGAAAACAAACACGTGCACAGTAAAACTCCAGCTGGGAAGAATAATGAAGCATTTAGCAAACCAGACAAAGACCACATGGCTTCATTTCCCTCGACACAGCAGAACCTATTACTGGGTACAATAATTAATAAGCTAATGACAGAACTTTGACATCCAACAAGTTTTTCAGAAAGATACAGGCTATTTTTCTACTTTTGGGGGTCAAACCAGCCAAACATGATCACTTTTGGTATGTGCCAAATTCAGTGCTACCTCTTTAGGAGTGGAAGTCATAGAGTCCAGGTTTGCCCTGCAGACCCAAGTGTTTGTACAGCTAGCTGGAGTAGGTGAACACTGCCTACCTGCAGGCACCTCACTGAAGCTGATTGAAAGAAGAATTCCTGCGTGCTCAGTCAGGCTAATCGGGAAAAATCTCCCAGAAAATCTTCATTTCTCTTATAGCAACACACCAATAAAATAGTCTCACTCACTATGGTGGTTAAGGTGGGACATAGGAAAGAGAACAACGGCTAAATCAACTGTGGGMAGATCTTGCCAGTATTTCTGCAGAAGTTCACACAGGAATCCCTTCTCTTTCCCAACTCCGGCCCTAGCAGCGCACCGCTATCCAGGGGCCGGAGGATGTGTTTCAGCAAAAGAAAATACTTTGCAGCAAGCAGTGCTGGAACTATCATTTTCAGCATCTCTGTGAAGGGCCAGTATTTTGCAAATGCAAAGACAAGCCATCCTCATACACTACTAGCAGTTTTTGCCAATGTTGTGAAGGGATTTGCTGTAAATAAAAAACATTTCAGATACTAGCCCCCTGCCTCATTATTTTTTCTCCTGGGTACATTGTCTGACCACTGTAAAATGATGGCAGGAAAGAAAGCCTGATGTGTTTCAGGGCTTGATATTAACCTCATTTTCTGAGGGAATTAAAAAGTTCTTCATTGTGACTGGAAATAAAAATGCATGTACTGCAAAAGGTTATCTGTCCGCATGAACAAGCTTGCTGGTTCAGGCTGGCAAGTCTTACACTGAGAGGAGCTGTGATCACTCACTAAAACATACAAGACCAAAAGGGACTAAGGAAGAAAAAGGTCTATTTAAGCTCAAGGGCAATCTCTGCACCAGATTCAAAGGCACAAGTTCCAAATGCAGATGAACTCACCACGAACAGTGTAGGCTACAAAATTAGTAGACAGTTCCTAAAAGTGGAATGAAGTCTGGAACAACAACAGTGGAGAAAAAATTAACTGTTTTTAAATTTCTGAAAAGGATTATATGAAGTAGGTGTCTGTGACAGAACAGCTCTAAACTTGGCTTCCATTCCCTTCTCCATGTCTCCCCTGGGCAGAAGAATCACACAAACAGTMTTTTAAAAATAGAGTTGGAAATAGAAAGCAGTCCCCAAGGCAGAACGTCTGCATGCTTGTAGCAAGAGACAGGCTGCTTTTCCTCACCCCATCACTGACCCACCAACAAAATGCTCCGGACTTTGGTTTCCATCTTTGAAGAAAACTATACTGTGAAGGATCCACTCCACAGCGCTGTCGTGGAATATTATTAATGTGCTTTGAGAATTTTATTTATTGAGAATAGGATGCTACACAAGACCAAGTACATGGTCTTATCAGTCTGCTTTTCAAAGCTAGTATACAATTCTAAGTGGTGATGGAAACATCAAAACTGATTTRGTTTCTAGTATAAGAAAATATCCAGTAGCTCAGGCTTTTTTTTTTTAACATACTTCATTAAATGTGTATTTATTAATATTCTATGAATCTTCCAAAGTATTATGCCGAATTATTGGACAAATGTAGCATAAAATAAAAACAAAGCCAAATGTTTTCAGTATCCAAAGTTTAACCTTTGCTACAGATTTGGAGACAAAGGAATATTAAGCTTTTTGTCTACAGTGATGTATTTAACTTGCAATTGTACTGAAATCAGGGCTATGCAGGAATTTTTTAAATTACATTTTCCCTCTCAAAGATTTTTGACTGGAAGACAAACTTCCCACTCAGTTTGATTGAAAAAGCTTTCAAGTAAAAATCTGCCAYTCTCAGAATGATTAACTACAATATCTTTTAAACAAACTTGTAACAAATTTGTAATGCCACTTCATTTCAATGTAGTTGAAATGTAGTTGTAGTTACAGTATTTAAAAAAATAGATGTAAAAAATTAGTCTTTTGATTGTTCTCAGTCAAGGTTTGGGGAGAGGATAGTTCACAGAAATTATCAAGTTTTGATTTTCTATTCCAGTCCATGAATGAGATTCAGAAAGTGTTTTCCAAATTTTTCCTCTAAAGAGAACCAGTTATCACTGCGTTTACAAGCAGTCATTACATTTAATGACCTCAGCTCTTGCAGTACGTTAACACAGTGTTCACAAAGCATAGGCACAGTTTCCTTTGCCSATTTCCCTGTAATTCTCTGTCCAGTTTCCTTTTCATTCTCAATTTATTTCACTCACTTTGCAGAGGAGCCTGGCTTCTTCCAGTCTGTGAAACAGCACTTGGAAGAAAGCGGACAAAACATCTGATGATTTCAATCCTATTTATGTTTCTGGCTTTCCAGCACTAAAACAGCAGTGGTTGTATGCATATGGATCTTTCACAACCTGTTTTACCACATACCAATCCATTTTTCTGGAAATATAGTACTCTTTCCTGGTACCTTCTCACGGTCACCCTGCTCCTCTCCCAACTTGGTGTCCCCTCCTTGGCACAGTTATGCCATTGAGATTTTTTTTTTTTTTTTGCTATGACCTTTTTAAGAGCTGTCAATTGTCTCCCTGCTCAGACCACCAAACCATAATAAATATCCTCCTGCAAATTTCCTAGTTCTGAAAGCAAGGAACATTTCCCATTGCATATTTTTTTTCTTCTCCTCAAACATCAAGTTTCAGTGCTGCAATGTATTAAATTATAAGAAATAGAACAGTGCAATGCTACAACACTTTTCCAGGGCTGCAAGAGTTGATTCTGACTTTTGATATGTGAAGCAGTTGATCCTGCAACATCTGGTTGCATCATCAGATACGTTTTTTCAATAGGGAACTTTCAGACAAGAATCTGTAAAAAAAAACATTTATAAAATGCACTTGGATGTGGATGCACTGAAGGAAGCTTAATAGTGATTTGGGTGGGTTAAGTGGTGTTTGTGAACCTCCAAGATGATTTGTCATCAGTGCAAAACAGCCCATTTTGTAAAACATATCCTATTGTGTAAGTATTAAATGAAAAGCAGAGGTAGAGAAATTGGCTTCCCTATAGTTCTGGGTTTTTTCTGTTTTGTCATTACCGGAAATACAATTTTGGGCACTGAAAAAGCTTTTGTTTGTTTTAAATAAGATTGATAATGACTTTTTAAAAACAGTGTGGATGGGTAAATAAGTTTTTGAGACAGACTTCAAACGGACGGATGACAATGCATAGTTAAAAAATTATTTAAAGCTAAAGATTATTCTTTTAAGTCTAGATGAATGCATACATTTGTATTCCCTTCTGCACAACTGACTGAACTTCACTTTCAAAATGTCAAGGATAAATATCCTCAAATGGTTCCATTAAAAGGATGATAACCATAGTAACTGTGTATAGTTTGCTTATGGCTTTTTTCTCCTTTCTTTTGGCATATAATATTATCATAATATTATAATATATTATCATATTTGAGATCATGATGTGTGTGTTCGTAGCTTTTATATGTTGTCTTCATAGGTGAAGTTATGCAACTAGCTTTTGTTTGGTAATTTAAAGATCTGCTTGTGGAAATGAAATCTGAACAAGCCATTATGAACACGTACTACCATCTGCTGCACTCGTCAGTATACAGGGGATACTATCTACCTGCTTACTACTTCTTTTCCCCATGGATTTATCTGCATTTTTTGTAACAGAATAGAGGAAAGTATGAAAGCAAAAAACGTTAGACTTAGAGATGATTAAGAGCTCAAGCCACACAGCCCCATGACTACCAACACAAATGGAATGGCTATTCACACAGCGACCTGGAAAAAATAAATTCACTTGCTACACAAATGCAAGGTGCTGTGGCAATATGGTTAAGGCACTTACTAACTGAGGAACACAGATTCAGATCTCGTTCAATCATACTAAGCGCCATCCCAGGGAAAAAGGCAGCTGCTGAGGAAAATTGTGGGCAGGTAGCCAGGTGTGCGCAGAGGCCACACCATCAGCTACAGAATCAAGTAGGTCGTGATCCACTTGCACAATGCATGGCCTGAACCCAAGCTAACTTTTGACCTTGAACTTGAGATTAGTACCACCTTCTTAAATATGAGAAGCAAGTCTAATCTATTTCAAAAGTATTTCAAAGTATGTTTTCCCCTTATCTTTTCCGGTGATAAAAGCTGCAAGTCTACATAGGACCCTACGACATCAAATGATCCCTACTGTGACAATATAGCTTTATATTACCTATATTTTTGTCAAGAAAAGAACAGACAAAGTTTGTARTGTTTCAGAGTTAAGCAGATGAAATAGTATTGCCATTCTGTTTGTTTCCCTGACATTGGGAAGGGAACTGATTGYGCTGCTACTGGTAAACCACCTCCAAGAGCTTGTGCTTCTGAGCTAYGCATCTCTGTGCTGATTTTGCTGGAACAACCACTTTAGTAAATTTTTTTTATTTATTTATTCTTGCTAGCAAAATATCATAGTGGAGACCTGACCTAAATACCTATCCATTTATTTGTATACCAATTAAGCCCTGAGAAGGTGGATTATTCCCGTCTAATACAAGAAACATGYCTGCACCCGCTAGCTGTACAGTTTGTATAGAAAGGAAGCTTTCTTCTTGCTTCTCTGAGAAGCCACATGGGACAATCACAATCTATTCTAATCCATTCAGATTAAAAACTTCATGTACAGGAATTAACATGTAAAAACTGAAGCACTAAATGCACAGCAGAAATTCCTTCAAGTGCATATAATTCCTTGGACTATTGGTAATATCCATCACTGAAGTTTTTAGCTAATAGAGGTTCACTTGATATCTCTAATCAACTTTGATTCATGTGATTTTGACTGAACATTAGGAACAAAATCTCCTTAAGAAGTTTTATTTTTAAAAAAAATAACTTGGTAATTGTTCTCTTAGCACATAGTTCTTCAAACACTGCAGCTGAGATTTTCATGCATTCCTTCTGCTCACCCGGAACACTGATTCCCTGAATAATCCCACTTCCTGTCTTTGTTTAGTTAAGAACATATCCCTGATTTATATTGTGATATCTTACCCAGCTATTTCTAAATTTTTCAGAATGCTTAATTGGGATAATCTGATCAAAATAGAACCCTTCCCCCCATCTCCTCATAGMAAAGAGAACCCTAGGCTGAGCTCAACCAATCTGTCGGCAACAGAGTAATATTTTGTGGTGCAGGTCTGCTTGGTCCACCTTACTGAAAGTCACGTAACTACCTATGAATTTGAGACTGATTTCTAAAGCTGTCCTTCCACATTGCTATTACCTCAATACATTTAATATTTTTCTAATTGCTTTATCCAGTGYTGATAAAGAATTAGGCAGTAGGATAGTGGCTTTGCCTTCTGGACAGAGCACGGTTTTTAGCTCAAGACATCTCTGCCCTTGAATGACGTTCTAGAAAGACAATTAGCCTTGCACAAAACCATGAGAGAATCTGTTGATTTTATTTCATAATGAGTATCATTAAAAATGCCTTACGTAAATAATGGCTTTTTTATCTGCATTCAGGACCAAATTTTCTCATGTCCTATATTCACTGTGAACCTATTCAAAGTGAATAGAAGGTGGGCAATAACGTGTTTCGGTAACACRCATTCCTGTTTCACTCACTCACCTCATATCCGTCACAGGGAAAATAAACCAATGAGGGACCTCACCCTAGATAAAAATTCTTTTTCCTGAACCTCTATCGATAAACGTTTGTCCTACACGTTTGTCTACATACTCGATTCTAAGGCATCATACTGGGATGTTATAGGCAGTTTATTGTATCAGTGAAGGATTAAGAAGATGGTCAGGGAAATTCACAGGCTGCTCTGGCATCATCAAAAGGAAAAATGGCAATATTATAATCTAAAGGGCTTTCCTGATTGATGTGACGTATCAGCCTTAAAGGTCAAACAACGCTTTGCTGAGTTGCTTCTGCAGTTTGCAATGAAAACTCTACCAGTTTGCAGGCTTTTGGACACATGGTACACTTAAATCATCTACAGGCTTTTTTACTACTTCAGAACCAATTTGTTTCATTCTACTACAAAAAACTTGCACACATACCCAACCCTTCTT
This sequence comes from Rhea americana, assembly GCF_003343005.1. Lineage (NCBI taxonomy): Eukaryota > Metazoa > Chordata > Aves > Rheiformes > Rheidae > Rhea > Rhea americana. The sequence goes on from NW_028186756.1 coordinate 7,855,703, forward strand.
ACAGTTTCATAGTATTTACTACCACATTCTCCATCTGATCACAAACAGCAACCTTATGGATCATTTACTCCTTTTAAATATTAATCTTGTGGTTAATAACGCACTTCTCTTTTATTCTTCCTCATAAAATATTGGAGGAAGAATGACCTAACATCTCCATTCTTTAACAGCATTACACAAACAGATTTTCATTATTTTGAAGAAAGGAGAATATTTTGCAGTACAGGCTTATGAAATTTTATCCAGTGAGAAGACAGATGTAGGCTTCTGTTTCGTATCACCAAGACAAGACAAAGATGCTTTTACTTTCAAAATGGAAGTGGGGTTTCCCTGCAGAAACATGACTTTTTTGAGAAAAATTTGCAACTCTGTCTAATCATTTACCTGGTGTTTTCACATAACACAAGCTATAAGCTTTATCCCATCAGTTCTTACAGCAAGCTTATGATYACCTTAATGACTAAGTATAGAGATTTTATCATATCACTGGTTCACATATTCCAAAGGCTACCAGTAATGGCTCTCCCTTAAATATATGTATATCTATTTTGAATGCAACTTTGCCATGCAACCAGCTGCATGKTTTTTTTTAAACCTCTCACTTCTCTGGAAAAGTTTCATCTACATCAAGCTGTTTTTTTTTTTTTAACCTCACTCCATATTTTGATCAGAAAATCTCCTGATACTACATGTCTTCATCCTCTACACTCTTTGTTTACTATGTAATTTTATCCCTTTTTTTTCCCCAGTTGCTTGAATTGTTAGAAATATTTAAAGGCTAGCCAGCACTTTGCAAATTTGCAAGGGATCTTCTACCACTCACCCCCTAAAGGCATTTCTGCAGCCATATCAATTAAATTTCCCCGTTTTATTTAACTCAAGCAAACAAACTAATTTTTCTTACAACCAAGCTCTGCTGTCCTGCAAGGTTCCGAATAGACTGGCACTTACACACATGCCAATTTTAGACAGGAATGTGAAAAATGGCTCCTGAGCTTAATTGCCAGAGAGGTAAGAGGTGCTGTACGACAGGTGCAAGACAGGCATTTAATTCCTTGCTTATAACATTGCAAGTGGGTGAACTCCATATCTGAGAAAAGAGACTAGTTTGCTGTTGTCTTCTGAGTCTGTATGTGCTTTGCAGCAAGTGCCTGGAGTAGCTCCATAGCACCAACTCCTGGAGTCTTATTGCAGGATGACTAGCATATGATGGCAAAAATCTATATCGAATTTAATGCTTTTTCTGATTTTAAGTTCTCAAATAATCATTAGCATCTCTGTTCATGCAAACATTCCCTCTGTAGGCAGATGAGGTTTATTCCACCTTCCACTTGTGACTCAGACTGGCAATTCTGAGCCTACACCACAGAGAAAGCTATCACAAAATGCACCACCTACATGTTACCGTGTAGGTGAATCAGATTAGCACTGTCTACAGTCCTATACAGGAACCAAATGGTGGAAATTGTGAAGCATTTCGACAAGAGGAATAGGCCCCTGTTAACAACTGAGCATTAAGTAAGGAGTCAGACTTGCTGTTTCYTCCCTTGAAAGACTGAGATGTCAGTACACTTGGATGGGTGAGCTGGAGATATCTTTGACATGCGAATCTTTTTAATATGAGTATGAAAGAAGTCTACAATTTTATCTGAATTAATCTAATGGGACTGCATTGAAAGACAGTTCTCTGCTTTTTGTATTCACTACAAAAGCAGAGGTAAAATTGTATAAAAGCGCACAAAGAAGCAGCCTCTTTGTACACAAGTATATAGCCCAGCAAGCTAACAACTGCACCTTTCTTAAATATACATTTCACATTTTAGCTGCAGTTATTAAGTGTGATGTATAAAGCTCCTGTTCTTTGAAATTGCCTCTGATCCATTAGTTGCTGTAGAAGCTGCTGATGGTATCTCAGCAAACACCCATGCTCCACTGAATTGATGATTTTGGTGATAAAAATGAGAGAAGGAAAGAAGAAAGCCAAAGAAAACTGAAGTGAATGAATATCAACCAAGATTTTTAAATAAATGAAAGCAGTGTCCACTTTGCTTTAGATTTCAACAGGGCCTAGCCAKGTACTAACTTCAATCCAATCTACCACAAGCTCCAGAGAACTCCTGAGCACGGATGTAAAAATCAAAAAGAGGCAAATAAAAAAGAAAAAGCTCACAATCCAAAGCATTAAAGAGCAATTTAATGATATTTCCTCAGACAATAGGAAACTTAAACATAGCTTATTTATGGAGTCATATAAGGGGCCCTTTACATGACTCCTTAAGACAACTAGGTCTTGGGTCTTCGAAAGGATATGCACCTTTAGCTGCTAAAAAGCTCTAGATTCCTAACAGATCTATAAATACACCAGATGATGTTGATATAACTCTAAAGATTTTTGTTCCTTGGACAGTTATATATACACATACATACACAGGTGGAAGTGTTAGCTCCCAAAGTTGCTGTCCTTTTCTCATTGAAATGTACTTCTCTACATCTAATGGATCTTGGCTTAAAAATGGWTGAAAAATGTATCTCTGACAATAGCAAACCTAGTTAGATGCTGGAGTAATCCAAACCCACTAACTCCCAAAACCAGCTCAACTGTTAAACTCTATTAAAATACATCTTTACTCTTCTTTGGTTCATTCCCTTATTAAGTTTGCTTTGTTTTTAATTCTCAACCCATTGCTAGGCTTGTTTATTTTACTTTCAAAACCAAATTTCTTTCCTTTCTACTTAAACTCTCAACCTCGGCTTATTCCTACCTACTACTCCATTGCCTTTTTTTCCATTATTATTGGTTTACACAGAATGATYATGTCCTGACTTCTCCTTTGGCTAGTTCCAAGTTTATTCCATCACAGAAACTTTTCTAAACAATAATAATGGACTCCAGCTACCCAGTCCCATGTAGTCACTTTTGCTACCTTTATTCCTCCCCAGTATTTTGACAGAATACATCTTTTCCACCTGGCCTCTATAAAATCTGCTTCCCTGGTCCTAAGGATTGACAGGACATCACACCTGTAAACAGCTGCAGAGCTTCTCAAGACTGATAGACAATCAAGTCCCTTGGCCAAGACTCTAATGACCTGTATTTTCTCCAGACTGTCCCATTATTCATTGTTCTTGTAATGGCTTTTCCCTCTTCTTGTATCAACATTTCAGCTTCCTCTCAGCAATGCTGGCTTTAGTAGTTTTTCAAACACTGTTAAGGATGTTTTATGGTAATCACTTTGTATTGCTGTTTACTTGTACCATTCGTTCTCCTAAATGTGCGCACATTAATTTCAGGTAAATGTAATGTGGATGATTCCTTTACAGAACGTGTTAGATGAACATATTAGTGTTCTGGGGACCTTTCAAAAGTGTATACTGTCTGTGCAGTACTTCTAAGTCTGATACAAGATACACTGAGATAGAAAATATGCCATGGTATTTGCATAAAGACAGATGTACTTCAGTTGTGCTGTTTACTTCTTTTCACTGTGTATTTGCTTAGAAGTAAAAATTAGCAAGAGCAATGTCACCCTACACTGACAGATGAGAAACACTGATCTTTTAACTGTCAGGATACAGTCCTTAGAGTAAGCTGGTTTTCTTCAAAAGGAGGAATTCTGAACTAATTCCTACCATACAGGGCAGCCCCCCTTCGACTGCAATTGTTTACAGGAATTGTAGCACTTGCTATTGCAAACAGCTTTGCAAATAAATAGAGTAAGATAATGGCCCCAAAGAGCAAGTATTAATGAAACACTAAATTTGCCACAGAGCTGCTGCAGAAGTTGAATAAATTGTAAAATATCTAATGTGTTCAGATAAATGTTTGGTGAAAAGGAAAACTGATTATCCACAAGAATTTGAAAGATTGATAGTACAGACAGTTGAGCATCATGGGTCGGGAGCTTTAATTCATTAGAATATTCCATACATTAGCAATTAGTTCACAAGTCTTTGTGCAAAATTCATACTGTTAGTCTGTCTTCCATTCTGGTTAGTCCAAGTCTTGTCCACAAGTTAAAAAGTATATGTAGGAAAGGGATGACAAAACAGTGGAAGACAATTTTCATTACATCTTTATTGTCTGAATGATGCTAAAAAGATGCGCAAATGAAATGCATGAAATAGCCTTTGTTAAAGGCCAAATAGAGAGAATAGAGATCTAGAYGAGAACAGTTCACTTGCTAAGAAATGTAAAGCTCTATATTCACAACAGTGTCAATTACTGATGCAGTAAGACAGATCCTTTGATATAAGCAGATAAGYTTAAATTACTTCCATACGTTCTAAAATTAGGTTTAAGTCACTTTGGAAAAATACAGAGCCAGATGGGTAAAACAAACTACAGCTGCAAGTTGCTACTTAGTATTTTGATCTGTTTACACCTGGGTAGCTCTTGGCAGGCCCATTTTGTCTGCAGCCTGCCGGAGTCCATCTCTGCAGGAGCGGGGCTAATGAGTCACGCCATCAGCAGCAAAGCTCAGGCAGAAACCGCAAGACAGCGGCGGCATTTCCACTCACTGCTCAAACCCGTCTGGGTGTTTTACTCTGAAGACAGACGAGGTCAAACTGGAACATAAAAGCCCTTCGTGAAGTGTTATTTGTACACAGTATTTTCCTCATTAATCTATTTCCAATGCCTACCATGTCTGTGTATTAATGCAATGTCTCATGTGTTCAGCCATTTTCACTTCTTTGCATGTTACAGCAGTGAGAAGACAGTCAGATTCATACAAGAACTATTAGTCACCACAAAAATTGAAATGTTTTCTTTGCCGACTAACAATATTAATATATCAGAAGCCTTTATTGCTGTTTTGTTAGCTATTCAGTCTCTCCACAAATAACTCATGAGAGCAGCAGTCTTCTTTTCTCCTCCTGTTTTTCATTTTTTCTCACAGAGCGTATTTTTTCAGCATAAAGCTTAGACTTTCCTTGAGGTTTTGTTGCCTTGTTTACATTTTTCACAAACCTGTTTTGAATTCTCCGAAGTTTAAAGAATCACTTTGATAGAGATGTTTCAATTTATTTCATCTCTGAGACTATCCTAAAACCTGCCACAGGAAGGGATGAGAAGATTATGGAGGCAGCTTCTGAACTACGTGATTCCATCCACCAACACTCTGAAGCAAAAAGCTTCTCCTGGGTAACATGACCTGTCAAACACAAAGATGTGAACTGCAAGCAACCTTTCCCTTATTACCAGAAGAGTTATATTCAATTGCTAGTCTCTCCATTTAAATTCTTCCCATTTGCCACTCCCCTATCCCTTTCAAATTCCTAGCTGTAGAGCTAAATAGAAAGCAACTATCCTAAGTCTTGACTTTGTCCTGTGTTTCCTATTACTAATTATTTGGCTATGCAGTCCAGGCTATTTCAGATTGTCTAGGCCAGTATATTGCAGGACACCCATGTTTTCAAAACATTCTCTTTTACTTTTTGGTTTATTATTAGGAATGGAAAGTTACACAGTTACATATATGTTACATATTAGGAAGGGAAAGTTACCCAGCCTTTAATTCTCTCAAGGAAAGCGTATGAATGGTTTGGTCACTGTTTACTTGGGTTAACTCAACAGGGATAGGAGATTTACATGAGAAGCCTTTTTTGGGTCTCTAGGTCCACCTCTTGTTGAATAACACTGTTGGGCATATCCATCCTCCGAACACGGGGTGTGGAACAAGTCCCTGCTATGGCCTTCACACAGCAGGCAGCACACAAGCCAATCACCTTCCTGTCTAGGGGATGCCTCTATAGTCAACAGAAGGTGATAACTCCGCAAAGTCCCAGAAAGTGCAACCCCTGTCTTCACTGGGAATCGTAACTTGGCACTTTACGTAACCAAGGGTTTGAACTGTTAACTGCATTCTTGAACTTTGATACCACTATGTTTAAATCTGTTTTTAGATATCACAGTAAGTCACCTGCCCCCAGTACTAGCCACAGGATGAACTCACCATTTAGTTTACCCAGTTCACCTTATTCTCCACTATATATAAACTGTACATGTTGGTTAGTTCTTGAGAGGACAAGACAGAGTGAAAAACCACCAAAGAGATCTAACCCCATCTGATTACCCCCTTGTGCCTCCCCACAGCACTACAGCCACCAGGTCTCAGCATCCCTTAGCCACAGGCAAATCATAGCTGGTCCAGAAAGGTCGAGCAGAAAGTCATGTTGTTGGCTCTGTGCTGCTGCTCGTAGCCACCAGCTGCAGGTGTCGCTGGCCAAAGGCCCTGGCCATCCACCAGCATCTGCCTCCACCACTCCTCTCTCCAAGGTCTCCAGAATCTTCCCCCACTTTCAGGATATCTCCTTCTGTCAGATCTTCACCTCCTTCTTTCCCCAACCCTCTGTTGTCTCTATCTAAATAGTCTACATGCAGAAGCACAACATGTGACCAGCATCCTATTAGTGGTTCTGTCTCACATGTCTTCACTAATTTGAGGATTCAGGATGTGCCACCTTCTGTTTAGTCCAGGTCTTATCCAAATTTACATCCAGCTTCTATCAGCTGTAGCCAGCAAGTATGAGGCATCAGCATGAGAGTTCAAAAGTTCATTTTTAGACATGTTCCCCCCCCCCAATTATCTGCTACCCATTAACATTCACAATTTAAGCTATTTTGGCCTATGACAGTCCTAAGGGTCCTAACTCAGCACCTTCTCTTCAGACTTTTAGCAGAATTAACTCTACTTAGTCAAGCAGTGCCTTTCAAATTGCTTGGATTTGTTAGATACAGAAAACTGCTGCTAGTTCACAAAGCTCAGATGACATTTCCTTAAGTTACCACTTATACCATTGATACCTTCGTATTTCCATTCCAGGTCTATCTTCTGGCCTTACTCTAGCACTGCCAGCTAGGAGGACTGTTTCTCAACTCTAAGAAGCCTTTTAGGGCTATCCATTAACATAATTGTTTAGACAGAATAAAGCAAAACAACAAAATCTATATCTGAATGTCTCTTCACTAGTTGTTTTCCTGCTTATTTCTCAAAGGTTAGGAAGTGTCCAACCATTTCTAAGAATCATACTGTCTTCCAAAAAATCCCAGTGTAAAGTTCCAGTTTATATTGACTTCATGCACTGGAGGTTATTAGCTGTTAATTTCTACGAAATATCTATTTATTGTAGTAAATCTGTTTAGACCCAGCCCAGGAACCAGAGCATGAAGTTAGTCTATTCTATCTCCACACAAGCCTAGGAAAGTATCAACTGCAGAACCAGCCGTCTGCCAGCCATTCCTACCAAGCACCTAGGCATATTCCCATCTCTCTGCTCCCACCAGCACTTAGCAATGCCTGATGAACTTTACTTTCTGTAGAGCAGATGGAGAGTGTAATGAATGATCCTTTTCTTCTGAAAATTATTGAAAATTTCTGGGCATTTAGCCCAGTCTTTTTCAGTTCATTTTCATAAGGTAGTCTCCTAAATCAAAGAATTGTATTTTTGTGGAATGTTTTCATTTATTCCCAGTATTATAGTAACTGGGAACCCAGTATTATAGTAAGCAACATTCTTCTTGGTGTGTTCAGCAWCATGCAAAAACAAATTTCTTCCACTTTAAGATAAAACAACAGTAATAAAAGAAGGGTCCTGAGTAATATTCTTGCACAGGGCTGAGATCACCTGCAAGCCATTCCTTTCTGAAAGCTAGCTCAACCTTTTCAAAGACTTTCCCAGAACATTCATCCAACTAGCTAAAGCATCTCTCCACTCTGGTGACATATTAAAGACAAACGCAAAATGACACTGTAGCATTTAACCACTTCTATGATTAATCCTGAATTAATTCTCATTCTCCTCCTTCCCCTCTGCATGTATCAATCACATTCTTTTACTTTGCTTTCTTCCTCTTCTTTCATCCGCCTTCATCTCCTTTATGTACATTTCTCAATCTCTTTCAGATTTCAAAGGTTCTTTACTTCATATACTGTTTTCATAAACGCCACTTTTATCTAACTGGGAAAGCAGTAAACATGGACTTATTTCCTCTGTGCAGTGAGGAATTCTATTTTGAGCAAATTAAGCTTCTGCTATAAATCATTAAACATAAGTGAATATTGTGGAAATGCTTTATTGTTATAATGCAAACACTGTACACACTAAACATTTGTCAAAAAAATAAATTAAATTGAGAGGAAATTTACTTGGCTTGGCTTTTAGTCTAATAGTCCACTTTGGTTAAAGAGCAGGAACTGCCAAATGCTTATGCTTAAATTCAGAACCTCCTGATCTTTTTTAAAAAAACTGTTAAATATTATAGCTTAGGAGGAGATCAGACAACAGCAGACTTTTTGTTTTAAGAGTTCACTCTTCATAATAAACCTGCAGACTCATAATAGAGAACCAAAAGGAAAAAAATAGGAAGTGAATTGCATTAAAACTTATTTTTAAGAAAAAAATTCTTGTTATATTTAAAGGCACTAGGCATGTCAAAATTTCTTAGTACAAGAACAACAGAAAAGTCACAGGCTATATTACCATAAATGAGCTTAATAGCCATGTCTAGGTAAGTCCTTAGACCTCCTCTTGCTAGGGGGAATTTATCCCCAGTTTCACTCCGTTCATTACCAAAAAGTCACTCATCCCTAAAGGTGTAGTTTCAATTTGATAACCTCTAGGAACAAGAAAAATCTGGGCCAACAGCTTAGAAAACCTGTTTATTGCTACACTTGTGGGTTCAAACACCACAGATGAGATATTTTTCTGGATGAGAAAGCACAGTATAGGTGTATTCACCTTCCTACTTGTTCCTTGCCTTAGTGAAAAAGTAAAAATTGTACATCAACAAATATTCAAATAATGAGATATTTGTAATCCAGTTGAACATTCATGCTTTCCATTTCTTGCTGATATTTAAGAATGTTTTAAAGAGAAGAACAATCTGGTTCCCATGGGGGAATGTAGCAGCTCCGGTCTACAAAGGTACAAGGGGAACTGGGTGAAACTCACTCAGAAGCATTTGTATGAACCTCCCAAAGCAGTTTGACAGTGAGAAATATTATGAGATGGAACAAAAAAAAAAAATCTACAGTAAAATTGCTGAAGTCCTTTGCCTCAGAGTCTATGATCTTTAAAGCAGTAACTATTACTGAAATTGGAAAGTAGTTAATATATTGACTTCTATCACATTTCTTTAGACTCTAAGATTATGAGACTGTAAACCTTACTGTAGACCTGAATAAGCTAATTGAAATCTTAATTCTGGAGCTATAAAAGGATAATAAAGTACCTTAAATACAGTGAAACGCAAAAAGATCAAAATAAAATGTCCTTTAAAATAAAATCTTAGCTACTAACTGATGAGTATCTTCAACAAAAGCTAGTAAGAGGCAACCACAAAGCCTTGCTGGACTTGGAGTATGAATTTCCAAAAGCTTTCGATTACCTTGTTAATAAAAGGTTGAGGAATAATAAAAAATGATAGCTTAAGGGTCATGGTGTTGTTGAGAATCTAAAAACTGTTGAGTGATGACAGTCAAACAATTACAGCAAACAGCTGCCTGACATACTGCCAAGAATTTAATAGTAGAGTTATCTGGGATTCAGAATGGCCATGGCATCATTTAGTCTGCTCATGAATGAATGAATTGAAGCAAACAGCAGAAGTGATGAAATTTTCTAATGACATTAGGTGGGGCAGTTGGGTTTTATACATGGATAACTTTTATCTGAAATGCATAAACATAACATTCCACCAATGAAGTGCTAAACTAAATACCACAGTGTAGCAAATTCATATTTACAGGATTGGGAAAAAACACTAAAAGGAAGGATGTAAACCTGTGCCACACTTTTGCACTGCAGATGCATCACTGTAGTCACTCTCAAAGACAGCAAGAGGTTTTTCTGTCTGTAAATTCACATCTAAATAATTGCATGTTTTTATAGAACAGACTTAATTATCTCTAACTTCACATTTTGATGCTAAGATAGAAGACTGCCTTGAATATACTTTAGATATGGTTCTACTAGGAAAAAGAAAACCCTTCGTATCTGAGAAAAATTAGCATAAATAGAACAATATGCTTGTTAAGCTTGGGGTATTATGATTTAAAATAAAGTGACAGATGTTGGTCAAAAGAGATAAAATGGTCTAAAAAAGACTGCAAAAATTCTATTAAGCTATTTAAAAATAAAACAAGCAAAGAAAAACAGATGGGCCTTTACAATGTACCTTTAAATGTTTACTTTAGAAAAGATTTCTGGTGTGAAGAAACTAGCAAGATTCGGCTCCCCAGAGAGGCAATATGCTTTCTCTTTTTTTAACACCAACTTTTCTATTCTTTTGAAAAAGTACTTAATTGAACTTGACTGGTTGGAAATCTGAATTTCTTCAGCACTGAATACCAAGCATCTTTAACACATATTTACCAGCAGCATACAACCTAGACACATGAATATGCTTGGATTTCAAACTTAAAAATAGTTTTGCAGAAATCAACAGGCCTTTTGAACATATGCAATTCAGCCTACTTGATGAATTAATTTGGAAGGAAAAAAAAGAACTAGTGTGAACTCAGTCCTTACTACCCAAAGGGTGAGGATGATGAGGGTTATATAAAATAACTCAATTACTGAATATCTAGAGCACCAGCTTGTACTGCAATTCATGAAGACGCAAGAAACTGTGTGTTTAGTAAACAAACAAAATACGAAAAAGCTACTGTGAATTGGAAACCTAACCAMAAAGACTCTCTTGCCCCCAGCTTTTTCAAGTATACTCATTACTTTACCCCCAGTTAGGTGATATGCATGGAAAGGTATGTAAAGACATACCTTTCTGAAATACTTAAAAAGCATGCTTAACTCTAAGAAGGAGATATTTCAAAACTTCAGATGCAACTATTCCTATGTATGAATATAAGTGCATGCCAAGAAGCTAAATGAAAATTCAGCGTGCTGGAGGTGATGAGGTTACATTCAGACTGCCACAGCATAAACTGTGATTAGCAAATTAATGGTAATTATGCATGTATACTAGGGAGAGGAGAATACATTTATTTGACCCAGCCTTCTATAAAAGGAATGTAACATTAGTGGATCAATATCTTCGAGTTATCACTGCTCACCGTCCAGGTCATCATTTCATGTGGACTCATCTCAGTGAAAGTTATATTCAGTAACATCTCTCAACACAGACTTCTGTGTAGCAGAGAAGTATAAAAAATCCTGCTTCAGAGCAACCAAAAATTCACTACAATGACAACATGGAAACTGTGTCCCAGCATGGGAAGTGAACTATGTATGACTTATTATAGGAGCTGTGAATTGTCTTCTGGTAATAACTTAAGCAGCAGACTGATACCTGTGTCATCATTTCCCCTCAAATCCTTTATTCTCTTTCTTAATTGGGATATATGCATGAATCCCACTATAAAAAAAAAGAACTATTTAAAATGGCAGCCTAAGGAAATTAACCATCCACATCTTTTATCTCACACATATCTAAGCAAAATCAAAATGCATTATAGAATATCAATTCATTTTCTGCCTGTGAAATGCCGTTTTACAACATAGTAAGGGGTGAGGGACATAAATTGGGCATTTTTCAAACATACAATTTTACACCTTACAATATTTAGAATATTTGGCCTATTTTCCCAAAGCTAGTTTCTGATGACAAAGGATAAAGAAAAATAAATGAACAAGAGTTTTTATATACGTACAGTTTAAGCATGTATATATGTACATTTATATCATGCAACACATTTCCAGTAAATATAATTATTCCTTTACCATTCTCTGTAAAAGTGTGTCCAGTTCTAATTCTGCAAGTTTAACACACAAAACATTGCCTAACTTTCACTGGGTCTAACCTGTATAGAAGAAGGCTCCATAAAGTCCTCAAAATACTTCAATTAAAAAACCCCAAGCTTCTTGATGAAAAAGGTAGCTGGCTCCAGAGAAGCTCGGGAATGCAAGAGCAAGAACAGGCAGCTTGTTCAAAGGAAGTTAACACAAATGCCTGAAAAAGAAGGTAAAGGGTTTTGATCTGAGCAGAGATGGCATACTGAGAGTGAAGCAGAAGCTAGCTTAGTACTTCTAAGAGGAACATGGAAAACTGAGTTCAACACCAGACTGATCTTGGCTGAGTAAGGGAAGGAATAGGTAGAGAGGAAGAAGCAAGGAAGGAAGAAAGGAAGACAGGAGGTGAGGAGGGGACAGTCAGGTTTGCAGCATCTGTGGAGGGATGAAATGGATGGGGCAACGTCCCTAGCAGGCACAGCCAGTCTGCACAGCCCCAGCCTCCCAAGTCCCTGGGAGACCCCAGATGGCCCATCTGTGGTCATTCTTCCTCCTCCAGCTATTGTCTTTGGATAAGCTGACAATAGCAGAAGTATTCTAGATAGTGTCTGCCCCCAAAAGGGGAACAGAGACTTATATGAAGACTCTCTTACTTCACTGGACTCGACCGAACTGCCTCATAGTCWGTTGAAGTCAGACTGCAAGCTAGACTGGGAATTCTGCCTGAAGCATCACTGTGCTGTCAGTACACAACCAGGATCTCACTGCAACCTAAGTCAATATCTGACACGGTCTGCCCTGACATCTCCAGGAGATGTGTCCCAGGACATATCCACTCCTACCTGCCTTCAGATAATCTTAAGGCCCTTCTTATGATCCAGAAATTCAACTCTTAGGCCATAGCTCTTTAATAAATTTGTTAGCATAACTCCCTTGCAGTGCTTAAAAAATTCATTCTCTGCCTGCCCTCATCCAATATTTAAACCTTTTTCACCATATTTCACTTCAGACCATGCACTGTGATTTACAGGGCTGCACTTCCAAGTACAGAGTATTGGATGAAAAGGAAAAGACTTCATGGTTTACATTCAAGGTCCTCAATCACAGTTTACAGCCAAAAAGTCCTGTTCTAGCACCCCTAAAACTAAAGGCTTTTTTGTCACTGATTTTCTTTCTAATTTGCCCTGGATTAGCAGCATGCCAAACACTGCAAAAATACAGACGTAACGTACCTGTGCAAAACAGTTAAGTTTTGTCTAGCTTTGTCTACTTAAGTGGTAAATAAAAGTAGCTACCTATGGAAAGGGAACGATATTAAGCAAGAAATCAAAATGAAATGATGCACAAAGAAGAGGTTTTAGTTGTTTTAATGAGAAAGCAGTGAAATAAGTGCATGCAGAGAAGGTCTGAAAGGTATGCACAAGACATTGAGGCATTGATAGAAAACGAGAATCAGAGGTGGAAGGATTCGATTTTGGAGGACCTGGATATGTTCCCAGCAATTAGCTGTTTGGGAGAATTTTCCTTCTACTTCCACATTGAAAAGGAAGAAAATAATTTTGAACAGTTATGATGGAGCCTAACTCTAGCTGCTCTGTGAAGACAGGACGCTTCCAGACTACCAGGAACTCGGAGATAAAGCCAACAGATGTGAGGGAAATTGTGTTTTATAAAAACAGAAATCATATTCCTAATTAAAACAGAAAGAACCTTCCCAAAAGATCTGCCTCATATGACTTTGCACAAAGGTTCAAAAAAACAAATATGCAAATATTTGCATTTGCTTCTACATGACAGTAACAGCACAGATTTGACCCAAGAGACCATAGAAGCTCCAGTGTCTCCATTCATTATAGTGCCTACTTAAGTTGCAGGCTAGATTCCCCACCGCCGGATTATTGCTGTGAGGCCTTGCAGCACAATAAGGGTTAAAACTGTCCCTGGATGAAGATTTGTGATTCTGCTTTGCCTTCTTCAATAAATTTGCCTTTTCATAAACCTATCTAGTCATGTCAGTACCTACATGAAGTATAGTATTATTTTCATATTGATTTAAGTCAAGGATCATTTTCTGCTGCCCAAGGGCTGATTTCTTTCCACAACACCTTAATACTTTTTTCTTTTCCTATAGGGCTGGCTTATCTCCCAGAATTTACAATCACTTTGCTGTTATTTTGCTCCTGCTTTGTTATTGATTGTTACATGACAGTGTTGACTTCTCAACTCAGTTTCTCATGCTTCACTTCTATTTTCAAGAATTTTCTTTGTACCTGTTTTATGCCTTGTGTTGGGTTACCTCTGTGTCAACCTGCATGAGCTTAGAAAAAAAAAATAAAAATCCCTGATCCAATTCCTATTTTTATCTCAGCCTAGTTTATATTTTTCATTTTTGTCCCTCAGATAGTATTTGGAACACATTTCAGAGCACCAGTTGAAATGCTTTTCTAGGAAGTATCTCCCTTTGAAAGTGAATCAWCATGTACAAATTAATATGTTTTCACTCCTTAGGAGCAGATGTTAAGGGAACACAGGTTAAGCTTTAGATCCAAACTAGTTTCTACAGGACTATAATTTGATGTGATAAACAGAAAGATGGAAACACAAACCAACAAGGGCATCCCAGATTTAACATGCCTTCTGTTTTGGCTGACATAGATACAACTGCGTTCACTTAACGCTTTGCTACCACAGTAATCAAAACCAACACAGAAACACCTCCTAATGATTAAAAGCTTGCTAGTCTTTATCTAAAGCTTTAGATATGCATTTCAAAGAAGACTAGAACTTGTAGATATTCTAGATGAAAGTGTATTGTCCAGTACTGAAATTTTTAACCTGGTAAGTATCTTTCTAAGAATACTTGAGGAACCCATAAATGTAACACAAAGCCAGAAATGGACAAAAGCTTGCAAAAATATTCTGAGAAAGCCACCACAATCTTTTATTACTTTTCAAGAGAATACTGACAATCTTTTCATTGCCTTCAAAAATAGCAGAAAAATTAATCGATTTGTACTTGCCGCCAGTCATTGCTCAATTCTGCTTGGCTTCTCCAGCAGAATTTCAGAGCATGCTGGATTGAGGCCTCCAGCCAGCTTTAATAAATTTGGTTTTAGGCCGATAAGCTATGATTAGTTTTTCATTATCATAATTAATGTAGTATGGATCAATTAGTTGATTTAGGCACCTGAGGWAACAAAGGTAACATTGAAGCAAATGATCACCTTAATATTGAGCCTATGTTYAAATACTTGCTAAATCAGGAGCTAGAACTCGCTGAAGAAATGCTGTTTTTCTAGAGCACGATGTTCCCAAAGAGGMAGCAAATAATTCAAAACAAAATGCCACTAGTCTCAGAAAAATACATCACAATGATAAACGTCCAAACCTATTTCAAAGAAACTCTCTTTCCAAGATTATCTTGTGACTATTTGTTTTCTTCAAATTTAGAAGAAATATGTTTTCACTTGATACATTCCCCAGATAGCAAGGAGATTTCAGAAAGTGCTAGTAATACATAGCGTCACTCCAAATCCCACGTCAAGCAGCACAGGAGCTTCCAAAGAAAAAGCACTGCAGCACTGGACAAGACTAACCTTCAATCTCGAGAAGCTCCTTAGGCCTGTAACATCTTTGGTTTTGACGTCATCCAGAATTTAGCCCCACGTTAACAACGGCTATGCTTATACCAGCAAATAGTGGCAGGCAGGAGGAGCGGATACGCAGGACCACGGAGTCAGTGCTGACAATCTGACACCTTCGCAAAATATATTTTGAGGTTTTACTTCAGCCTAGCTCTGGGCTGGACCTTTCTATTGGAAAGCTTTAGACGAGCTCCCAAAGCATTTCTTTCAGCTTAATTTCACCTGACAGGAATCCACTTTGCGTGATCCAGGGCTGCGCTGGAACGTGCAGCAAAGCGCAGCAAGTGGAGACATTCAGATTTACTTCATGGCTGCACTATGATTCAAACTAAAACATTAATCAAGATGCAGCCAATATTTATGACAACTTCTTCTAACATATAAAATGACAGTTCAGTACAAAACCTCTGACCTTCTCCTCGCAGTATTAGTTCTACTGTTCTCTCAAAAAAAGAGATTATCAAAGCAACAGAGGCACAATATATGCTTCCTGTGTYTTCTTAGAATTAGATGTAAAAAGGGTCTTTTGTAGTGCTGACAAGAGTATTTTTATAAATGAGTGCAGTAGCTCACTTTAATAATATACTGCCATAACCAATACAGATGTTTTCACTTACCACATTTTTTCAGAAAAAATATAGAAATAATGCCTTTCTGAAAAAGAATAATATAATTGTATCTTCGTAGAAATTTGTGTAGCTTATTCAATTCAAGACGTGTTACCTCGTAATTCCTTTGTAAATTTATGGCAATTATTTCTTAGCAACTTTTTTAACATTTTGAGAGTTTTTACTTGACGTGCAAAATAAATGCTATCTACTTTCTACAAAGCATAAACAACCATGGAATTACTTTGCAAAACGACTGCAATTATCATTTAATCATGCTTAATTATATGGGTAATGTACCTTGAGCAAGTGTTAAAGAAACTGAGAAACAGCCACTTCGTTACAGCTACAAAAATGCTATTAAATCTAACAGAATATTGTCTGTCATGTAATATTGCACGACTATCACGCCCAGAGGCTTCTAAGCGATTTTGCTATGCAGAAAGCATCTCACACTGTGCGGGGGATATCAGCTGCTTTCCAACCCCACTCCTCGACACACTCAGCTAGGACAAGGCCTGTTGTTTACTGTGGGTGTGTAAGAAAAAAAAGGAACTATTTTATAAAAACAGGACCTAGGACTATAACTTATTTGTAGTCTGGTATCTTCAGTTTCAACAGTTTCTTTATTCCTTATCTATACTCTTTTTTTTTTTTTTTTTTTTTTTT
>NW_028186756.1:7872446-8010532 GCF_003343005.1 Rhea americana
CCGTCACTCCCCTTTTCATAATTATCATCAGCACCAAGCACACTGTACAATACATTGAAAAAGCTCATATAGGGAGACTTGTTCTCTTCTCTAAGGATTTTTAGAAATCAGGGGGCAGTGGTGCTGCTGCTGTAGACTGGCTTCTCCACAGCACTCACTCCTCCTCCAAGTCAACAGTTAAGGCAGTTGGCAATCTGAGAATCAAGACATGAACTAAATTGATTTATGTAACATAAGTGCTCTGGGCAGACTTGGGTTTGTTAAACAGAAATGTAGATTTATTTTCAGAGGCTTGTTGAAAACAAAGTCAGCAGTGATTTATAGTGGTCTTACCGATCATTAAATCACATATTTAACTTTGAAGAACAAACATTAGTATCTTTTTTCCTCTACTTACYTTTTTTTCTCACCCACAATATGCTAGCTAAGCCCTAAAGCTAAATCATTATCTGTATTTGTGAAGAATTCACTATAAAAAAAAAAAAAAAAGGCAATTCCCACAGTTGGTACCTGAAACATAAACCGAATGCTTTCATACTAAGAATAAGGAACATCCCTTAGGTAAGATATAGTTTATGCTCCTTGATTTAATGTTGGCATACAACAATGATATAYGTAAAGATCTTTGGCCTACTTACTACCACCCATTGCAGAACAACTAATCTTAAACAGTAAATGTGAAATGAAGAATTCTTCTAAGTAATTCTGCTTTTAAAAAAAATATCACCCTATATATCTGACAAGAGAAGCTACTCAGCAGGTATTCATCCATCTATACACTAAGATGAGCTGGTTTAAATTCTGTTCCTGATGCAGATGCAACCCAATGCAAAGATGCCCAGCAGCCAAGATTTTCTCCAACGTTTTTCATTTACTTATTYATACAGACCCCTCTGGGCTAGACCATGCCTATCCACTCCAAGACAGGCCTAGCTAAGAAAAGGGCCAAGGATTCCCCCCTCAGAGGCACCAGATGCAGTTCCAGCTCCTGTGCTTGCCTGCTGCAATGGCAAGCAGGACTACAGAGATAAGTGAAATAAAATGGCAGGTATGAAATTGCTATTCATCTCCAAGAATAGGCAATATGATGGCTCTGCTGAAGTAAATAGTTTTTTCACTGACCTCAGCATGACATTTGTTATTTAAATCTAGTTCAGCCCAGGACACCAGTCTTTTTTGCCTCAGTATCACCAAAATAAATGGCAAGATATCATACAAGCAGTTACATGAGAAGATCAAACACACATTTTTAATTAAACATTGTTTAATGTTCTGTGGTTCCTAAAAAAGGGTTTTCTGCTAACAAATTAAGTTCTGTTTGATATTATGCATCATCTGTTGTTGTTTTCTTTTTTGATCTTAGACTATTATTTATTTACCTTACAAACATTTCATGTCTGCTTAGCATTCTCCACAGCTGTGAGTCATGCTGCTTTACCYACCTCTGAGCAATTCATCCCTTTCCTTTTATTGATGTTCTGCCTCCTAAAGGTGCCTGATCTCTGTCCCTTTATTGATGCTTCACTGCATGCCTTTTTCTCCATAGTCAAACAGATTTCTTGAAGATGGCACAACACACAGTCAAAGGAAGACATCTAAGAAATACTGGGAAAGACATAGGGCAGAGGTTAGAGAGTGCAGCTAAAAGCATGTTGGCCCTGGGGAGACTGAGAAAGGTCTGGTAGGCTGATTAGCATGTAGAGAGGAAATATTGAAAGGCAAGTAAGGGTCATTTATAAGATTAAGTTAAAATGTATAGGAARGAGAAAGAAAACCTACCACTGGTAAAAACCTGAGGCGAAAAAGAACTTATGGAAGCAATTAACAGAGATATGACTAAATATCTAGAATCTCATATACCAAAAAGTATTACTAGGCAATGAAAATAGTACAGAATGCTGTTCACCTGAGTCTCGTGATTCAATTCATTTATATCAACACATTATATTCCAAGCAGAAGAGACCCTGCAGTCCTACAACAGGAGAAATCCTTGCTACTAATAGAAATTCCTGTTTCACCCAGTAGGACATCAGCATGACCAGACCTGCTGCTACTTTTCTTCTACATAACCCGCTGACTTAGTGTGAGTTTGACCTATAATTGCTGGGTAGATTCTTGGGGTAATACACAAGTTGACAAAGGTGAGGGCTCGGGTGTGTCAGGCTACCTGTTAAACCCCTGCTCAGTGCAAAGCCTATACCTTACTCAGCCCCATGAAGATAGGAAAGATAAGGCATATGCTAACAGAGATGCAGCTTTGGACTAGGAGTGTTTATTTAAATGGAGTTTTGAAGTTATCAGTGGAATAACAACTCCTCACAAAGACAGATCTTAGGAAATGTATCAACAGGAACGGATGGACCTACTGAAACTCAGAAAGTCAAATATTTTGTTAGCTTCAACAGTCTCTGGAACAATTCCTAAAGGGTCTGCCAGGAAGACTGGATCAACCACCAGATCTTAAGTTCCCTCTGTTCTAGTACACAAGATATGGGAGCACGTGGTCAGGCAGGGCTGAGTGACAGAGAAGCGATTACAATAGCAAGCAGCGCAACTGGAGAAGGGCCCAGCTAGGGCACAGCAGCATGACACTAAGCAGGAGCTCAAGGTGAGTGGTAGCTAAGAGATAGGACTGACCAGCTGCACCTGGCCCACAGAGAGTCAGAGCAGGAGGGGGGCCACAGTGCAGCACTGCAAGAGAAGCAGGGCTTCATTGCAAGGTCTGCAAGAGCAGAGTCTGTGGCAGGTGCATCTCCCTCCACTGCAGAAACYTGTGAGATGCTCTGGGAGCATGAAACCCTCATAATTAGGCTTCACCTTCCACTGGGAAGTGGTCATTAGTACAATGTCTCTTATAYACATAAAGACAAACTCCGAATAATGAGATATAATTCAGGCCAAGTAATTGGCTCTTAATGACAACTGATACTTAAGAGAAAGAATTTCCTATCAGAGAGGAAGAATCTGTCTTGCTCTGTTAAGAACCTTATCTCATATGGATTTTTTTTTGTTTTTTTCTTTACACTATTAAAATATCCAGATACTGTGGATGCAGTGAAGCATAGTTAATTAATTATTATCTGCTGTCTGCTTGTGTATAACTAGCCATGAGCATGAAAATAAATCAGGAGGCAACAGATTGTCATTTATTAAAATAAGGAGCCTGAATAAATTTGTCATGACTCTCAGGCTTTAACTGGAGTTGATCATTTTCAGAAAAATAGCTTTTTTGGGTAACATTAGACTGTCTAGAAGACAGTGTGCATCATAAGAAACATCAATTATTTTACTTATATATTTTAATAAAAAGCACAGAATCCCAARAACTGAGTTTAAGACTTGAGCACTCTACCTGCCCCAAAACTGAAAACATGTTCTTATTAGGTAAGCATTAATGCTAAAGACTTTGAAATGGCAGGTGAGTTTGTAGATCTCATTAGCATCTCACTTATAAAACAGGAGGTAAAATTGGGTTAAGATGTGTGTTATATTGTGGCTGATGCTTCTTTTATTGAAGTTACCTTTATGCAATCATTTTTACTTACTCCAGCATAATTATGGATCAAAATTAGACCGATCAGTTTCCTTAGATGATCACTGATGGATTAACTTAGCATAAATTAGTTCAGCTTTATTTCATGTTACCCATTATAAAGTATACCCAGAGGCTCAAACTAGCAGACTTTGAAAATGAGATTTTTCCCTAAATCAGTTTTCACTTGCTAATCCAAAAGTAAACAAATATTATACTATGCACACAGTAGAAGAAAAATCCCCGTGATTAGAATAATAGGAATGCTAAATAAAGATAAAGATGTGAGGTATTACATTTCCTACATTAGGGATTAAAAACAGAGTAATTGCATTATCAGTGCTTTATCAATACTGAGAAATAAGTTGACATCCTTCATCACATTTCAGTATTGACTWACTATTTTGCTTCTTCAAGATCTGAACTAGCTGAAAATGAGGGAAAMGCCCTAAAGGATTAAAAATTCCTGTCTGCGCAACACACAAATCATTCTGATGATCTTTAATACAAATGATATCCAYTGGAACTAGGAAAATACTGCTCAGATCCAGAGCTTGAGCTTCAAGGAGCCATTCGAGTGCTGACCACGTCTGATGGCCCCTGACTCTCCGCTCTGAAACGTGCTGGGGCACTGCCAGCTGGACTGGGAACCAAGTATGGCAGGAGAAGAGGAGCTGAAGACGTTGGGCAACATTCCTCCAGTTCCAGAACCATGAGAGATACGGAGGTAGCTTAGAGAGCAGGGAAGTTGAATATTTTCAGGTCAGGTCATCCTGAAATATAATATATGACAATATTTAAAAAGCTGGCTGATGATTATCTCAGATGTTAATACTTATGCTGAAGTCAAGTTGTTATGGTTTTCAGTGTAATCTGCTGTGAAGCCACAGTTGGTTATACAGCCAACTGTCCTCAGCTCTAGAACAGAGTGCTTATCAGGGCTGGCTAAATCCATCAGCCCTGGAAGTCTGCATTCCCAGCTGACCTGAAGGTACCCAACCTGGCAGGTTTTGAATTTGRCTTCATTTTCATTTTGGAAGTTTGAAATAAAAGCATTTATGTTAAAAAAAAAAAAAAAAAAGATGAATTTAAGAATTTTCCAGGGATATTAAGCTGACCTTTATACCATTAGATTGCTTAACACCAACAGAAGTACAGCAAGGATAAGGTGCATTTCTGTGCTTCTCTGAAACAATTTGCACAGGGGACATCTCCAGACTGACTATATTTTGATTTTCAAGGTCACTGAGACTTCAGATTGAATGCAGAAACATGGGCCCTGGCTAGTGAATCAGGACCCTTGCATCATATAGTTATAATCTTATTCTTTCCACCTATCCTTTTCTTCCTATGCTTTTTCCATCCTGGTTTTGAAATATATTTCCTTCAGGGAAAATATCAATAAAAGATACATCAACATTTCAGTTTCAAAATGATATCCCAGATTTTCACAGATATATTAAACTTTCCTGTAACGCTAATACTAATGAGTAATATTGTCTTGAATGAATAAATGAATGRTGTTCCTTTGACGCTTGATGCAGCAGAAGTCAAAACACATTATAGCACAATATATACTTTATCCAATGAAACGGGAACCTTAAAATGGAAGCATCCATAAAACTGAGGAAAAAATACCATGGAATAAGCCTCATGACAGTACCATGGAAACCCTTCTCACTGTACCACRGCTGAGTGCTGACTATCTTAGCAATGTCTGTTAGGATTACTTTATAAGGAAAATAGCTTTCATACCCAGATTGTTTAGTCAAATATTAAGTTCTGTTGCCACTGTAGGCAACTGGGGAATATAAATAATGGGAAATATTTATTATGACTCTTTTGATATCCTCAGTTATTAAGCTATTGTTTCAGCAGTAACAATATGCAATATGTATATCCTGATTYGCCAGTAACTTGTTGGAAATTAGGTTTCACAGTAGTGTTTATGTATTAGTCTGATCAAATGCTGCATTATCTTCTACGCTTCTTGGTGGTATTCATGTATTAAGCTTCTTTTTATTAAGTTTCTTGCTGAAATATAATATATTAAGTGAAGGCTCCCTGTAGTAAATTATGTAGGTTTCCTGGTAATAACACTGTATTACCCTGCTCTGAATGATCTTATGGACCTCATTAGCATAACATGAATTGCAGTAGGGGGTTTAATCTTCAGACCTACACTTTTTTATGCACATCTTTTTCTCCTCATAATTTTTCATTACCTAGCCTGTGCTAGGAGTTTAGAGTGACCACCAAATGAAAAGGGGAAAAGACTGTTCCAAGATGAATGAAACAGCCTACAGGAATAATATCTGAATGTTCTCTCAATGATGATGGAAAACRGGGGAATGGAATGAAATTTCAATGCATACATGTATCATTTTTACCTGCCTTACACACCTGATGACAGGGGAAGTAAAATGACCATTTTGCCACAGTGCCATAAAAAAAAGAGTAGGCAGACACAGGTTCTTACTACTTAACTCGTGCACCTCACTGAAACACTTAAGTCAGGAACACAGTGCTGTGCCCCAGCAGGAGAAAAAACAGGCAACTAGAGGAAGCAATTTAGACCATATAAAGAACCCATTACACTAAGGCCTTTTTTCAGTGTTTTACCCTCAACTGCTGCTGGGTTAGAAGCATAATGTTTTCTGTTCATTTCTTGACACAGTTCTATGGGCGTATTAACTGAGACAGTGGGCACCTGTGTTCAAACTCTAAGACCTCTCTTATGTTCTTTTCCTACAGATAAAGTTAGGAAGAAATTTTAGATTATTCATCCAGACAGAGATTGTGTGAAAACATTCACTTACATATGACTCAGCTTAAAAGGAAGTCATTCTCAGGGAAGGGAGGATTGGGGCTATTTTAAAATAAATTTCAAATGAATGACTCAACCCAACCTCATTCAGAGCACTGAGTAGATGATTTAGTTAAATGACRACTTCATATGGACAGCTTTCTGCTTTACCTTAAGATCAGATAGTCTCTTACACCTGAACTTCATAATTAGAGAGAGGGAAGCTTACATTTTGTTCGACTTTGAAATGACAAAGATTGATTCTTCTCTAAAATGGTTCAAGTTGTCATAGATATGGTTGATCTTCTCTGTTACTAACTTGCCTCACTATGGAGAAACCAGACATGTGAGATCACTTTAGATTTGATCAAAAAAAGCTTCTAAGTATAAATTTAATCTAATAGATCTTCAGATTCCTCAAGTCAACAAGATCATTTTCTAAGTACACAGCTAGCATTTCTTAACAGGTCTAAATGGGTGGTTCACACACAAAGCCTCCATGGCTTTGCAAGACCTGCCATGGCATAGCAGGGACATATGTCACCACATTTTAAAAGTTTTTTCTGTGCTCATAAAGGTTTATCTGATTTTAACTTGAAAAAAAACAGAAAAATAATGGATCCAAGAAGTAGCTCCAGAAACCACACATCTACCTGGAAAGCAAGAGACTTTTTTGGTGTTCATAGTTAAGGGGTCTATAACATCTTTCATTTTAATTACTGAATATTCATTCATCCTAATCACTGCAGCATCTTTATTTTGGTTGCTTTGTATAGCTTTGTTCTGAAAAAATGAATACTAGATGTATGACACTTCATTAGAGCAGCTTGGGCTGCTGATCTCAAAGGTTTTGGGGGCTAAAGCATAGTACTGATCATTCTAGCAATTAACTGCCAGYAAGCAGAGCTGGTCTGCTAAAGGGAGCCCATAGGCTGCACCACCCTGGGTCCAGGCTACTGCCCACAGCAAGCCCATGTCCCTTCACTCTCCAGAACAACTTTAGCCAAAGCAGATGGTAGAGGGTGCAAAACAGGTCTGAGGTAACTCAACATATCTTTTCAGAGATAGCTCTGAAGAGCCCACATATCAGTACAAGATCCAGAAACAGTCCAAGATTTTGCAGTGTATTTACAATATATGCTGAGACTCCCAGAGCATCAGCATTCTGCCTTCTCAATCTGGAGAGAATATAATATTGATTTAAATTTTACAGTCCTCTTTGCAGCTTTAAGCGGCAGCAATTGGTAGGGACTGTGGAGAGCTACAAACCACCAGTCCTCAAGAATTCCTGCCTGTGGATGGCAGGGGCCTGTGACAAGTGGTGAAGGACACAAAACTTGAGAAATCTCAGTGAAAAGGACTAACTCTGAACTAACTTGGTTTGCATTGGCAGTTGTGCTCCAGCCCATAGTTGCTGTCCATACATTTAAGTCCTTAAAAGCATTGAAAAAAGCTGGCTCCATTCTAGCACTGTGTGAGGCTTAAAAGGTCTAGCAATCTTTTACTCTATGTTATGTGATTCTAGCTCCCCGTGAACATATCCTAATGAGATAGTGCTTAACTGTTTAGGAGGGAGAATAAAATAAGTTTTATTCCTGCATTACTCCAAGATCTATGATTCAACATTTATCTTCTTTGAACTAGGATTGCTATCTATTAGCCTAAGCAATTAAGTAATGTAAAACATTTTACTTAATTCCTGATAGTATTATAAAACATCATTGAATTTCCACCTATATCCTTTTCAGTACTATTATGAAAAGGAATCTCTAATTTTAGAGAAATAAGGACTTTTTAAAAACATCCAGTAGTGGATCCTGCTGAGATCCTGTGACTAAGTCCACAACTTGTTCTCACCTGCATGCAAAGACAGTGGGGAAAAAATTACAGAGCCATATCCAAAACAGATGCACCAGGAAAATCCCTTCTAGCATRGGACTGGAGGCACTATTTCTATGCTCCCCTCCCTCCCTGCACCACTGTCTTCTCTCAGTCATTTGCAGCTTTCTCCATGCAATTGGATCCTTCTCAYTTATGGTAGGCCACTAAATTTCCTGCCACTTGACATTGCTGAGGAGAATATCAAACCTCAGTGAAAACATGGTGCAACACTGAACACTGAATATGGTTATGAAAGACTTGCCTTTTCTGGATGCCACCAAAGCCTCAGGCCCAGAGGAGGACTATGACCACAATTCTTAAGCTGAGGCTCTCTCAGTACCAGATTTCATCTTGGGCTCAGCCCAAGGCACTCAACAAAAGAAAAGCAGAGATAACCTGGCAGCTGTATCATGTCGTTATCATCTACTCAGCAGGCTTCTTAAACACCGTATTTCCTCTACAGAAACATTTGGTATCACCACACTGAAAGATGTGCTAAGTAGAGAGGTGTGTTGTTTCTGCACTTGTGAAGGGGTGTCCTAAATAAGAACAATAAAAAAGTTTTGAATTTAAACTAATTTCATAGGAATTAACATACTAATCTTTAGAATAAGATTCTATTGTAAAGAGACTATAACCAGCAATGTGCATTTTACTGGAGAAATGCAGTTTTTGGTAGATTTTTGTCATACCATTGGTGATCTCAATTCTTTTCATATGACTGTGGGTCTATCTACAGTGATAATGTTTCTAGTAATATGAGGCTCTAAATGTTTACCCTTGTCAAAATCCTCRCCCTGGAGAGGGAGCTGAGCCAGCAGACGATCTTCTCTTAGGGCCCCAGTCTCTTGCCTTCTGGCTCAGTTAACCTCTGAGAGCTCCCTTGATTTGCATAGTGAAGTGATACACTTTCTGCAGCTCTGTATTTAGTAGATTTTCAGATTCAGACTAATTAGAAGGGGAGCCAGTCCTCATCTCTTCTAACAAAACCAATCAGGTCATTATTTGCACAATACCACAAAAAAATGAAATATATAGCTTGCTTCTACTATGGCATTTATTCATGTTTATGGCTGTTTGCACATGTCTATGGCTGCATTTCAGCAAGGCCCCCACACTCAATTAGTTTCTCCTTTTGAAAAACGTTAACCACTGCTTCAGAGATCCCCTCATATCCCARAAAAAGGGAGATTTGGACTTCTTTGCAGTCTGCCAGAGGTTCTCACTGTTGTCCTCACTGCCCATGTATCAACCATCTGCTGACCACGTGGCAAAAAGGAGCAGGGTGGCTGTGGCCTTTGCATGGCCAACGGGAACTGTACTGTATCTGCTGCAGTCTTGTACTTGCATTATTAGTAGCAGTGATCCCTGTTTGGATACAGTATCAGGTCAAATTCAAGCTCTTTGATCAAAGACAAAAAATGGGTAAATCCAGCTGCTGTTTGAAGTGATTGAAATAGAATTGGGACTACTTTTGGCACAGATTAACTTAGTCCAACACCTCCAAATCCAAAAGCTAATTCCTATTTCAAGATATTAAATCAAAACCATGCATTTTATTTGATGAAGTTCCCATGCTCAGTTAAGAGGAAATCTGCAATACACATCCCAATGTAATGACTTGCTTATTATCTGTATGATCCAGAAAGGCAGAAGGGAGAAACACAGTGGAAAAAGAACTGAAAGTTTTCAGAGAAGTGGCAGAAGTGTTAGTTATCAAGTCACTGACATGCAAACAGTTGTCGGATGACTTGGCAATAGCAATTGGAGACTGTGCTAAGCAGACATTGCCTGGTATTCATCCACTGTGAGGACTTGTAAAGCATGACTGAAAAATATCACTGAGAATATCTGAGTGTATTTGGAAAAGCTTAAGGAGTATATCAATTCAATTCAAAACAGAACTATAGAAGCATAAAGCTATGGAAATATAGTACAGGCAGGGAAGGAGGAGCAGAAGTAGAAGCAATTTCACTGGTTACTTCCTCTGGAAAGAGACACGCAAACAGAATGTGTATGAGCAAAGCAGGATAAGCTACTTTGCAGGAGGGTAGCAGAAACCTACTGATGCAAAYGAGATGACAAAAGCTGGTGGTGCTTAGTATCATTCAGCAATGCTCAGCACCTGCAGGAAGCAGCCTTTCATTTCTAGCTGTTAATACCTCTAGTCCTTTTTCTTGGCTCCCCAGGATCACCCATGACTCAAAACATCTCATCCATTAAAAAAAAAAAAGGGACATCTCCTCCAGAAACCCTCTGCTACAGTATCCATCTTTGTTCCAGGCAGTCTTCACTGCCTTTGTTAGCTTTCTTTCCACARCACAACTTTGTTAGCAGGTGAATTCAAGAGAGAAGTGTCTTTTCAACTTACGTTTAGCATTGGTACGCTCTATGCCATGAGCAACTACAAAATATATTCTTCCCTGAGGAATTAATTTACAAGTATATGAATAACTTTTAGCAGCCTTAATCCTAACAAACCTGCCACTCTGTCTGGCTATGTAGTGATGAACTATAGAGATGTCTAGCACCAGAAAAATTATACGGGAAAACATTTARTATTTCTCATGAGTTGTTAACAGCACAACATACTGATATAAGGTTTATGACAGTGTCACTCAAGGCCACAATAAATCCTCAGTGGAACCACAGCAATACAGAGTCTACGAACAAGTCAGAAAAGAAATTGAAACTAGTGAAACTTAACATCAGCCAGGCATAGCTTAACCCAGGCTTAGATGAGAAACCCTGATTAAGGCATGACGGTTTCTCTAGGTAACAGCACACAAGAGCAGTGTGTGGCTAAAAACGTGTTCATTCCGTCTTTACTCCTCAACCCAGGTAGTCAGGTCCAGCCCTAGCTGGACTAGGGCTAGCTTCCAACATGTATCTGAAGTGAGACAAACTCCTGCTTTTTATCAGCAATGTCTTAACCTTGCTTAGAAAAGTCGTAAGCAAAAGCAGACTGATTTGCAAATCTTTCGCTGACAGCAGGTTCAAAGCAGATGCAAATATYTCACTCTTCCACTTTATGTCCTTAAAGAATTGTTCCACTGAGTAATTGTCTGAGCAAATGCTAACTAGAATAATAAACCCACCATTAAAGGGGAAAAGAAAGTTACAGGCTAATAAATTTAATTTGTTTTTACTTAAATAGAAAAAATAGATTGAAAAATGCTTCTGACAATTCAGATCAACAGAACATTTGCTTTATGAATTATTCCTTTGATAGAAAACGTAGGTGATACATGAGATACTATAAATTGAAAATATCAAATATCATTAAGCTACATACTCAAAAAGACAACACTAAGAAAAGCAGTATATATGCCATCATACCAACAAGTATATTCTGCAAGTTATACAGCACTGGGATAGTAGTTTCCGCTTTGACTATTGCTGATTGTATTCATTTTTTTTTTCCAAGTATGAACTGATCTGCATGATTAGATACCTAATTTATGCATCAAAAATCCGCAACTTCAGTAAAATCAGCACATTAAAGAAGAAAGAGTCTTAAAGATCAAAACAGTGATTGAGGCCATGGTTGCACATTATATTACAACATACCACTGAGACGGTTATCTTCAGCCCTCATTAAATGTGCTGAATAGCCTTCAAAGCTTAATTGGCATATTGTGATAAATGCTTCCGTTCTTTGTCAGAGCAGCAATTACTTGAAATGTCAGCTCCTCCTGCTGCGTTATTGCAAACAGGCCTAAATAATAAAGAACTGGCCTTAAAAATGTAAATTTTCTTCAAAAATGTTAGAGACAAGAGCAGTTGTTCATTGCCAGAGCTTTGTCTCCATTTTATTGTTACATACTACTATTATACCTGAAACCTCATATGCTACTGGTGACAGTACCTGACAGTTTTATTGCTTATTAAAATCTTTAGATATGTAAGTTGCTGTATCTTTAAAAAAAGTATTTATTTAGTAACTTCTCAATTTGATCAAGCTCAGTCAGTCCCTCAGAATTTATTAAAAAAAAAAAGGCAACAAATTCCATTTCCCCAAAATGACATCGGTGCTTAGAACAGTCTAGTCTACTAGACTGGTAACCCTGCAGGACAAGAGGCAGCGCACTTTMTTTTTGGTTCGATTCTCTCACTACCTGGCTCTGAGGAGGTCGCTTAACCTCTCTGTACATCTCTGCACTCACCTGGTGTACCGGGACGCTCACAGCTTCACAGCCCGGCATTCTCAGTGTTCTGAGAGATCACTGACAGAAGTCGTTATTTAGATGCAAATCCCTACTGTTTTCTCAGTCAGAACAAAGTCTGTCATGATGACTAAGAATTTCCTAGAGAACTGAAATTAGAGGTTCAACCAATGGCTGCAGCTGGGTTATTTTCTCATCTTTAGGCCCACTCCAACCTTATTACTTAAAAAGCACTCTGATGGCTTTAACCCCAGTGAGAGAAATAGTTCATTCCAACACACACGTACAATTGGGCAAACTATACTTTTCCATAGCACATAGGACAACTATAGATTGAGAAGGTAAATCAGACCACTTCAGCTCTGGGTCATTGCTTAGGAGGGGTTGATGGATTTAGAYGAACCATGCAACAATACATAGTTAGTGTGCAATAGCAATAGTGCAGTAGACCCACACAGATAGCAGTGAAATAGCGTTAGGACTGCCTGGGCTGTCCTAGCTCTGTTCTCACAGAGGTATTAATCAAGACATTAAGTGAAAAATTGATGGAAACATTGAAACTGCCAAATGCATCTTATCAACTATGAAGTCACTATAAGAAACACTTAGGTGCGTATAGTACAAATTTAAGCCTAAGCCTCATTATTTATAGTCTTGTCTCACATTAAAAGCAAAAACAAAACAAAAAAAATCCCCTAAGTACAACAGACAGAACCAAAAGCAGAAGTTTCAGTGCTTTTGAATTTAAACCACAAATCTCAATACTGTTACTCCAACTTTTATTACCATCTTGGAGCTCAGACATGGCCCTTCATAACAAAAAACACAGCTACAAATACAGGTAATCTATGTCAGGCTCATCTACTAATGGTGGCTCAGAAGAGACAGGGACTGGATTTTGAATATAATTGCCCAAATTTAATAGCCCTTTATTTTGACTTCAAGTCAGGTGAGCTTTGTGTAGCTCCACAAATTCAAGATATTGACATACATCTTTTTACAGGAAAGTCACAAAATTATCTCACAGTACACACCCAAGGAACATGTAACTACAGTTAATACAACCTGCAAAAAGTCATACAACCTCTCATCACATATTACTTCCCATAAAGAGAAACAGAACTTCTGCCACTGAAACTGGTATAAAACTAGAAGCAGCTTTAAAGACTGMAGTCAGCTTAAATCAAAGAATTTTAGACAAGAACTGAGTAAAATCCTCCCTTTCAGAACATGYCATTGACTTGAATTGTAAATTGGCATGTCCAGTAATACAGGAAAACAATCAAAATCTTAATACTGTAGTCAATTCCAGTCAAAAATATGCTATAGGACCTTATTATATATTAACATTAGTAATTCTATGAAGGTGTTCCATTCTCTGGACTGCATACATCCCGTCTTGTACTGATGTTTACAGACACCAGCTCACTTTGGAAAGGGCAACCTTCTCTGGCAGCAGTATCAACAGCACAGCCTATAGTTTACTGTTCCACATAATGCAAGAACGGAGTAAGTCACAGTTTGAACGTGAATGGAATTTGTGAGTTAAGTCAACCCAAAATAATGAGAACTCTTTTCTGAGCAWAAAAAATTTAGAAACACTGCCTTTTAAACTTCCATTTTATTAACCTTTATCAGCTGCTGTGAAACCAGCACATGAGATTTTTTTGAACTTTGCTGTCAGCAGTTAAAGGGTAATGCTT
Source organism: Rhea americana (assembly GCF_003343005.1). NCBI lineage: Eukaryota > Metazoa > Chordata > Aves > Rheiformes > Rheidae > Rhea > Rhea americana. Next base: position 7,886,536 of record NW_028186756.1, read on the forward strand.
GTAGTGATTACTATTTTGCAATATTTTAATTCTTACATCAAGAAGGTCTTCTATTTATTCTCAAACTATTGCCAAAGGGCACTGGGAAGAGATGAACATGCTCTAGTAGTTGCATCACAGGACAGTCTCAGAAGACCAAGTATTACTACCAGTTCTCAACCCTGCTTCCAGAAATTCAGTCAGGGTTGCCAAATTGTTCCAAGTAAGAGGGCTGTTTAAATTTTCAGTTATCATCAGTGCCCCAGAATATAGATGTGGGACTGCCTGCTCCCAGCGGTCCACAGCCAAATCCCCACTGATGTCAACRGGTCAGCTGAGCAAAGAGCTAAAGCAAAGTCTCTGTGAATTAATTAAATCTGCAGCTATGTAGAGAGGGATGAGCAGCACTAGGTTGAGTGGGACATGGACAGGCCTACAGCTCAACCCCTCCACGTTCTTGCAAAGCTTTTTTAAAAGCTGTCCTTCCAGAAATTATGAACCCWCTAATCCCAGAAGAATAATCATTTCATTTAGGGACACTTCAGAGGGATGGCTTAAGAAATCTCAAACATTTCAGCAGTACAATTACAGACTGTGGGATATTAACAGACACAGCTACATAACAAACATTAGCCACATGGACAGAACTATCAAGGTAAAATGCACTAAGCTCATCTGCTAACTCTACGACACACGCATATATTGTGGCCTCCCTCGTAAGACCTGAGGTAAGTCGTCCAAGGAAAGCATCCAAAAAGAAAGTTATTCCAACCAAATCTATGCAGGATTTCTCCTAACAGATCCCAGACTCACTAAGGGAGTTGGCCTGGTGTTTGGCAGCTGGACAGAGCCAAGAAACAGAAAAGTCAGGAGAAGCCAGGCTCACTGGATGTTAAAAAAGAAAAAAGAAAGGGAGAAATTGCCCAAGTTACTTGCTGTAATTGAGACAGGGCAGCTAGAAGTTACCAAGGAGCAAAGAGGCCCTAGATGCAGGGTCAGAGATCAGGAAAAAAGGAGACATAACAGACAGCAGCTGAAAGAGCCTTTATACTGGCAGGCTGGCCACAGCAAATGTCCCCACCTGCATTTAGCTGTTTGAGACACAGGTCCAAGGACACTCATTTGACACAGCAGACCACAAGTTTTCTGGCARATTAAAAAAGACATCCCCAACCTCCCAGATATCAAAATTTCAGTATACTCTTTTTCCTCAAAGAAACTAATACGTTTGTTTTCCTGATGTGTGCCCAGGAAATGTATGCCAGTCTGTYTGCACCACATGCTTCAAGGGGACTGGTAGCTGGAAGGAATCAGAATCTATTACCACCCCAAAAGGAACAACTGCTAGCAAAATACCCCAAAGGAGGCAAGTAACCAGCTAAGAAACATCAAAGCAGGAAGCAGGATGTGGCAAAAGGATTAACAGAGCCGTGAAGTAGTTCTGGATTATCAGAGGGTTAAGATAATTTTGCAATGCTTCTGATTTAGAAARGCACTGGAAACTGGAAAAGCATGGGAATCTCAGCAGATCGAGTTAGGTAAGTCTAATATTAATCAGCAAAATAAGCTTATTAGTGTTCAGAGAGAAAACATGAAGAGCCTGTAGAGCAAGAGAAGACAATTCAGTAGCAGTAAATCAAAGGTGGAGTCAGTGGTAAGAAGGGGAAAGGATTTAGTAAGGTGTGAAGAACATGCCACACGAAATATTGAAAACTTTATACGGTATAACCATATAAACCATATTAACACACACATTCCCACTGGCCAGTCATATCTGAATCCATATTAGACMTACTAGAGGTTGCTAGATAAGCAATTAATATGTAAATGCCAATATATTATATACATCTACCAAATCTATCTTTCTTGGGACCAAAAGAAATGGTATCATCTCAGGTAGAATATAGTGATAGCTAAAAGACCTTATCTTCCTTGCTAATGAGAGTTACAGCCAAATCAGATGAAGGAATATTTTTATATTCCTTCAAGCGATGATAGAAGCATACTAGTCAATCCACAAAAAAATTGTAATATATTTGGCATGATTGCATGACAAAAGGAGTAAGAAACTAATTTTCCTAGTGTTAAAACATGTGTTTTTGAATGACATTGCAAGAGCAGCAATGCTCAGACAGATGATCTTTGTGTTTCAGATGAAATATTTTTTCCCTTGGCTTAAATTTTAAAGATGCAAGAGATGTTTTCACTATTTCTACTTAGCAACTATGCATAAAATTGCTGGATTTTGAATTGCTTGTACATATGAAGCTATCCATCTACAGCAGTCAGGTTACACAGGTGGATTTCCACTCTTGAGTTTTTCAGATAGATATGAAAGACATTCTCAAGTATAAAAGATGAAACATACAATGCAGGACTGAGTGATGCTATAACCTTGCCTTTTTAGGTAATATACCTARTATTATATCACAAACTTTAAAACAGTATCTATCCAGTAGTTTAAATGTTTAGTACAGATTAATACTTACTACACTTTCACTGGATTCTTTTTAATCAGAGGATCCCTTATTAGACTCCAGGGACTTCACAGTACCCAACGAATAAGTCTCTCGTACAAACCCTGGAACCCAACATTAACATCCAAATCATTTTCTATCACAGCCTAAAATAAACTTCTGACCCCAGTCTCACTTCAGCTGACCCCAGTCTCACTTCAACGGTTTTTTTCATCTCAGTCATGGCCAATGTGGGCTTTCTCCAGTTTACGTTCATCCGTCATGACTCCACCTGACCCTTCAGTTGGCAGTTAACAGGTAACAGGCCTGTTTCCCTTTTACTGACTGCTCTCTCTAAATTACACATAACTACTCTGCTCTTAAGTATTTAGTAAAAATAAAATGATTGAAAATACTTTTGAAGATATAAATAAAAACAAGGCAACTTTCTAAACAAGACTTCYGCCACTTCCTCCCAAACACTGCCAAAAAAGTACGAGGCCAAGCCTCTACACGGCTCCACCGCAAAATGGAGTTTCAAATCACAGTCAAAACATAATCCAGTTATGAAGAGTGTTTAACCATTTCTGGGGACAAGCACGACAGAGCACAAGCAGCACTGATATTCCTCTGAGCTCATCTTATACCACACACTCTTCTGGGAGAGAATGAGACATGCTGCTGAGATAGCAACTTGTCCATAACACTAAATTAGCAGGCAATATATCTAGTTCAGATCCAGTTTAACCTTGGTAGTACAGCACTTGCAAGTTTCCAGGTGCACCCCCTGCCTGAGGGTTCTCATGCAAGAAAAGGGCTTTGATAAATTTAGATGGTATGATAAGAGTACTTTCCAGTAGATCTATCAATGGTGTATTTTGATATGGAACRTGAATGATAACTGTTAAATTAAGGAATGCCTTTATGTTGGACAGCAGGTTATTTTAACAAAGTTATTCATTTACTTGATGCTCTAATAAATAACAATGCTGAACAGCTTTTAAGGCCAGATATCTAGACTGACCTTCCATGCATGCCAGATTACAGATGTTTCTGTACTGAACCTCAATCATTTGTTGTATCCAAATTGAGTTGAAATATCTGRATTTACTTAAACTGAGTTTAAGACAGAATTCTTTATTACCACATTTACACATGGATAAAAACATGGATATAGATCCATTAAACACATGGATATAGATCCTAATTTAGCTTCAAGTCTTTGTTTCTTGGAATGCTTTCTGCTGCTTAAACCCACTTAATACTTGTCTGTCTTTATGAAATACCACACATGTAATACATGGAGGGGAGAAGAGATGGTTGGTTTGATTGGCTAGCTTGGATAAATTTAACTATTGAGCTCCAAGTTTCTTTCAAAAGACTTTAAAACTCTTCACTCTTYCTGTGTTCCTAGCATCCTTTCAAAAATCTACATATGGAAGCAAATGCAGCATTGCAATATCAACTTCAAATTTGYTCTGTACAGCCCTACCCTTCAGTCTGATTATTTCGTAATTACTGTATAAACCAGGGCTCAACAAGACTRGGTGTCTTTCATTTTTCTCTGACCAAAATCATTCTTGATACGTTTGAGTTATCTGCCACCCCTACAAGCCTTTCCAATAGCAGAAAAATTAAACCTGAAAGGCTGGAGATCTGTTAAAAATAGTTTACAAACTCATCAGTTCAATTCATAGTTTCCAAATTGTTTTTCTATAAAATTCACTACATTTTAAACTTTAACACCTTGGCCTTTTCAGGGCTACAAGGTTTTTAATCAGATGATCATAGGTCCATCTCAAATCCTTAGACAGGTTAACAAAAATAAGAATATAAAGGAGTTATGAAATACTTTGAATTTTCTACAACAGCAAGTACACTCAAACTCTTTCTTTAGAAAGAGCTCTTTGAGTCTTAGAGAAGTCAAGGGAGAGAGCTGCATTCATCAAAACAGGCTTTGCACCTGATCCAGAATGCCTTCCTGGGTAGGCTACTTTAAATAACATGATTGGTGAGGTTTTTGTTATTGTGGTTTTGTGAGAAGTCTTAAAGATTTAAGAATATTCCTTTAAACTATTCCTATCAAAGCAACCAGAAGAAAAATGTACAATTTGCATTGTGTAGGTGAAAAAAGTTGATCACTTCAGAGATAAACAGACTACTACCAGGCTTTCAGTGTTCACCTTGTAACTAGAGACTTTCATTTTATCTGCCAAGATCTCGCCAATGTGAGATTTATTATCCAGGTTTAGCAGAGGAAGCCACACGTCACTCAGCTCTGCACACCCCTCTGAGCTTTAGCTGATCAGCAGGTTTTGCCCACAGCCCGAGTCTGCTCCAGCACTAGTTTTGCCATACAGGGATGGCACTTGCTGTGGTGGACTGACTCCTCATTTAGATAAGCAAAGCAGAGACCAGAACTGGGCTCAGGGAAGCTCTGCCACGCTTACTGTTGCAGGCAGACACAAGCAAGTCATTGTAAAGAAAAATACACCTGCAATACCTTTTCCTCAGAGGAATGTTTGGGAGAAAGTTACAATTAATTGTAGCTTGAACAGCTGTACATGGTTGCAAATAGTATTAATCTCTTAAACAGTATTTTTCATGAAGTTCAACTTCCTAGAAAAAAATAGATTCCAGTTCCTTGCACGAAAAGTCATCTGGGAACCAGAGACTGACTGGTGTAGAACTGCAATGCCAGTGTCAGCACATTCAGTCAAAATCCAGGCAGAGACACACTTCTCCTGGCAATAACATCCCTCTCTAGTCACTGTATGCCTTATTGGTTAAAAGGCTTTCTCAAGGGAGAACACTGCAGGTGAATTTTAAAATTTGCAGAACCAAATTACATCTGCTTAATAGCCATTGTGCCACTGCATTGGAGCAGAGGCTGTATAGACCAGATGAAGTAAAGTCCCAGATAAAAAAGTAAATCCTTGCAGTAAAGCTGTCCCCATACCATTTACGGAAGGTAAGAAAGGTTTCAAAGCAAACAAACAGCTAGAAAACAATTACAAGGCAAAGGGGGCCCATTCTGTCAGATCCTAAGTTTAACAGTAGAGTCAGTTAAAAAAAAAAAAACAGATAAGCAACAGTTTTCTAACTAGAAAACATAATGCATCTTCCTCAGAATGCATCATAAGAACTTGTTGACTTTTATGACAGCTTCAGTGGGGAAAGTCCAAATGAAATCTTGACTCTTGTTTCATTTGAAACAATGTTTTGACATTTCCAAAAAAGGTTAAAGTATTTCAGTTCAGTTTTACCAGAATCATTCATCTCATCTTGGCATTTGTACTATGTACTAGTACACGAGAAATATTGCATGAACATTATGACTACAGGTTGTCTATAAAGTATTATTTATTTTAAGCTACCTGATATACTATATTATTTTGACATTATATACATATAATTTACTAGAAAGCATCTAACACTTGGAAAATCTGAAATTCAGATGAAATTATCGAATAATTTCCAGTTGAAGATATGAGGATGGGTATTTCTGAAACATTTCAGATTTAAATATTACTGAAAAGTACTATTTCAAAAAGAGGCAAAACAAGCCAAAGATGCATGCTTTACATATAGAACAAGGAGTTTCAGGCTGAATTTAAATTTATTTTACTTCAAAAGAACAAGATGTAGAAATGAAAACAACAACAACAAAAAACACACAAAACACAAAGTACTTGTAGAATTTTCTCTGCTCTTTTGATCTAGATACTTACCATCCAGCTCTGAGTCCAGCAATTTCTAGGGCTTTTTTAACCTAGGTTGTCATTCCCAACACAGAGGATCTACAAGGAATACACATAAAGGAATACAGGTAACATTACGAGTAAACCATAAAAATAAAACATACAATTCATGTCTAGTATTTTCTCACTTCCAGTAAGTACTCCCACACACGCTTTGATTTTAGTCAGCTAATTACTTGTCAGCACTGCAGGGGAAGCCAGTGCTGAAGGAYAGGAAGCGGAAGCCTCGCTGAAATCTGAGGGGTCATACTTTATGCACAGAAGAAAATGGGAACACTGCTGTAAGAACAGAAATGAATGATTTTGTGTGGGAAGAGGGAATAGAAGGCAATCAATCAAAGCAGAAGGAAAGGCATGAGAATCAATAACTGCGTCTTAATAAATCTGTCCCTATTTATACTTGGCATTTGTGACCATCATACGTGCTTTTCTGAGTCACATCCTCTTTTTCTACTCAGCAATCTTGTTTGAGACTATTCTGAATTGGGTATGTTGTATCCCAGAGCATTTTGTGGGCTTTTCTTAATGAAGGTTTCCTAAACCACTACATATTCCTATGCACTGGTTGAATCATGCCAATCAGCTTCAGATATTTCATCAGCATCTGCTATCAACCTGGAAATCCCCAGTATGCTGTGGAGAAGCCCAAACAGTGTAAACACATACACGGTCAATCTAATACATTGATTAGACCTTGTATCTAGCATATATGTATAGCAAACTTCCACATATGAGAGAATTGCTGTGTAACSCTCCCAGATGGCCACAGCCACCACAATCATGTCAGTCACAGAAGCTCTTCCTTGTGTCTTGCAGAGAGAGGCTGTGACGGTGGACATGTTATGTGGCCATGATATAGCCTGTTAAAATGTCAATGGCTAATTTCCTTGTGAATTGTGTTATATGATTTGAGGCAGATGAAGATCCAAGCCCCTGACTGTAGCCAGACCATTCAGGTGAAGGGGAAAGGGTTCGCAGGATGAAGGAAAACAGCCTGCCTTGACACAACCCTGTCTACCATGCTCTAGGTGACCCTGCTGAGCAGGTGGGTTAGACTAGATCATCTCCAGAGGTCCCTTCCAACCTTACCAATTCTGTGATTCTATGAAAACAGCTGAGCTTTCCTATCTCYTGTTGGAACTCAACCACTTAAAGTGCAATTTGATTAAACTTCAATTGAAAACAAAGGTTAAGAGTGAAGGATTTATGCTCATCTATTTTTGCATGTTGTAATTACATCTTCCTTATACACAGCACTTTCATTTTAATTTTCTTTCAAGCAGAAAACTACATTTATAAGCCTAGCTTTTTCTTTAAGGGACAATGAAACAGCAACTGCAAATGTAAAAAAAAAAGGAAATCAGTAAAAGAGCTAAACTGTTAAGTGTTACATCAAAGCAAGTTTCCTGAAAACTTAGCCATTGCTATAATTTGAATAATGAAACGTAGACAAATACTCACAATTAAGAAAGCTTCTGTTACATGTTAGAGAGAAAACAAGCAACTSAAGTATCACAGCACTACAATTAAATGGAAATTAAACTTCTGTCTATTAAGTTGTAAAGAAATTCATGTTGAACAGCTGGCAAGACTGCATGAAATATTTGCATCTAGGTTTCAATTCAGTAAGTTTACAGGTTTACTACAACAGGATACTTTCCAATTCTAGTATATAAACATGCATTCTCTGCATTGAAATTTCAGGACTCACTCACACCAAGCACTTGTGTTTCATGGTTCACACAGACAAGTTGCTATCTAAACCCCAAGTCTCTCTAGGGAAGCTCTCAGTAACTGTCATACTTTGATCAGTTGTGTTGGTTTACTACACTCAAATGCTACCAACGCTTGCAACTGATTCTTAATAAGCTTTTCTTGACAGGCATTTAGCATTTATGAAAATCYAGCAACTTCCACTTTTACATAATCTATTTTTTCAAAAGTGGTAATTAAGAGGAGGGATATGAAGGTGCCAATAAAGCTTCATGTTAGTATTAGGTAAAATGCCTATTCACACACAAGACTTCATAAATGAGCATAACTAGCAGTCTTAATAGGAAGCCCTAGGAAATCCTAATGATTGTAATCATCAATTGTTAGGAGAAAAAATAACCAAAATTAACACATGGAGCCTGCTATACCACTATTTGTTCTAGAATCCAGGTCCTAAATACTCATGTTCTACATTCACACAACATACAAATTCAGTTCCTTAAACAAATTTCTCATGTGCCTTTTTTCTATCYTCTAATGTTATCTGCCTTACTTTCACAGAGCAAGAAGGAACAGAAAAACCTTTACTTTTACCTCCTCCCCCCAAATGCTCTCAAAATACCAGCTTCAAGCCTCTCTGACAGAGCCAAGTACGGAACACATGCTAAAGACAATAGAAGAGGACAGTCTACATTCTTAGGGAATAGCTTAAGATTTTAGGAAGGGCTAGTCCAAGTCTTACTCCACCAGACTTCCTTACATGAGTGTGAGTGGATCAATTAGGACAAGTTTATGATGTCTGAATGAAGACAGACTAGGAAGGCAGTATGAAAATAAGGCCAAAGAAATAAAATATAATAAGAAAGCTATTYTAAATCTATATTCTTGAAACATGCTTGGACTTTTAGGCAACATTCATTTTTTAGACAATGTTCATTTTCTGATTCTCTTGAAAAAAATCCTGTTGCATCTTATAACAGGCTAGTGGGAACTCATACGGAAACTTCAAATTACTTTTTCTCTTGAGAATCAAGCAAATACTACAAAGCCACTGACTAGAAATATATTCAGCTGCTTTTATCTTATGTGCAGTGGGAACATATAAGAAGGTAAGAAAAAACTTCAAAAGCTCTTCCCTTTTTTCCTGTAATTTTCTATTTTCTATTTATTACATTAAAATGATCARTGTTTCAAAGATATGAAGTGAGATATGCAAAAGTTGGCAGCAAGTAAGAACATAATGAAAGGAGGCATGAGAAAGAGATAAAGCATAGCATCTCAAATTTGAGTGTCCTATAGAAAACTGAGAACTACYTCATATATGTCCAATTTTCTCCCCTTCTGCTTTTTGATCTCCCCAAACAATGTAAGAATGCATAGGTAACAAGAAGTTGAGTTTCTAARGCTGAAATCCACCGAAGGCTGAACTTACCTGAAGACTAAAACCTCATGCAGACTAGTAATTTCTGGTTCCATAAAGGCATAAAACAAGGCAGGAATTACATTCTAACAGGAATGTTATGGTGGAATGTGTTTCATTTCTGAACTGCACACATGGTRGTGCAAACCCCTCTAGGAAAACAGGTGAATCCAGCCACTTGGTGGATTCAGTGGGACAGGTCTGTATTTTGGCACTGTGCACTATGTATGGCTGCAGATAAGCACTGACATTTGAACTGTTTGGCAAGTTCATAAATACTTATGCAGCTATACAYGCTAGCATTACAATGCAGAAGAAAGCGCCACTGTTTGTTCTGCAGTTATTTGCTTTGATGTATTGATATTTGTATTTCTGTGAAGTGCATTAGTTGGCATAAGATGTGTAGGCAACAACTACTTTGTTAACATTACATAATGCTTAGCATAATGACAGGCTGGCTGTGGTAAGCAAAGTAAACTTATTTTTTGTATCCAAGTTAAAATACTGTTCAAGATATCTGTTCAAAATAAATTCTTTCAAAGAAAAGGATTTAGRTTGTTGCTATTTTTATCATCATAATTACATCCTTCTCCACAGTCCTTAAAGGTAGAAAAAAATATTCAGCTAAAAATAAGCTTCTGTGAAATAGAGATATGGAGTTCATGCACATCAAGGCAAAGTAGCATGCATGAGGTGCTGTAGCAGTATAATGCCATGCAGCTGATTTGCTCCTATGCACTAACTACTCCCCAGTGCTCAACTCCACTCCAGATTCATTTTGCTGTCCACTGGAAAGCCTGTAAGAAAAGGTGTCACACTATGACCTAGAGCCAGGGTGGTTCTGGTTCTGCCTGCTGTAGCTTCCAGTGCTAACTAGCTGTCTGCCTGAACTCTGCATATGGTATCATACTTTGTACAGCTATTTGCTGCTATCCTTGCATCTAACCCACTAKGATTCAGAGACTGCTTCTCAGTATCTAAATAAGTGCACTAAACCTTTCTACAAAAAGTGGGGCATAACCAGAAAAATTCATACTTGTCACCTATAGTGTTCAGAAAGTTGAGTGAAGCTATGACAATAAGTTATATTCTTTACAGCAGCTTCTAAGACCAGATTGCTGCAGGCTTTGTCATTCTTAGAAAAATATCACAARAAGTCCTGTAAGAAAGGGAGAAAAAGCTGCCTTCAAAAATATTAATCCTACTATTTATGCAATGATTGTCTGAAGTAAAAAAAATTCTTACATTGTAATTTTATTCTGCTATTACCTTTTAATGAGTTCATACCCCAAGTGTTCAACATTTGACTGTTTTAGAATAATGTTTAATTTGGTTAATTTATGCTATTCAGATTACCATTCCTTTTATGTATTAYGTTAGTCTATGAGCACTCAGTTTTCCACATCTGCAGAACAGACAGTCACTGGAGTCACTTTCCCTTTTCTCCATAGATGCACTGGTCCCCCTTTCTGTTCAGTTGTGCAAGGACCCAGAGACAGCTAGTTTGCTTCTACAGAGACTAACCTTGATGTATTTTTAACTGTCTTACTGTGCTAAGTACTTCTGTCCTTTTTTTCCATGAAGTAATTACATAGCTTCTTTCTGCTCTTCATTTCATCTCTCCCTCCATCTGTTCTCTCACTGTCAGCTCAAAACAAGGACTGAGGCACCAGGAACACTACCTAGCAGAGCATCACGTGTTGCTATTAAGAGATACTTTGAGACTCATTGACAAGTCTTYGCAAAGTTCAAATAAATTTACTTTAACTCTCTGGAAAAGCTATATTGAGGAGACATCTTAAGAATTACCAAGTAACATCACACCTCCCTGTTCYCGGGTGTTTGGGGGAGGGGGGTGTTGTCAATTATTCAAAATCTTTCAGTTTAGAAGCACAAATTTTCACACTGCTACAGGCAAGAACAGACGACAGTGTTATGAGCACGATCATTTTTCCTGACATTTTTAGTAGCCATATTATTCTGTCCTTTCTCATCTTTAGTTATTCACCATCTCACCTTCTTTCCTACACAGCCCTTCTTGCACATTAAGATGAGAGCTCATCTTTTCAAGGACAAGACAACTGATACGTTAACAGCAGTAAACACACAATTAGCTCATTCCCAATGACATAGTCATCTGGGGATAAAATGCCCTGCAAGTATGCTGTTATTTCAAGAGTGTAATGCTTTGAGTTCAACCAGTAAGTACTTACACAGGAAAACTCCAATAGGAAACAGCCCTTTAAAGCCATCTCCTGTTCATYAGTTACAAAGAATGCACTAAACCACTTCCTTCAAGTCAGGTCCAGCTTCCAAGACACATATACATTTCTTTCAAGTATTGTTTCATTACAATTCAATAGCCTGTTTGCTTCATTCTGCAGTTTCTACTCAAAGATCCCACTGAGTCTGAACGAATTTCAGCAAGCAATGTTTGTAAGTGTGCATCATCTGTTAAGCCAGCATTTTAGCTGTATGTCCTTTAAGTTTGTAAATAGATGTTGCACTAAAACAGCTTCAGAAAACATTGACTGCTTTTCCAGCTTCATCCTTTTCCAAATTCATTCCAGCTCCAAAATAAAAGTCTTATAAGCAGAGGAGACTTTTTACTATTCTGAGAGCTCAGAGGAAAGTCTAAATGACATCCAACCATATGCATTTCCACTGATACACAAAACATTTGAGTTTAGGGAGTCAAAACTCCCAGCTCTGCAGTTCATACCAACTGGAGGAAGATACAGCCCTTCTCTTCATTGGCCAGTGTTAGRGAAGGTGGTATCACCTTTTCTAGGGAGAACCAGCATTACCTACAAAACACATTCCCACAAATCAAAGTCTTTACTGATACACACAWGAAATTCTTAGCTCTGCCCTCCCAAGCATAAGGATTARCTGTTAACTGAATGTTACCATTTGGAAATGTATTTTTTCTCCCTTTTTATAATACATTCTCAAAGGAAGTTCTATTTAGAACTTTGTACATATGTTAAGGGCTCTTTCAACTGCTCTTGGTTTATTCAACTATAGAGCATTTAATAGTATTTGTAATTACAATGTATGCTCAGAGACAAGTGAGAAAAATGCAGTGTTCTTAAATGACTATTCACTATTGACTTCCTTTAGTGTAGGCAGTAGCTTTATTACCAGAATTATAAATAACTGAGGTATGCATTAACTAAAACTTCTTTAAAATGTTAATCTCAAATACAGGGAAATATTTTTAGCTGGCCTTCGAGCTTGAATCTGTCCTACAAAAATCCACAGTAAACTTCACATTCAAAAAGGATCTGGGTCTTTTAATTATAGAAGCTTCAAAGAGAAGTTACAATTGCTCTTACAGGTGCTGTATCAGAGTTGCAGAATTTAAGTCTCTAGTTCTGTAACAACACACTGATTCCATGCAAAACTCCCACAAGGTCAATAGAATGAAGCTCCTTACAAGATCTGGTCTGTGTCACATTTTGCCTACTAGTTAAAAAAAAATGGCTGGGAACCTATCTTTGCCATTCTGCTACCACAAAGCTATCCTTGTTGGCTAGTAGAAGATTCTTCCCTCACTGGAGAATTTGGGGGAAGTTTTCAGTGCTACCACAGGTCTGTCCTCTAGTAAAGAGAAAGTCAGTCCTTGACCTGTCTTCTCATCAGCTAYTCCCTTATATTTTTAATCAGAGAATCCTCAAAGAAACATTGATAATTAGGGCTCACAGAGCTCTATCTTCCACAGGCCAAAGGATTTAGGCTCTTTTCTGCTTCCCCACAGCTGAAACTCATTATAGAAGAACAGTACTGCTCAGCACAAGAAGATAAGTTCCAGATCTCCTGTCTGATGCTGCAAGCCCAGAGAGCTTGATGATCAAATCAGGATGCCTCTCCGAAGAGCAAGGATGGGGTTACTTTTGATATCCTTTTCCTGCTACAGCTAATCTCTCCCCTAACACAGCTGTTCAGCAGCTCTTAGGTGTATAAGCCTCTTTTGCTGACTGGCATGCAGGAAGCAGATGTTGAATACTCTGCAGTCATGTAGTGTCTCCAGCAATTTGGCAAGTAGACTGTTTTGTCACTGCTCTTCCCCTTAAGGCAGCTGCATCTCAAAGCACTCTAYCCTTTCTCTTGCACTGTTCGAAATAGCTTGGCAAGTTCCCCACTTGATATCTCAACTGAGATGTGGGATGCTTTGATGTATTGCTRTTGTTTTCTTCTCATTTTCATTAGATTCTCTTGACAGATTTTTAGCCAAGACRAGAGGGCTTTCTAGTTACTTTTGCTGGCTTTATTGCTATTTAGATAGCACAGACTCACTGCTGTGCATAATATTTTACAAGAAGCACAGTATTCCTGTCATAAGGAATTTACAGTGTGTGCATTCACTTACAAAAATAAAGCTTTCTAGTTTGTCTGCTGTTAGAGTAATGGGTGGGTGGAGATTCATGATAAGGCTTCTTCCCACATTGTACACTACTTCCTCTTATTAGGATTCCRTATTTGTCATTTTAATGTTGCCTTCCATAATATAAATCAGCCAAACTGTCTCAGAAATAATAAAAAAGAGATGTGCCATGAGAATGATTATCATCTTGTCACTTGCATGTACATACTTRAAGTATATACACATGCACACTCATGTTTGCTCAGATTGAAAGCTTTTAGTCTTGCTGACTGACTAACTTTTGAACATACAGATTCCACATTCCCAAGCTACTCCTTGCAATCATGGTGACATTACTTCAGAAGCTGGGGCTTACTGAACCAAGTATCATGGTAGATTTGAGAGTACTGGCAACAGGTAGGTTTGCTTTAAGGGGAAATCTGAAAGGCTAAGACCTAAACACTGGTTAACCCTAAGCTGGGAAAGAAAAAGGAGGGGAGGGGGAGACAACAACTGAGAAGCAACAAGCAAGATTGCCTGAGGGTTTGAGAAACTGTGGGAAGGAGTGCCAATTGCTGGCCATTAGTAGTGTATACCACATTACTACTTAGAGCATTAAGTAAAAGCAGAAACTCATTGTGCTGGAAAACACATTGCTGAAAACACTTGCAGTCCCTCAGATTCTACAGCCTAAATACTATGGCAGATAAGGGATTACAGTTGAAGTAATGAGTTAAAGCCCTTAGTGAATCAAAGTTAATTATATATAGCAGTACAGATTGCCTCATCTACCAGCGGACCATGTAGTCTACAAAATAAGTGCTTTCTGCCCACGGATATTTAAAGTCTGTTAAAAGTTTTAGGACATTTCAGAAGATAATGCTGTAGAAACATCAAGACTAGTACACAGAGCATGTGGTGTGTTTAAATGCCCTTTAAATCCAATACACTTCTTGAAACTAGATAACTGCTACTAGACAACAGGGGAAAATCTGCATCTCCGACAAGAAACAAAAGGCTGAACTTGGAGCTCAGGGTTAATTATTTTTGGGGGGGTAGTAGGAAAAACTTACTCAACTATCTCACAATAAGGCAACATTTTCAAAAGAAAATCTAATGTATTTAGAGCCCCTTGAACAAAGGTATTACTTTTATCTACCAAAAAAAAATCTGTTAAAAAGAACCACTTTTCAGCCAGAAGACATTTAGTTCCATAAACAGAGACCTAGGTATGAGTAATTCTGAATGTGTGCATTTTATTTGTAATATGTACTTTAATCACAAAATAGTGAACTACCATTGTATTTGTGAAAATGAGAAAAATATATTGAGTATGCCAGGATGAAGATATTGCACCTTTATGTTCTATAAGAAAACTCAGTTAAGTATTGAACATGAGATATTCACTACTCAGTGCTACCCTGCACTGAAACTGTTAGTTTCCCTTAATGAAAGCACATCATTCATTTCATTTTTACCAGTATTTTAAAGATATTTTCATCACCTAAGGCAATGCTCAAAACAGCAGGGTGAAAAGCTTTCAAAAGGTATTTAACTAATATAAGATCTAATTGAATGGACTATCCATTTTAATTTTATATCCACAGCAACATTAATTCATTAGAGTCAAGACAACTGAATACTGTTTTTGTTAGGTTTGGAAAAAAAAAAAAAACTTGACCATACTTTTTCTATATAGTTAAAGCATGGCATCTCCTCCACTGCTGGAAGGTATAGAGAAAGTGTAAGATCTTACATAAGCCACCAAAATCTGGCATATTACCTCYGCTCTGCTTACTCATTTCCAGTTCAAGTCATGCATGCTTATTGCAGAGTAGCACTTGCTAGGATAAGGTCAGCTGCCCAGTCTGTTTTCCCCCTTCTCTACTTAACTGTTTCCTCCCTTCCCWCTTCTCACACCTTTAGTGCAATTTTATTGAAAATTTGTTTTTCCACTGTGTTGCCTCCTTTACAATTTATTTTTGAAGCAGCATAAGCTGACTCTCAACCCCAAAATTAACAGACTGATCATAGGATCTCCATTTCTTAAAAATCTATTCAAACTCTAAAGGAAAATGCATTCCTTGCATCTCAGAAGTTCACACCACAAAGTAAAACAAAAATCAGTGAACAGATACATGCAAACACGTTTGAAAAAAATAGTGGCCATTCTGGAAAGTATTGAAGTATTAAACCACAAAATATCTATAATTTGAATTCCCTGCTAACAGCTTTTGGATGAAATCRTGAAATAAACTTTTGGCTTAGTTATATGAAAGATAATGAAGTCACTGCAATCCACAATACAAGATTCAGCACTTCACTGAAGATATAYAGGATGAAATCCCAGCCTCTTGAAATACAAGTAGTTTTATTACAGGCTTTTGTGAAGCCAATATTCTTTTTAGCCTTCAGCCTTACATCACTTGAGTGCAAAAGCATGAAAGAGTGATTTCCCACATCTAAAGTTTTGTTTTTGATTTGATTATGAGCACACATTTCATTATACTAGCCTATTGAGATGGTTTTCAGCTTCATTCAAGTACAAGAGCATTTGCCTGTCAGGCCACAGATTACAACCGAACTGGGAAGAAGGAAATCAGAAGCAGAGGAGGGCGGTTGGCTCTAAACATAGCCATTTAAATGCCTTCATTAGRTCAAAAGACCAAACATACGCACATGAAAATCCTGCACTGTCTTCAGCCCGTTTCACCTTTTCCAGCTATATTAAGTGAGCAAAAGCAAACACACAAGTCAGCAGTATTTTAGCCCCTTGGCTGCTTTCATCTCTTGCCAATGCAASATGCAAGACATGCAGCACCTGGCACAGAGAACCAACCCAACCCCCTGCAACTTAACTGCCTTCCAGGACTGCCCAGCCAAATCTTAGCACTCCATACTAGGCGTTCCTGGAAGTCAGCAGAACTGCATATGGAGCAACAGGCACACAGAGAAGGTAAACACTAAGTGTTCATCTTACAAGAGAGACATGGAGCTACTGGAGAGAGTCCAGCGCAGGGCTACGAGGATCATCAGAGGGCTGGAGCACCTGCCCTGTGAGGAACRGCTGCAAGAGCTGGGCCTCTTCAGTCTGGGGAAGAGAAGACTGAGGGGGGATCTGATCAATGTGTRYAAGTACCTGAAGGGAGGGYGTCAAGGGAACAGGGCCAAACTCTTTTCAGTTGTCCCGTGTGACAGGACAAGAGGCAATGGGCAGAAACTGAASCACAGGAGGTTCCGCCTAACRGTGAGGGGGAATCTCTTCCCTGTGAGAGCRACGGAGCACTGGACCAGGTTGCCCAGAGAGGTTGTGGAGTCTCCTTCTCTGGAGATATCTTCAAGGCCCATCTGGAYGCAACCCTGTCTACCATGCTCTAGGTGACCCTGCTGAGCAGGGAGGTTGGACTAGAYGATCTCCAGAGGTCCCTTCCAACCTTACCCATTCTATGATCTTTGCTCTGTCATGTTTTGCTCTTCTGTGGCATTAAGCAAATGTTTAAATATGATATTTAGTAGCTTTTTTCATAAAAAGACTATCAAGACCACAGAACAGATTTTTCAGATGCTCTGAAACATTGTTGCTAAAGTCTTCTGAAAGTTAACATGTGCACAACCCTTTTCGTATTTATACAATACTCTAAAGTGTTGTATGCAAGTTWWMTACTTTGMAWTKCAAAGTAKWWAACAAGTACTGCTACATTAAGTTTAATCAGCTCACCACAGATGACAGGAAACTTAAGATTTTGTTCCTTARCTATTCCAAGCTGTCACCAACTTGGAGAAATTGGCTGCAATTCTCCTTTGGAAACAGTAGTTTAGATCAGGAAAACCTCAAGATCAGCAGAATATACCCAGTGTAAAATTAGTGCAAGAGAATCTATTGAGCTGTGCAAAATACAGTACTAGAAAATAAACCTATGACAGGTAAAAGCCTATTTACATAGTTACCATCCTTTAAAAATACCCTTCATCAAGTATGCATATCTCCCATACAGCATTTTGAGTGAAAAGTCAATATTCAGTTGAGATGGTCGCTCTACACTTTGACCACTTAAGCAATTTTTAAGAAAACTGAAATTCTACTCTATGAAAGTCTACTTTAAAAGTGTGTCACTAAACTGAAAATARTCCAATTGTTAAATCTCTTGTAAGTAGCAAAATAAATACTACTTCTTTACTCTGAAGTAGTTTGCTTTATATAACTCAGACAGTAAATACTGTAATTGGTTATTTTAAAACAAAACCAGACATTACTCTTCAAGGAAAGATCTACCATTCTGTTGTCTTTCTAATTAAGAAGAAATCAAAATTAGGTATTTTCCTATTAGTATCATCAAACTCATTTTTTTGCTGGGCCGTGGACAGTACAGGCCCATTCAAAGAAAACAATGTGACAAAGTGAAAAGATTTAGAAGCTAATATGAYTGACTTGGCAAAATAAGAATTAGATTTGAAAGAAGTAACAAATAATTTAAAAGAAAAATTTGAAGGGAGTKCTTGCTTTTAGGTATTTATGATTCATCAGGTATAATTAGGTGAAACAGTTGAATAATCATTTTTTTATGCATGTGTGTGCTTTACTTGCCTTTTTGTTACCATCTCTCAACACTCAAGGGAAGGGTCTAGGGATGACTATTCTATGATATTACTAGACTAAATACATTATCTTTATAATCAAGCTTCACAATAGAAATTTGACCCAGGTATTAAAAACTCCAAAACATCCAATCCTGCTTCTGAACAAACAGCTTGAGTTTTGAACTCTTAAGTTTAGTCATTAGATAATGACTCAGATCAATCCTGTGTTGTCTGGAAAAAAGAAAACCAAATCCCAACAAAACACTATTCATAAAGATATGCGAACAAACTAAATAGTTTTCATCCATTCATGGGCAATGACATTTATTATTGGTTGGTAGCGAATTTTTTTTAATTATATGCTAGTATATTATAATTACCTCTACCTGGCCTTAGCTGCTAGATTTTGTTTCCTTACTTCACCTAGTTTGTGTCTAGTTGGGCCAGACAAAGAAAGGAGAAAGCAGGGGTGCTGCAGTCATGTATTAGAACATAGTCACTGGGCATGTTGGTCAGAAAAAAAAAAAAAAACTTTCTAGACGGTCTATATCTATCTGGCAGTTGCATAGCACCATCTCCCAGCAAAAAGTTCCACTTTTAGTATGTTCAAATTAGATCCATGTATCTAAGTCTAGCAACATGTAATATCTGAAAGACTTTTCAGATACTCAGTATATTTTTAYTTTTTGCCCATCACCAAAGAAATGGATTGCAATTGTGTTTGCGCTTGCACACTAATGAAACTTAAGCAGTACTAGACTTTTTTGCTTGAAGAAAAACCTGAAGTAATCCTCACCACTTACCACACTGTGGTAAATTTTCACCCTACATAGCTCCAGTTATTTCACATCAGTTCAAACAGAAGTAACCTCCCAGCAGACATGGCCCAGAGGCTTTGAAGCATGCGTATTTCAAATGCAGTATTGTTTGGTATACCTGCTGTCACAGCATTTTGAAGTAACAGTGTTTATCAGCAGTCTCAGTCACCCGATACCAGACACTGAGTTTATTAGAATAATATCACTCTGAAATACTTCTACTTCAGTCACTTCATTCTTTGATAGCTCACCCTCAAGCTTGCCTGCATACAAGGCCTCTTTAAAGAGGAAAAGAGAATGTATCTAGTGGGTGGGTTACATTAACTCCCACATAGCTTCTGTTTAATAGCTCAGCTGAACCAGCCCAGTACGACAGTATAGTACATGCAAGTGCTCCTTGGAAAGATGCAGGCACTACACACGCAGGATCAAAAAGGACATTCAGTTGCCCCATGTGCTTATTTAACTAATGAAACTTAATGTGCAGCAGACATTATAAAAGGTTCACAGAGAAAACAGCTAGTCACTGATGACATCTTTCCAGGGCTGCCAAGCTCATGTTCAGTGCCCAAGGCTGACAGCCAGCTTCAGTTTTCAGTGTGCTCTTTCCCCCCCCTTACCGTCTCTTCTGCACAGCACTCTGCCTCAGGCTACTATTGTTTTCTTCACAGATTCTTCATCTTAGATTCACCTGTGGGGATGAGGAAGAAGCCTTCAACACTAACATTTATGTTTCCAGCACACTGCCTATGAGCCATATCCTACGAGAGAGTGTGAAGCCTGTTCACGTTCAGATCTGGCTAGAGAGCCTAATGTTTCCTTCCTTTCCTGTCGCTCCCACATGAGCRTGCTCAGGCTCCCATGAGGACACTCTTGGTGCTGAGAGAAGGAGCAAGTTCAGAGGATGGGAGAGGACACAGTAATAAGCCAGGATGCTAGCTGGGGCAGGAGGAGCAGAGCACCAGTACAGCAGGAGAGCGAGCAGCATGTACATAGGCCTACATCTAAGAATCAACCAGTAGTAGCCCAGTGGATGCATAACCCCTTTCCTTTTTCAGGAGGACTGCCTGTGTAGTCATATAAGACAGGTTCAATAGGGAACAGTTGCATTTTTCCAGTGCCCCAGCCCTGCTCCAGCAGGTTTGACAGTTTCTGTAATAGATCATTCTTGCATTTGGCCATTTAAAAAGTTCTACTGTGAAGAAAGTTATTTTAAAAAGAACAAATCAAATGACAAACATCAATACTAATGCAGTCCTCCCTCTTGCCAAAAGATTAGACAGGTAAAACCAACTCCTGTAACAAGAGCAAAGATTTTTCCATTGAGGCTTAAGGACAAAGGAAGGTAGAGATTGYATAGCTCAGATTTAGCATTACAGGTCAGAGGTGAAATCCAAAAGCCATTAAGAGCCTGTTCCTTTAGCCAGCCAGTGTCAGAGAAACAGAAACCAGCTTCCTTGCTGCCAGTTCAAGGGGCTRCTGAAGAGAAGAGGCCTCTCTGGGACACCAGGCACTCTAGGCACCACATCCAGCATAGTTTTGCCACCTGAGCACCATTCTGCAGAAGAGACTTGACATCTCCAGTGTGGTTCTGCACTGAAAGCAGCCCCACTGGAAAGCACATCTCATCTGCAGCTTTTTGATTCATAGAACTTGGCAAAATCTGTGTCAATCAAATCCTAAATCTCCACAGCAGTTCCATTTAGCTAGCTCAGCTTTTTATCCTCCTCTACCTGCCCTCTAAGTGGAGGGTTTGATCCACRGAGAAAGCACAATGGGGAAAAAAAGGAGAGGAAAGTCTAAGTAAAACAGCCAGTTTGAATTACRCAGTGTTCAGAGCCAAGTTAACATTACCAGCTGATGCTAGTGTAATCCTGATACAAGTCTGTTGATCAAATAGATGAGAAACATACAGCTAGCTTTTCAAAGGATGCTAAGCTCCCCAGTTGTTTCCCTCTTCAACAAGCAACTCCTGAGCGTTCACCAACTTTGAGGTGCTGTGAGCCACTATCTATGAAGTCAGCTGGGGGGGAAGATGCACACAAAACCAAGAATCTCCTAAAAATGCTCATAAAGTTAATAAAAACCTGGAAACTGGGAAGAGAGAAAACATGGGAGACAGATGGAGGAAGCAATAAATGCAATGCTTGCTGAATTTGTGTATTACACAAGCATAACACATTCCCTCTGAGTAAGGGCAGGAAAAAAAGCTTCTACTGGCAAGCTACACTAGCCCTAGTTAAAAACAAACTCTCCTGAAACCTATGGATGCAGATGTGAGCTCAGGAGGGCCTATTTTTTTTTTTTTTTTAATGTCTGAACCTATTATTCTTCCTGTGCACTACCAGCTGTCATCCCAAACCTTTTAAATTCACCACATTTACAAGAGACTCAGTCCCAGGCAATGCATGGATGCTGTGGCTTGGCTTTGGGGAGCAGAGAAGTGGACTCATACTTTCAGAAGTAGTCTGTTGTGAGATGGCTGAGATGGCCAAGGACTTGATCATAAGATCCGTAAATTTGACAATCATTTAATAGAAGTCAGCATCTACAAAGCAGAGTTGAGCTAATAAACCATTTTCTTCTAATTGATATAATGAAACTACAAGCACACAACACATGTATAAACACCTTATGAGACTGAAATGAGTTCCAGTCTCTTTGCAACTTTAATTTTAGTGAAAAAGAATGAGATTATGTAGGAAATTAAGAAGTTTCAAGAAGAAAAAGAACCACCAAGTGATTTACTGAAATGCTAGTGTTTTTCTCCTGTCATTTGACTACTGAAGAAGAGTTATTTGAAGGTACCTAAGCTTAGCATACCTGGGTTATTTTTGTAAAAGCAAAGCAACCAGAGCATAGCACTATCACATTTCAGCTATATCCCTGCTGTACACATCTGGGAAAACACATCAATGCCAACTGCTACCTGAAGCATGTGACAAGTCAGTAAGTACTTTTGAACCTTAGAGAGGGACAAAAGTGAAATGCATGGACCACTACAAAATGAAGGAAAAACAAGTACATTTATATTCAAAAAAGACCACTGAAGATCACACTTTCTTGCAAAAGAGTTGCAAGAGCACTGAAAGAACTATCCATGCATGACACTTTGACAAGTATTAAAGCAGCTACTGTATATGGCAATAAATATATTAACTATGTGTGAGTAGCTGACTTTTAGAAAAATAAACTCTCCAAAAAACCTAAAAAAGCACACTTTTAGAAAAGTCAGAAATACAAAAGCAGTTTTCCAGTCATAACAAATATTACAACTTTTATCTTGTCACATTTATGTTACATAGATGTGAGCTGTAACATGAATAACACTTTGATTCCATGCAACATTTTACTGTTAGCAATCATGTTTCTCCTAGCATTACTTACAGGCCAAAGTTTTTTGTACTAGAATATAGTCTATATTTGAGTCCTGCTGTGTGTGCCTCTTACCTACGGGTGTATATATACAGACTTGAAACCAAACAGTCCAAATAGAAACAGAATTCATTCAACAAAATGAGGAAATCGTTCTAATATATTAATTCAATTTCAACTTCTGTGAATATTAAGTCAGTCATGACTGAAATCAATGAATTACTCTTTGCAAGTCTCCAACCTAATTATTTACTTCTAGATTTCCACAGAGCTAAGAGCACTGAAGTGACTGAGATAGAAAATTAGCAAGCTCCTGAAAGACTTCCCACACCTGAGAGACTGGACCCCAAGTTGTCAGTTCAACC
This sequence comes from Rhea americana, assembly GCF_003343005.1. NCBI lineage: Eukaryota > Metazoa > Chordata > Aves > Rheiformes > Rheidae > Rhea > Rhea americana. The sequence goes on from NW_028186756.1 coordinate 7,909,367, forward strand.
TACCTAGATAGATTTTTCAAAAGGAAGCCACTAGACACACTGTCAGAAAAGGACTCAGTTTACTTTAGATAAAATTGAATGTTACTGGGTTTTTGCAGTTAGCCATCATCTCAATATGAAGTAGCAAGTCAAAATAAAGGCTCAATGCTAATTTAGGAATACATCTTTAATAGGTGAATTGCACATAATCCAAATGAAGTCATTCTCTTTTCTTGATTTGACTGCATTAAGCTTCAACCTGAGTAACAAGTTGCCACTAAACCAGTACATTAAAGAGACAAATCAGAGACAGTGCAATGAAAAAACAGTATTAAATAGAAAAATAAAAATTTGGAGAAGGTTTTCTATATTTAGAAATATTCAGAGACATACCAGTAGAAAGTACACGGGGAAACAGTTCAGAATAGCTAGATTAAATCTAGCTATGAGAAAGAAGAACARATCAGCTGCTCTAAATTCTTTTAATCTAAGAAAAGTCTTTCAAGACAGATATCTATGACTGGATGCTTCTAAGAAATAGGGGTTTATTGTATTATGAATATAAGATATGGAGATGTATACAAGAAAACCCTCATTTTTACCATAATGCACAGATCAGAAAGTGTTTGCAAGCAGCAACAGGATAAAACTGATATGAAATATTTTAAGTTCTCCCTAGAGCTGAGATTATTTCATTTTGTAGCCCACAACCTTCAAATGAGCCAACAGCCTAGCTGTCACAAAGCATCAGTTGCTGTTAATACTTTATACTTTGTAAGAGTTGTAATGGATCATGGACTATGACATGAACAAAACAAGAAGCACCTGGAAGGGTTAGACATTTGAGATTTCCTACCAACTTAAGTCACCGTCCTTTTGATGAACTGGATTCTGAGGTGCTGTTGGCTCTTAGTGTCTTGACTTCAAACAGCAGTGAAGGATTGCATCAGTAGGAATTTTCCTACCAAGAGTTCTTGGGCAACTAAGCACACATTCATGTACACTTAATACATAGAGATAAAATCAAAGTCTAAATATACATGCCTCTAATCATTTTAGATTAGAATGTTAGAATGTAAGTGTGCTGCAAAACATTGGTAATTTTGGAAGCAAATAAAGTAAAATTAAGTTTATCGAAGGGTTACAGTTCCAAGTTGTGTWTTATTTTCCAAGATAGGAGCAGACAAAATGCTGGACACTTAACATCACTGTTTTCATGCATATAACCAACACGACCAAAAATAACTTCAAGATTTTTTTCTAAACAGTAGATGCAGAACTAGTTAGTAAAGATTCCTAAGGACAGGTATTACGATGAGGTTGTTCCCAAACCTTATAGTACCCCACCCATCATATCATCTCATAAGATTAACACAGAAAATTGTGAAAAGAAATCCCAAAAGCTAATACCTAAAGCTTCTACCAACTCTCCAGTTTTCTTAATATCTCAGTATTTTATCTATGCAGTCCCATGAATTGTGGCTTGCTGTTTCTGTATTTCTTCCATGTAGACCTCCAGAAATCAGCAAATATAAACTCAAAAGGTGAATTTAATACAATTAGAAGTTATTTTCAGAACAGTTTGATTCTATTCTCATGAGTAACATTCATTTGATATGTGGGGTCTGGGGAATGTGGAAACTCATTTCTGCATGTGTGGCATCATGTTTAACTGGCTTATTCCAAAATATCAGTACTGAAGCTGATTTAACTACCGAAGAAAAAAAGCAGAASCCTCTGCCCACAATAAACATCACTAAAAAAGTGAGGTCTCAGAAGTCTGACATGAGAAAAAGTTCCTCTTTTCTTGCTTCTAATTCATATACCAAGGAATCTTGAAGTTTAACAGAAGAATATTCAAGAATTACTACTAATACTTGAATGCACCAAAATTTAAAAGACATAATAAAATTGTTTTCAGTAAGAGAAAAGTGAAACATTTCCATTAGCATAGCAGTAAGAAAGATCCTACCATTCACATTGTCACAGACAATGACAAGTCTGAGAGCTCTCCCCATCTAGGGGATTAATTGGATCAAATGTCACAATTTTTGCTTATCAAGTCAACTACTAGACTTACCTATTATCTCTCCGAGTTGATTTGGATATTATCTTCTAAGCTGGCCTCCAGATGAACATATGTTCAAATAATGCAAGCCACCTGCAGAGAAAAGCAACAGAGGAAATCTTAACTTTTTAAAAGATTACACACAAGAATATCTGCTGTGACATCAACATTTTAATATTTGCAGATGATTCAAGGAGTAACTTAGCACAAGTATAATCCCCTTGTGTCTGTAATCATGTTTTCCAGCATAAAAAGCCAATTACATATAAACATAAAACAATCCACTATACTTTCAATGAAGCAGATGGCTTTGATTTCTTTCTAGCACACTTACATGTGCATTGCCAAGCAACTGTACTGCAGATATCCTGAATGTCTGTTTCTCTCTTCAAAGGCAGTGTCAGTTCAGCCTAGAGCTTCCTGATCATAAAAGCATTCCCATTTAGTTAGAAGTTCAAGCATGGATGCATATATTAGCACCATGAGAAATACAGACACTTAAATTGTTTGTGCAGCACCACAGTATACTTTGGCATATATATCTTTATTTTACTTCAATTGCTACCTCTCTCCTCCTAGCTTAAATCAGGTAACTAACGCTTTAAAATATGTCAGAAGTAATTGTACATGAAGAACACAGGTAGATTAAGGCTTGAGCACTTGCTTTTGCAGTTAAATAGTCCAGATAAAGGGATACAAAACAAACCTGAGACTATAGTTCAGCCATGCTAAGTCTAGGAAAGCATCAACAGAAGCCAAAGAGAAAGTCTTTAAAGGGAGAATACAAGAGAACATCCAAATGGAGAGAAATGACATGCTAATGAGGCATTTATATTATTGTTTGCTTGTGAAATCCCAGCAAGGAGAGATTATTGCCTTCAGAGCATTGTATTTCCCCCTCCCCAAAAACATTTATTGCCATGTATTAGTTCAAAACTTCCAAGCATCAGATCACAAAGATGCTTTCCCCCAACCCTAGCCTTTTTCCATCTTAGACTCATATCCTTAGAAAAACATCCTTCCCATGTTTGCAGCCCGCAAGSGTTAAGCGTAGTGTGGGAAGACCTACATGCTTCTTATAACCTAAAAATACTGATACAAATACACTTGAACAGTATCCATTTTACAGAAAGATAAACTCAGAACATCTGTAAAGCTATGCATGTAAGTTACAAATACAAGAAGTCAAGTAATCTCTAATTACAGTCTTATAAAAGCAGAACATTTTGCCAATGAGTGATTTGGAATCAAGACAGCAGATATTAAGTACATAGGACACAGATGACTGCTTGTTACAGTAATTTTCCATTTTTATAATTTGGTATCTACTCTATTTTCTTAAGAGTGAGAATAAACCCCCCAGATTCTAATTATGAAGGCAAATTGTCTGTACTTTGTCATAAATTTAGGCTAGCCCCTTCCTTCTCACTGTAAGAGAATTTTATTTGATAGTATGGATACAATTCAGAACTAGACATTAAGGATGAGAAGAAAAATAGGCAAGATTAACCAAACACAACATTACCAAAAACATAAATGAAGACAAGACTAGTCACTGCTTTTGTAATAAGTCTTATTTGTGTCCTCAGATATTTCTGTAACAAGAACAGTCTCGAACAAAAAGACAGTTCAGTACCATGCATTCCCTTCAATCATGCACAAGCAGATATTTGTCATGATAAAAGACTAAGTTGAGCTTGTAACGAATATTCTTGATAAAAACCAAGGGAGGAATACAAAAGAGTGGGAGAATTTATGTAATAAAAAGGCACTAACCCTAAAACAAAAACAGAAGATTTCACAATATTTCAGCCACTGACCTTCAACACAATACCAGTGACTAGTTCTCCCCAGCTTGTTTCTTACCTAATAGATTTTCAAAAGCTACCAAGTGCTCAACTCCCAGTTGAGTAATGAAAGTAATAGTAACTTACTCCTTAAATTTCCATTTATTAATTTGAAAAATTTCAGTAATTTTTTCTCAYAGTGGTCATATGAAGCTAAGACTATTGATTAATAGTCTTAGAATTGCTGAAGTACTACCCAGTATAGGTGAGTGGAAAAATAAAATGCTGTCTTTTCTTACTTACTGGGCAATTATATGCATGTTCCCTATGACACTTCAGTGAACCCAACAATCCCAGAAYATACTCAAAAGGAAGGAGAAAGCTCCCCAAAAGTCTGCAGAATTTTCCATGGTAATGTGAAACATTACTATTTAATATTAAATACTTTCGTAGAGAAGAGAATCAAACTTTTAGAAGTGCACAGCAAAAGGCAATGGACATTAACAAGTCTCCCACTCCATAGCCTGACAGGGTTTACTATGGAGAATTTTTCCCTATATAGAACAGGCTGCCTAGAGAGGATGTGAAGTCTCAAGCTCAGTCAAAGCCTTGAGCAACCTGACATAAATTTCAAGTTAGCCCTGATTTAAATAAGAGATTGACCTCCAGAAGCTCCTTCTAACCTAAATTATTCCACAATTCAGAACAGAAAGCAAAGAGAGAAAAATCATTGGATGCCAATGACACATAGCTTGGAGTAGGAAAAAGTCATGGCCCAGACCCCTGAGTAACATATTCAAATACTTTCAAGATTTTTTACAAGTGTACTTCCATTCTATRTTTTCTTTTGTCTGATCCCTGAGCAGACACAGGAGTGATCAAATTCAGTATTTTAATACACCCCCCACCTGTAATAACATAGTTATTTGTACCTCGTATCATTACTGCAGTGATCTGAGCAGCCTAGGAGAAGCCACTACAGCAGGGTCCCACAAGCATAGGACAGTCCACAGATGAGCTCACAGGGATGGGAATTCTATTTTCCACTATGCCCCTTTACTGCCTTAATCAGAATTATTGTAGACAATTTTGTCCATCACACATGCAGAAATTGAAGTTCTTGTAGTGTGTATGGCGTCCAAAGGAGAGATACTGTCTTTATGCAAAAAGATATACTGTTCCCCAGTAAAAGAAACAGTTAAAAGCAAAAAGCACACAAAGAGGGATGCCCAAAGCAAAGCATTATCCTACATGGCCTTCCATGCACCCTAATCTGAACCCCTCTGCCTGTCAAAGGGCAAGAACTCTGCTGCACTGGAAGCAGAACTGAATATATTTTGCTTGCTGAACACAGACAGCAAGTAGCACAAGGTCAGACATCTGATCCTGCTTCATACTGGATTGGGTAGCAGTCAGAATAACTTCCCCTCTAACTGAGGAAAGCATCATATTCTTGGGACTTACCCAAAATGGGATCTATATAGTATACATTCATCCACAATTACCTATTCATTTCTAAAATGAAGACTCTGACAACTACATCATCTAGAAACTTAAAGTTTAAGTCATCAAAGGGAAGAAATTAAGTATGGTGTATGCAACTCATTCTGTTTCCGCCAGTCTTTCTTTTGGAATGGTTAAGTTCCTTGATAAWTATCAAAACTGACAAATCCACTACTTGATGTGACAAATCACATCAGATCAAAGCAGCAATGGTAATTGCTGTTGATTTAATAAGAATCAAATTTATGGCACCTTACACTTGAAAATTTTGAAACAGTTGAATTTAGAAAGAATAAAAGAAAACCGTTTCTCTTAACCTGTTCATTTCATGGTACATCAGAATACTTTAGGGCAATTGAATGAGCTACTCGGTTTGAAGTTCTGATGTTATTACAGACTCCCAATATTGTCTATTTAAGGATAAGAGGCAAACTTGGCTAATCTGCTAGGCTTACTACCCTCCTTGACTGCTTTTTGAAATGACAAAAGGCAGCAACTGAAAACACACCCATTTAAACTACACATAGCAAGTAATGCTCTAGGCATTTTTAAGAGCTTTGAGATTTTGAGTAGAAGATATGTGAGAAAAGCTAGCCCTGCTGGAGGAAAATCCACTGGGGAAAGAATGCTTCCAACTCCATAAGGTGAATACCGAAGTGCTTCAGAAACTCTGGGAYTGAAGAGAGAACACTATTTTGAATACTTGCAGTGTTTGATACTCTGTTCTTAAGTCCAACAAAACTGAAGAAAAATAGCATTCACTATACTGAATACATATTGTCAGTGAACCAGCTAGCCGGACCTATGTATAAAACATTTCTGAATTTTCAAATGAGGAAGATCTGCTCCTGTCTGCACTCCCTGGACTGTACTCTTAGCATATGTTCTAGAGAATGAGGTCCCAGGCACCTAAATGGAGTTACCCATCAACAGGCTAGGGATGTAGAAAGAACTTACCACCACCAGACAAAAGAAACCTCCAAAAGATACAGAATAAATGGTGCAGATCAACTAGCACTATGAAGTCCACACATGCAAACACCAGTAACATGCAAGTTTGTCATTGCAGACATTCTTTCAGAACAGAGACTATATTCTGTAGAAGCTCTTGTAGATGAAGTCCCATAAAAGATTAACTATTCCAAAATTAGAATTGCCTTCAGAGTCTACCTAAAGGGTATTTTTGGACAAAAGCAACCTTCCTGTATTGACAGCTTTTTCAGCTTCAAAAAGACAGGTATACTCCTTCACAAGTGAGTTCATGCAGGCTCATTTTCATTGTTTTTCAAAATAGTTTTTAAACTTGACTAAATACATATCCTATGACATTTAAGTCTTCAAAAGTGAAAGTGAATTAGGACTCTTCAGTTTCATAATTTGTGCAGAAGCTCAGCAATAGACAAGSGAGTCAACACTGAAGAATACAGAAGCTTCCCCCCCCCCTCCAATTTGCTATTAAAAGGCAATTACCCTAAAGGCAAAAAATCCTGATACTAGAAGTATATTATCCACTCATTTGTATTTGTTGCATCTTCCAGYGACCTGAACTTAACAAATAGGACTTCAATCTTTATTTACATTGAAATACATCCTTTGCTTTCAAGTTCTTCAGTCTCACTTTAATATCCTTAAAGGTCAAATCAAGTCAATTCATTAGTACTGGGATAAAGAATGAGTTGTACATAATTTCCTTATGGAATGCAAAGCCAGTTTGTCCAAACATATTTATTCTAAGGCCTCAGTGGCCACCTTTCTGACAGTAACGTCCAGCAGGATTCCTCAATCTTGTTAAGAAACAAATTAATTTCAGATTATGTCTGAGACTAGTCAGATCTGGACTTGTCAGTAACAGGTATTGTACAAGCATACAAGATTGCTGTCATGTTCATATTAGTTCTTACAGGGTGGTCCCTGCATTTCTGAAGCTGCTTTTCTAAATTCTTCCTGCTGAAGACAACTTCCGTCTGTGTAACATCTAGAAGTTAAAGATGACAACTGCAGAAGCYCTAGGGGTGAGGGGAAAGGGTCATTCCTAAGAGTTTTCTTGAAGGTTCATGAAGAACTGAGCAGCTGCATTACATTGGCTGCTGCCTGGTTGCTGTTAACTCACTATGGATAGTCTCAAGTTCACCTACGCAGCACTTGTCCTGATTGCATTACATTTGGTATGTGAAGGGGCAAGTACTTTCCAGGAAGTTGATTGATTGCAATTCAGTGCAGACTTCCTTGTTTTCTTTCCATTTTTAGTATAACATGCTTTGTATTTTAAGAGTAGATTGCTTCAGGGAACAAGCAGTCTCCACGCACAGGAATTAATGAATCTTCATTTCCAATAAATTTCAGTCTCAATTGCTTTTTTAAACTGAGTTACATCAGTTTTTGACAGTTTTGCATAAATCTATAATATTTTCATGAAAACATGAACTACCAATCTCAGTTATAGAAACAGGGTGACAGCACCAGAAATTAGGGGAAAAAAAAAGATCTTGAAAACATCTGTACCACACTCTACCTATTCTTATGAAACTGGTAGGGATTCCAGATCTCTAGACTTCCAAACATGCTTCAAAAAAACTCATGGCATTCAACAGTCTGGATATTTGCTCTCATTTGAGCCACTCTTTAATTTTTAAAACATGCCCTTTACTACTACACGCCCCCCCAAGATACACTACTCAGTTCTGTAATCAATCACCTCAGAATAGCTCCAATTCTTTAGTCCCTTCAAGGACAGTAACAAATGCGCAAGGCACTCGTGCCTTTTCCTCAGAAAGCCTCCTCCCTCCAGGTCTGGGGACATTACCAGGCAGTCTGCATTCCTAAAAGTGCTCCTGAAGCTTAATCTGCACAACTGCTTTCATCAGCTGCTTTGATGACCTCAGTAGAGCTCCACTGGGATACTTGCTCACCTGCCCCATGCTGCCTTAGACTTCCCCTTTTAAGTTGACTTCTGCAGGTTTTACAAGCTGCTCTGGCCCTCAATGCTCTAAACAGACTCAGCAGTACACAAGATCAAGTGTCCCTGAGATGGCAGGAAACATCAAGAACTACACCACTCAGCTCATGTTTGTGCTTCATAAAAGCCTTTGGTGTGCTCCTGCCTTTCCTTGCCCCTTGTATCCAGCTCTCTACTCTCCTTAAATTCAGTTAGTCCAGTTACACTGTGGTTGTATATACCTAACTCAAGCCATATTCCCCCTCACGCCTTCTCTATCCTGGTCTCCCAAGTATATTATACTCCATATTAACCACTTCGCACAATGCCATGTCTTCTCCCAGCCTTGGTCTCCAGTCCTCTTCATATCTCTTACCATTTGTACATGCTCCTATTTCCTTTCAATTGTCTTCAACTTGATCTAATCTGCTGCTTTCCAACTTCATCTATCCTCTTACAGCTGCTTGTATCATTTTCCACSAACAATTCTTTATTACCATAGTTCTCTATTTGAGAACACTTTCACTACAAGGAATTTATCAAATCAGGTGTCATCTCATAACATCACATATTGCTGTTTGTAAACATCTAGGGATGGACAAGTATTAATCTTTGAACTTTTAAGTCTATAGGGAAAAGGAACCTGTAATTCAACACATCTAAGCAGCATCACTTCATCTACTTTAGAAAAGTCTCTTGATCCTGTCATGACTTGAACTGGCTCAAAAAAAAAAAAAAAACTGACACAGGCACAGGTCTGATCCTGGTGTCTTTTAATGGGCATGGGAAAAAGTGTTATTTCTARATATAGATTCTTTAGTTTATCCTCAGTCTAGTGTAGCATTAGGAGCTATTTAGGCATAAGACAGCTTGTTACAGACATGGGGTTGCTCTTAGCCTATCTATGATTGATTGGTGGGGAGGTGAATACATAGATCTAGATTGTGAATGCAGTGTATTGCTTTGTTTTGCTATGGTTTGCTTTTTATAGCTCATTGTCTGGACTGACTGGAGATACCTACATAGCCAAGTATCTTGCAGATGGTACAGACRGTTGAAGAAGTGTTTTCAAATACTTAAGTGTTCCTTTACTGACCTCACTGTGTTTGGGGGGATTTTAGGTGAACAGGGAGAAAGTGTTTATTTTCATAAATTCTGTATTGAGGAATTCATGTCAAGAGCACTTCATTTCAAGGCCAATACTTGAGTGAGACAGCCTGGCTTTCCCTACCCCCCTCACTCCCTCCCATAAGCTTATCTACCAGAAGTTTAGTGCTTTGTACCCTGAACGACATTGTATTCACCTTCCAATACTCAGCCCCAGTAGCTGCCCCATATCTTGCATTTCCAAGACTCAGTTTCCAAAAAATACAAAATATACCAACTGGTTTGAAATACTTTTGGTACTCTGTCAGCTGACAATTCTTGTTTCTCGTTATCTTTGTGATAATAAAATTCCATTTCTTTTATAATGCTTTAAACTACTCAATAGCTCTAATCAACCTAATAGCAGACTTGCTACCAATCCCCCACCTCTCATTTTTCATTTCCCAGAATGTAATTCTCTCCTGAAGATGCTCGACTTCTCCAGTCTTCTCAGGAGAAATGCAACCACTCAACAGAAAGCCATTGACTCATGAGAGCTCTGCCTCAGGCAAGCAACTCGCATAACCTTTTTGCATCTTATTTGTATCTGATGATACAAATAGTTCTACCATAGTGATTGTTTCACATTTTCTGTAGACTTAGCATGTTTTCTAAGAGAAAAGATAAGTAACTATTTAATTTATTGCTGATGTTGCTAGACTTAGCACTAAGAATTTGAGCTTAAGTTCATCTTCTCAACTACGTTTTCCCCTTTAYGAAAAAAAGTTCTTAAACTATATAATGAAAATCCAAAATGAAAAACAGTTTGAAGTGAAGGGTGGAGTCAAGCATGTCTCATTCTGTAAGCCAAACTTATCATGGTCCTCCAAGGAGGAGATAAGATCTACACTGATTTTATACTACAAGTAAATAAAGTACTGGAAGTAATTCAATAAGTTTAATACTAGTTGTCCACAKATCAAATTACATTAGGCTTATACAGTGGCAGGAATTGGTGGGGGAGGAGAAMGCTCTCTACAGATAGTTTAACAAGCCCATTACAAACAAAAGAAAATGATTAGAAGCAGCTAAATGTTCTTTTGGAAATTATCAGCATTTAGGGGAAAGCAACTTCAGACCACAATAAATAATCTATCAGGAATCAGTCTCCAGGCTAACAGAAAATTGAATGGGTGACTCAGAGGTAGAATTCAAGTTTACATTACTGTTAACTTTAATCAATCAACTCTGCTGCATAGCTTTGCCTGAACAGAGCCATAACCACCTATTTGATAGGCACTTGAAGGAAACAAAACAAGTTATTTGTTGAAATATAACTCATTGTCCATAAGAAACAGATCAAAAATGTAAAAGACTCTCTTCCTTGCCTTAAGCCTGAAGGAAAGCTCATTAAGGAGGCATGTTTCACCTTACTCAAGAAGTCACATTCCAGCAAGCAAAAGAAAAAAGGAAAGTTACCCATTCCTGAAGTAAGATCTAGTTGCAAAATGTTGATTAAAAATAAACAGGGCAGCTGCAGGAATGAGTTTGAATCTCATCTCCAGCTCTGCATTCAGAAAGAGGGACATATCAGAAACCTGGACTTTACTTCTCTGCATCACAAGAAACTGCATTTATTTAATCTTACTTGGAAGCATTGGTGAGGGACGTTAATAGCTGAGTTTAGTTCCATGATGACTACTACTCTACAGCTCACTACTGTTAGACATTTAAGTCTGAACTAATAGTACTAGTTTACTTTGCATCTTAGAAGAATTTATTCTAAAATTTCACACCACCTTGCCAGGATTTAAGCTTCAGAGTGTCTTCATAAGAATATGCTGTTATCCTGTTTTACAGGGAGGCAAATAGAGACAGTAAGTAATTTTTCCCAAGGTTTATGAGAAAAAAAAAAACACTGAGGTGCCTTCTGAGTTATAGTTACCAATTACACCTAGCAGAAACACTTTCATTTTAGGCTGCACACTGTGTCCAGTATTGGGCAAGCATACAAAAAAGCATCATTCTCACAYTGGTCCATAAGATACTTCATGTCAGGCACCACATTTTTGACAAATCAGTCAAGACACTGTCCTCCCTACTCCAAGTCAGATTGGAGCCAATGTCCCAGCACAGAGCAAGAGATCAATGCTCTACCTGATCCACCACCCTTCAGGTGTGACATCTGCCACAATCATGACTACTTCTAGTCATTTAAGATTCTGTAATTTAAATTACCTCCAATATCATAGCCAAATACCATTTTAGCTAATTATATTCAGTCTGCCCAACACATCCCCAGTAGTTTTAGTTTGAATAGGTTAGTCTTCACTTCCTTACCTAAAGATTTATGTGGCCATCTTAYACAAAAGATCTACTGACATATTTAAGGTTTTTAAAAGGAGAGTTCATCACAGGTCTGACAGACTTACTGCAGTACTCTTCTATGTAGCTTTAGAAATGAAGACATTAATGACATCATACTTTATTTAGGCCCAAAGCTATTTAATGCAATTCTTAAGAAAGCCATCCTGCAAAGCAATACAGTTTCCTGACTAAAAATTTTGAACAGATGTACAAGAACTGAAAAGGCCAAAATTTCAATGGAGCCTTCAGCTGCAACATCTAGGCAAAAGCTGCAGTGAGGAAGAGTAACAGAGGTGGTTTAGTTTTGTCCATGTACTGTTATTAGGCTATTGTACATTACTATAAATTGTCCCCCAATGAACTGAAGTATTTTGCTAGTACAGGCCCAAGTCAGAGCTACTTGTAATTTAAACTCAAAACCATTACTTTAAATTGTTTAAGGCTCTGACTCCACTAATTAGTGGTCAAATGGCTGCATCCCCTGCTGTCATACAGGCATGATACCTAGACATGACAATTTGTGAACAATTTCATTTCTGCAGCTTAGTCACTCAGCCTCTTAGGTGAAAGATGTTTGATCATTCTCACAACTTTCTAAACTTTTAGGAAGCTGCATATCTAGCTTTGGCCTCCCTCCACCTCAAACTATTTCTGTTAACATCAAAAAAGGCACTGAACATATTCCAGCTCTCAGCTCCGGCTCAGAGGTACCTTCACTGCTGTATGCCCTCTCACAGCTTGTTTGAGCAGCTTTCCGCATACTCCAGGGCTTGCCCAACTTGCTCCCATCTCCACTCTGTTCTGCTGGCCTCTGTACTCTACCAGTTTTGTCAGCACTGCAGTCATAACCACAGCTTTCTGATTAGCAGCTTGATCACAGATGAGRAAGTCAATCAGGCCTTTCATTAAGGCCATACTTATTCAGTAAAGCACATGCACTTAGCTTTATGCCATGTTTAAGTCTCATTAAAATCAGAGTTAAGCACATAAAAGTGCTTGAGCTAATGCCAAAAAAAGTAAGAGGGAAAAAGGTCACCCCACACTTAAATTCTCATAGGAGGAGGAAACTACAAGGTAAGAGGGATATGCTATCAGAAATTCTTTACACTTTTAGGTCTGCCATCACCCCACTGTTTATCTCCTTCTTAGGAGATAAACTTCTATTTAACACAGAAGTTTCTCTTGATCACTAAATGAGCCATCTCTCACACTAAAGACCACTACAAAGTGTAGTGTAGATTTGCACTGCAACACAATTTACTTCTACATTCCGTTTCAGAAGAATCCAGGAATACGGGAACTGTTAYGCTGACAGTAGGAAGCTATTGTATCCTGCTAGGATCAGCAGGTTTCATTGCCAAAATGGCATGGCACCTCAGCATTGTCTTCACAGCAGACCTTAGACTCATCTCATTTCAGTCAAACATGCTCAGTGTTTACACACATTCAAACATTGCTATGCTGCAAGGCACAGCAGAGTACTGGTAGTCTAAGATCAATAAAAAAAAAAATAAGACTACCTATCTGTAGTCTTCCTGTGAGCTTCATTGATGTGCTCTGACCTTGACCAGAAGCTGTCCATCTCCATGTACTATTCCATATCCTCAATATAATGCTTGTAGTGTTTGCAGCTTTGTTCCTCTAGGAGAAACACTTCTATACAAAAAAAAAAATCTTAACAGAGGTCTATGCTACACTCCTAAGACAGCACAGCTCACCACCTACTCAAAGCTGAATAGTCACAGGCCCTCCATGGATCAATGGAAAAAGAAAGCAAAAAGCACCAAGGTAGCTTCTTGCAAGATCAGGGAAGGCTTTTTGTTTTGAAAATATGTTAGCCTGACAGTCTTGTTTATGCCAAATTAAGTTAGTTCTATGCAGTAGTGTAAGCAGAGGCTGCTGCTTCTCAGGCAGGCTGCCATGTGAAATCATGGTCAGAACCCAGGTTTGCAGGACAAGAACATTTCCCACCATTACCCCCAGAGAGAGCAGACAAGTTCTTCTCTGAATGAAAACTGCAGGATGAAATATGGAGCCATGAACCATAGTGCTATGCTTTCAGCAAGCTGGTCAGAGACAGTGCTGGCATGGAAACAGGGCATAGCTTGCATTATTTTAGTTTGATTTAACCAGCTCCTGACTGTTTAACCCACCTTTAGCCACAATGTAGCCATACTTCTGTCATACCAAGTATGACATAAGAGCCAACATCTTSATTTCTGCACTAAGTACTCAAGTCATGACATTAATATTCTGACATACTGTTAAAAAACCCTTCATTTTGTTTGAACTGCTTTTATACTCTAGTGCTGGCTGGTCAACCAAAGTATTATTTGCTCCTTGACAGGTTGTGAAGCCTTTTCAAGGATACACTCCATTCCCAGCACAGATTGCTTTCAAGTCAATTACTCAGCATTTATTGCTCTTCATGAGCATCCAAAGAAATTGATGTTTTGGGACAAAAAAATTCTACTTGTCAAGATCAATTGCTTTCGGCAGTGCTTTCACATCTATTCTCCAGTGAATTTCTTCTAGTTCAGGCACTGACTTTCTCTCAGCTGCCTTAACCAATCCCCTGGGATGCTCAGTTGCACAAGGGACTGCAAAGTTTCTAGCCTTATCTTTCAAATTCTTTAAACTGTTATGGAAGACTGCTGCAGCACACTTCATTCACGAGTCAAATATTCATCTGGGCATAATACATCTTTATTTCCCCCATGAAAGCACACATATGTTAAGCAGCTGCCCAAGAATCTGTGCAGTATCTTCACAAGCACATTTTGCTATTTGACTTATCTTCAGTGCACTAACACCAGACAGAATGAGACTGACGTTGAGTAATACACAAGATCTCAGCTGCTCTGATGGCTTCTGTTTTAATCTGCAGCACTTTTCCTTAAGTAAGACAGGTGACTCCCACCTGTCTTAGCAAGTATAACTTACCTTTTATGCTCCTTTACACAAGAACGGTGCTCTTTCTGACAAGTGTCCTGTATATCACCAAAGGAAGTGTAAAATGCCTACAGTATTCATCCTACCAGGTAAGTTTATAAGCCATATCCTCAGTTTAAGCACTGAAGGAGGGAAGTGGAGAGTTCTCCAGTTAGCATAATTCCTTTAAGGGACTACTGTGAAATTCAAATTAACAGCTATACCTACCACCCTCATAAGTAACTATTTTTACAAATATGTTGGGCAACCAAGCTGTCTTTCCTTACAGTAATGGTTAATAGATGATGTGCCATTATATTTCACTCATGAATATACATCCAAGTCCCTTCAGTCTCTTGATGTCTTTACATGTCCACGCAGTTCTCCGGTGTTAGTGTTCACTATGGTGTTAGACAATCACTTTCAACTCTGCATACAGCATCATGGTTTGTTTATTTTAATCTTCCAATCCTTCCCTCAAACTCAAGCAAAGCTGTGAGTGTCTCACTCWAAAGGGTTTTCTAAGTTTAGAGAAAACATGAAATAGCATTTGTTCATTGAGACTGAGGAAATGTGGGAATTATGTCCAAAATACAACTTTGTGATCAAGATGTAAATTTGAGTGGCATTCTGCATGACTGTCTTTGGGCAGTTTGAGTGGGTTTTTTTAAACAGCTAGAAGCAAGAAAAAAATTAGCATTGTTAAGTCAGTGTGACTCTCCTGCAGTAATTTTACTATCATCTACAATAAATATCTTATGGATTTTTTTAAGTAGAGCCAAAAAAAGACTCCAAATAAGTACTTCAAAGACAAAAATTGTTACGTCACATCTCCATTCTTCCTGAAGTAATCAGCCTTACTCAGACAAAATTATAACTCTCGCTCTCCTCTATTTTCAGAAGCAGATAATATTTTCAGGGAAGTCTTAAATGTGCAACTTCATATAATACAACACTTGTTTTGAGTTTCCCTTAGGAARGGTTGTTTGCTTTATCCTTGTACACAAGCTAACAACATACCAGATTCAAGAGTGACCTTAAGGGAAGCAAATACAAGTGTTGTWAGGTCCAAACCTGTTATCAGTAATGAGAATCCCCAATCAGTGTATTTTTTTTCTCTTTTATGCACACTAGACAAACACAAGGTATAACCAAAATGACAATGTCCTGCCTTCAAGTACCTCCAGAAACTGAAACATGTAGAAGAAGACCTGAATAGAAGTATATGAGGAAGGGACAGCTTCTTTCATCTAATCTAGAAGTTAGRCAACAAATGAGAATAGGAACTTACCAGGAATGATAARCAGGCTATAACAGAACAATTTTCTTCCTTTTTAGCCTTTCCCACAACAAGCTGCACCAACACACAGCAAGGGCCCTCTGCTCCCCCCAGGCCAGGGACAGGCCAGCCTGACCTGGGCCACAACCAGCTGAGAACTCAGATCACTCACCAACCAGCTCCAKGTTGACAAACTGAGCTTAAATAGAGCTCCTGGGCCGTGGGCAGGGCCTGGGGAAGGCCCCAGGTGAGGCTGGTCAGGGTCATGAAGGCCCATTAGTGCCCTCAAGGCCCTGACAAACTGTATAACACACCTGCAAGTTAGTGCGGCTAACTCACTAAGAAAAGTGTAACCATTACAAAATATAAAGGAAAGCCACATTGCTCTTGTACGAGAGAAAAGTTAGCCAATTCTAAAGAACTAAAACACACATATGAGAGGGAATTAATTTCATTTTATCCCAACTCTAGCCATTCATACTTTGTTGATGTATATAAATATACGAATGGTATTTGGACTAATATAGACAGAACTGGTTGGTTCAAAATTCCAGATTACTGATATAATGTTTCAGTGGTGTTTCGAAACGTTTCCAGAATGCAAGCAGAGTCTCCCCAGGTTGACTAAGGGAAATTTCAATGGTGCCTTTGATTAACAGGCAGCATGATATAAAGTCTTGGTTTCATGAAATTGAGGCTTATTACTGATATTTGCTACTCGTACACACTAGCTGTAGAGTAGTCCAATAAAAAGCAATAGCTATAAAGCATACAATGATCACCATTTGAATGCATATGCCATGGATTACTATTCCACAAGTCAGACGATCCATTCCTATGGAAAAATCCCAAGTCTCTTTCAGTGAGTTACTCAGTTATTTTTGGAAGTAAGACTTCCTATTCTCAGTACTGAGTATTTCCAGATTAATAYAATTTTCAAATATTGGAAGAAGGTTAACATACATCTCCACAAAGCTTTACATTTGCACACTGAGTCAATCTAATTGTTTCCCAAGAAAAAAAGGCAAATGCATTAACTGTTTAATGTGATGATAACTGCTTAGAACCTTTCCTCTGTTTTCAAGTGTTGACATGATAACCAAAAAGTGCCAGTGAAAATTTTAATAAAAAACTCTATTCCCTTATTCTCTTTGGCTCAAAATTCTTACCAAGAAGTATTAGCATTTCTAATCTCCAATTTCAGCTTTTCCTTACATTGCAGTAGCTCATCAGGAAGCCAAGAATGTTACAGCAAACCGTGCTTTATTTTCACTTTTTGAAGTAATTGTGSGCATTTTTCATCCAACTCTAGAGCAGACAACATCTGGCTTTTGTCTGTTCTCACTGTCTGTCTCAGAGCTGTCTGTTCTGGTTGAGCAGCACAAAAGACAGTCAAAATAGTTAAGTAAAACTGGAATCTCCAGCAAAACTCAAAAAAGGCTTTACAAAATTTAACGGACTGCTAAAGGACTGTTACCCAGTATGTTTCATACTGGAGAAAATCTGATATGGTCCATCACAGTACACAAAAAACAGGTGTGCATATTACCTCTCTGACCATGGTATTTGAATTTTTATAACTGACACTGTCCTCCTACCAATGCAATATGCTGTGATTTGCAGAGTCATTGGAGGGTGTCCCCATACATAAAGATTTTGTTAAAGATTTCTGTATTACAGAATTGAGTTAGATTTTTTTCATGGCCTTTGGTCTTCATAGTTAATAGCATTTTAAACAATTTTACCATGAAATTTAATCACGTATTTACCCTCGGCTTAACACACTGAGTACTTAGTAAGCTCACTGCCATCAAGCTCTTACCACTCATGATGTGTTCGAAATGTCTGAACTTATTAATTTCATACAGAATTACTGGGAAAAATTCAGACCTTGGTGAAATTGTATTCTTTGCAGTTAAAGTAATTTTAATTGCTAAAGACAACTGGTCATACAGCTGAATGCATCATAAACCAAATAGCTCCCTTTCATAGTTAACGAAACAGCTTCTTCCTCCCCCTCCAGTAACTGAAGAACAAATTATCAATAATAGGCAGATGGCCATTAGCATAATCTATAAAGCCAGAAGACATTACAGTACTTTGTATCTATCAACACTGATTAGCAGCATAAAGTTTAATTAGTGTCTATGAAGAGAACAGTGAGTAACAGGGAAGGGATATGACAAAGGAAATGGTTTTATTAATATACTGGATGTTTTTCAAAGCAAAACAATCTTCAGCTCATAGGCTATTCAGCAAAGACTGCTTTAGCAAGGATTGGTTCCAAATGCACACATTGATCAAAACAAGGGAAACTACAAGTTTTCATATGCGTAAATTTTGTTAAAGTATTAGAATCTGAGCAGAAATAATCTTACATGAGCTGAACCAATTCTAGCAGGCTAGTAAAAAATGAAACGGATTAAGGGATAGATGCATCTTCTGACTGCAGGAAGAAAAGGCTGCATATTCTAGTCTGGTTAGTTTTGAAAACTTTCCTTAGATTATGTCCAATGTCTCTGACAAATCCTCTTCTGGTGGCCTTCATTAAACCCACTATATGCCTACATGTAGCTATACAAAAACATAAAATCAAAGCCTAAAGACAAAAAAGCATGACCTGCCATGCTTTATGATCTTCCTGCTCTCCTCTTTTGATCAAGCATTCCATTTATAAATGATCATTTTTCCTCTAATAGAACCTCTTTAATTATTCTGTTGCCACAAAGAGGGGTTTGGAGTTCCCTATTTTTTCTGCTGAATTGTGATACATAGGTTACCTGGGCTTCTAAAATGTTACATAGGCTCTAGGCTGCTTATAGGCCCTAATACAAGGCCTGTTCCACTAATATCTCTTAAATTAGCAACTATCCACTACTCAAACCGAAAATGGAACAGCATTTTTCCTCTGGGTGCTAAGTTTAGATGCTCTAGGGAGCATCCATTTATTGCATCCAAAGTTTTTCTCTCTACATCTGGAGGCACTGATTCAGTCTTTAGGTAGCTGAAATTTCACATTATTATTCCTTCCCCTGTATTTGCAGGTTCTCTAATCACGCTTATCATTTCTTGATCGCTATCATTCTCCTGACTGGTTTAGTGGTACTACAATCCTCCTCATACCTTTTTATCATCAGAGTATGAAAATTCCTCCCACAAAGCTTCTATAGTGCTTCTCTTCCTCTACAATACTTTTATTCTGTTATTCTTTCACATATTCCTCACACACAGTGTATTGCCAGCAGCCTGGCAACACTGCAGCCCATTGATTATCTCTTTTCCCACAGGTCTCTAAGATGCTTATGACAACAGGGCTTTCATTTGATGCCAAACTTYCTAATTCTCTCATTTTAATTTTTAGGTTGGTAGCATTGGTGCAGAAGCCTTTGCCTGGGCTTTGCTGCTTAATTCTGCATGTGCCAGTCCTCAGGCATGCTAAGCTGCCTGATCTGCCTTTTCTAGCTGTTGACTGTGATTTGTGTGCGCCGTGGTTTGTTTCCTTCCCGGATCTTCCTAAGGAGCAGAAAACATCAGCCATGTTCCCCTTCAAGGTCTTGTCAGTCCAAACCAGAGGTGTCCTTCCACTACTTTTAGTTTTCTCCCTGCTTCTGCTTGAACACTCTTTATGGTGTTTTAATTTTCAGTGTGAGCAGTATGGTTCAATTTTGATTACTGTACTACTATAATTTCTAAAATATGTAAGCAAAGCCATACTGGGTCATAGCTTCCTCATGTAACTGTATGCAAAACACGTACTTGATACCTTCTTAAAGAAATAGAAAATAACTCTTAAATCATGGTATGAAGTTTCTCTTTGTAATCACACACTTAATCCTTTGATTTTAAAATCCAGACATAAAAAGAAAAGGTTTCAGAGAAAATACAAGTCTCTTCAGGCAGTACAAACGGTTAAGGCATGTACTTTCCTAGCTGCTGTCCTGTAAAATGCAGAGGAACTCAAATGAAAGAAACATTAAATGGGGGGGGGGATTACATGGATAAAGTGAAATCTAGAGTGGGTTACAGTTTGTTTCTTGATAATTTAACTACTCTCATCATTTTCATTTGTTTCTTACTATGAGACTAGAAACATCATGTCTAGTGCACTGGCTACAGGAAAACAACCTATTTCACATCTTTCTTGAAGGTATGTCTGAAAATACTGGTAATTTGCTTTTCAAATAACCGAGTAGGTGCCTCACTTTGGTGCTTATGTAATGTATAGTTTATTGTGAGCTGGATCCACAGACATATGGTTCCATGACAACTTGCAGTTACAGGACTCATTGCATTACCTCAAGCAGTAGACTTCTCCAGACATCATCTCTGATTCCAGGACCAAACCCAAATTAGATCTCATTATGCCCAGACAATTGCAAAGATGAAACTGAAGCTTTCATTTCATCCTCAGTTCAGGATCTGATTCAAACCTATTTGAAAGTAACAGAAAAGCATTCCCCGACAGCAAAGAGCTTTAAATCTGCCCCTGATTCTTGCCTTATCTGAACTAGTCTATTGAGTAAAATGTCTCAATGTCTCTTAGTAACCAAAAATCAAAAATTTTATAATTACCTCTAATCAAGAATGTATTTTATTTAACAGTGGAAATCAGTGGTCTTCCTGAAATGGATCATTGACAAAACTAGTTGCAGGATTCAGACCTGATTTGGTATTGTCAGCTCCTTTTTGTTACGAGACAACCAGGACACGAGAACAACTTTCAGCCTGTTACACGGTCATCCAGATTCTACAGATGATTGGTAAGCAAAAAGAACTGTGTTGAGCTATTTATCATCTTAACTACCTATTCTTTGGCTTGCAATATTTCTGACTGTAGGTTTATTTCTTAGTCAAACCAAGTATTAATAGCAAACTCAGTAAGTTGTCATATGAATCAAAATCACATTTTTCCTTAAATCTAAGTGAAATTAATTCAAATATTTCTTTTGCTTTAGACGTGCAATTAGCAGAAACGTTTTTTGATTGCTCAAGTGACAACTTCAATCTTCACACTTGACATAGAAGATGACATATTTTTAGACAACAGAATTGACTAGAATGTTTTAAGTATTTTACAGTGTGGTAATTGCAGATCTGCTGGCGGTAAATCAAATACAAGAATGAGAAATGTTGTACTTAAATAATTTGAGGCAAACAATGTCTCATGTCTTCTGCCTATGTCAGCTTCAAATGAGCTGATGCCAGTAAAACATCTGCCTCGTTAAATCCTATGCTATCTTACATAGCTATGCCCGGCTTCAAGTTTGCTGTGGAAATTATCTGTGCATACAATAGAGTTCCAGTGCCCTAGAACGTCCTTTGTTGCTGATATGTCAAGAAGTTGTTTCTCTCTGGTAGCTTACTTTAGATTTGTTTTAGCAATGACACAATACATAAAACATCTCTAAAGAGCTGCAATGCAACCTTAGCATATTTGTGGTCTCTCTCATGTGGAATCTCTGTGGTTTTTTAAACAATGTCTAAGCCATAGCAGATGAGTCAGCCTGAAGACAGCAGGACTTTGCCTGAAATCACAGTAAGGGCTACTTGATCTAGCTTCTTTACTTCACCATAATTTTTTTTTTCTGAAGCTGTGGTTCCACTTCCAGGGGAAAAGAGGGAATATGTTGATAGTGACCATAATACAAATGTCAAATTCCTTCTACTGCACACTCAGAATGATTATAGGACTACAGAAGACAGTGAAAGAGGAAGATAATTTGCAAGAAGCAGTGCCCAGCAGCGTTCTTACTAACTTATTCATGTGTTCCCAATTTATTGCTATTCGCTGTCTTTTTAACATTCCAAAGATCACAGTGCTGTAACAGCTAAAATCTTTCTGTTGAGGACATGCTGACATCTCTGTTCACACTATCTAACCCAAGATACATCTTATATTTTAATTATTTTTAACTAATAAGGCTGTCAATATTCTTGCACTGCAAGAATAGGTACATTGCAGTTAAAGTCAATTTGTGGTACTGCCAAGAAGTTTCAACCTTGCTAAAATATATGAACAAATGTACTTCTACATCCCATCTCTCTTCACCTGGTAATGTGTCTCCTCTTTAGAGTGTGAAAATCAAAAGAAGAAAATAAAACACTCTCATCTTCAGGTAAGGATAAAAGATGRTAACAACAAGAGATGCATGAAAGCAGGTTCATTCTTGATCCAGAGAGAACTCAGACACCAAACAGTTAAATGGATGAAGAGTTCACTTAAGCTGAAAGGCCTCTGAATGTGGCTTCATATACCTTATTTGTCAAAGAATAACTTTCAAGTTTATCCATTTAATTCTTTTAATAATGTTGTTTCATCTTTCACATTTAAATCTAAGCTGACCAGAAGGGRAAAAAAAAAAAAAACAGACACAGAACACGAGCCTTTGCAACAAGACACTACGCAGTTATTCACTGAAAAGTTATGCTGGACAGTTAACAGAGAAATATCAGACCAAAATCTGGAGAACATGAAATGAYAGGTTTAATATAACTTAGAAATAGATAATATAACCTTAATGTAAATGGTCAAAATGTAGGCTTGTTAGAAATCTGTTGAAGTCCATAAGGTCTGAATAATTATTCTAGGAATAATTATTTCCATTAGCAGAAGAGAATAAACTGGTAACGCACAATTTTTTACTGGTCTCCACTTACTTCTATTAAAGAACTATTTACAAACACATACTGTATCGAAGCAAGTGAAAACTATTCAGCAAGGAATTAGATGGCTTTATTCAAACTTAGGATAGCAGTAATGCAGTGTTTTTAAATCACACAGTATGTCTCTGAGTGTAATCTCCCRAACTAGACACATGCCCTAGAAGGATATTGAGTATAAAAAGTGAATTTTAAAAAGCATTAACTTTATAGAAAATATCAGCTTTGCAAGAGAAGGAAATTTAGTAAAGTGTACACCCTGATGATTAAATACGTATTTACTTGTTTAGTGCTGCTAATAAGCTATGTTGTTTAATCAGCAACCTATGTAGCTTCATGTAAATATAAATATTAAATATTAAAATGGTTAACAAGGTACACTTTTCATAAAAATAATATGCAGAGAATAGTAAACTTTGCATCTTGAATACTGAACGATGCACTCAATCAGCACAAAAGTGTAAAGGTAAAAGTATGCAGGAAAATCAATGAAGTGTACTGCTTCATCAGCGTGTTGTACCTCATGGGTATACAACTAAGCAACTGTCACCAGTGGCTACCCTCGAGCATAGCAAAGATTTTAATCACAAGTATACAAGCCGTTCATATGTATATAGCAGAAAGGTTGGAATCCTCTTTTTCTACTCAAATTTTCCACGAGGCCTTCGTAAGATCTACAATAAAGATGACAGAAGAAACTGGCCAGCAGAATATTCCAAGTGATCAAAAAGTACACATATAGGTGTGTGTAAGCTTGAGGGGAAACAGTGATATTGTGAAAACCCTGGTTTGATTTCTAAGCATATAGTGTCATGATCTTCATGTAACCGCTGATGTAGAGTGCTTTTGCTAGGAACTCTACAAGGATTACTCAACTGGACTAYAGTGTTAACCAATACTGGCACTTTTAATACGTATTTCTGTTATAATATATTATGCTGTCTACTGTTCTTGAAGAATATTAGGAATAAAAGTGCTTTGAAAAGGAAATGGGCAGTTGCAACATTCACTAGATTTAGGTATGATAGAAATGGCTAGCAAGAACAAGTAACTTGCAGAAAATTATAGTAAATGAAAAGAAAATAAATAGGATTTCATTGACTAACAGASAGAACTTCAATAACTAAACCCTTACGTAATGGCCAGAAGTTATAGCCAAAGATGAATTTACTGTAGGCTGGAACAGTAATTGCATGTCTCAGAGCAGGAGGAGTAAGAAGGTGTTTAACACATTATCTAGGCTAGGSTTGATATTACATAACATGCCATTATGTAAATGCTCAGAATGTGATCCAGAACTTAAAAATACCTAGTCAAAGATTTATCAATGTTTAGCTACAAATACCTGAACTTAAAATGAAAAATACAACCAATGATTCTGTTTGGCTTCWTTCTGTAGAAGCTGAGATTCTGAAGAGCTGAAATGCAAAAAGTAACTAGCTTCTTCCTYCCCTGGAGTGACAACTTCTCTTCCACACTAAAATTACACGTAGCTGCAAAACATACAAGGTTTGCAAAGCTTATCCTTCATTATTCCCTGTAATTATTACACTAACCCTTATGGACAAATGTGCAGATTTGTAAGTAGTAGGTAGTTTGCAGCCACATTTATTTTCATATGAAATAAAAGATTTTCTTGACTCCACAATCCTTATACATTGCAGTTATCATGCTCAATCCCATTAGCGAGTTTAACGTCAGATAATGTTTTCTACAGTATTCTCTGCCCACTTGTTTCTTTGACACAAACCTTATCCCTCTCAACAGGTATATTCAACGCAGCCATTAGCAGAGAATCTCACTACTTTCCAACAGGAGATCAGTAATTCTAAGAAAGACACTAAAGCCAGTAGTGGCTTTGCTCCGGGGATTCTTTTTTTTTTTTTTTTTATTTTAGAAACTTTTCAAAAGCCGCATTTTCAGAAGAAGTTAAAAATTAAAAGGGGCTGGTATGTAGTAATTCAGTGAATGGCTATTTTTATTCGGAAGTGGACATTAGGTTCTTCAGAACCTTAATTTGAAAAACAGAAACTAATTCCCTGGCTGCTATGCTTCTGAGCATAAAAATTGTAATTCAGTACAAACTGCAGTAATTGAGGCCAGCTTGATCCTGAGAACAACCTGAAGCCTTAACTCTCTGTAGTCTGAATGGCCCAGTTTGTTTCAGAGGCTTTTAACATCTATTATTCTTTCTCTGATTTAATGACAAGCAGAGAAATATTTAGTAACTTCAATTTCCTCACTAACCTTTAGACTAAGACCACAGGTGTCTTCAGAACACCTAGCCTAACTTCTTGTAAATTATAAWCCAATAAATTTCACTCCAGATATAGAAAAAAAAATTGTTTGACTAAAAGGCATATTCCAGGAAAGTCAATGTTTCCAGTATCTTCTGGATAGCAGATCTGTTCATTAGATTAGAAGCAGGATTCCAACACCAGTTTCTCCAGTATCTTCCATGTAGAGAGAAATTGAGAATCCCTGTTTTACTGTGCACACTATCCTTTTGTACAGATTTTTTGTGAGAGTTTAAGTGGTATTAAACTCCTATCCTTTGCAGAGTCACAGCTTCTCATAATCTGTAAGCTTGACTTGAATTCTCTGTTCCTGTGGATATATTTTTGCATTTGGCTCTGTTGCAGTACATTTTAGTTGAATGAGTCTAGCTTACCAAACCATCTGATTCCCTGTGTTCTCACCTTTATTTACCTATTCTTGTGTATAACATTTGCAGGTAGCACAGTGACTTCTGACTCACTGAGCCATCAGTTCAACATTCTTGATTAACATCAGGTCTGATTACTGATTTCTCAAACCCCATGCAGAAAAAAAACCTTGCTTGCTGATGACTGCTTTAGAGATTTGTCAGGATATCAATCTTAATCCACAGAAATACCTACTTTATTTAGTTCATACTATATAGTAAATTTTTCTTAAGTGAAGCGACTAYTTCTTATTTCATAGCACCAAATACACCTTAAAAAGTCAGGATCTATTTTTCAGATAACAATGTTCTGCACAAGCTACTGCAGCTGGCATTGTATTTGGATTTGCTTTTTCAGCATACGAGAGGGCAGAGATTGCTCTGCTGGCAGAAGTCAGGAAGAATRTCATAAACATTTTCTTTTCCAGCTGAACTGGGAGGAATATAACTAGGTAACAGTGCAGGCCCAAGAAAGAGTTATCCCTGGGTTGTCCATCAGTTTGAAAGCAGCAGCACATTCATGAGAAAATCCGTAGTTTACTTAGCTGAGTAACACAGGAAAAGGCCCTTCATTTAACACTGTGACAAGTAACTCTCCAGCAAAAAAGTACTCAGTATYGGAACTACACAAAATCCCCTAAAATTCCAAAAGTACAGCTCTAAAAGGATATAATTAAATAATTTTGTTAGTTATTTCTAGCACACTTATACTACATCTCCTTCCATTGCAGTTGAAAAAACTCTGGTTTCATCTATCCCTAAGCATAGTACAGGAATGCTTTATATGTGGCCTGTTCTGAAATAAATACATTTTTGCACTCTGATGTGCCCTCCAGGAGAGAGCATTTTGCAAAAACATAAGAAAATTTGACCTAAAAACTAACCTCCAAACTGAATGAAATATGATTAGTATTTTGACTGAGTTTAAGTTAAATTACTACTTCTTGATATAGTTGTGTTTAGCACGTTAACAAGACAACACTATACTTCAGTTTAAACAGTTTAACACAGTGCTTCATTGCTCACTACAACCTACCTTTCCAGTTAACAAACTTGTAGAGTAAGAATTTATTTTATACAGCCACTCTYGTTTAGACTCCCAGCTCTGAAAGCTCAGTAAAGCTCTTCAGCTCAGAAGTTACAAGAAATCAACTACTACTTAAGATATTGCCTAGCATCAAGCAAATAGCTAATATTTTTAAGCAGTCTACCATTAGTGCTGTCAACAAACATGGTCAGGTAAGAAGTGTAATTAGTGATCAAATGGGAAACCTTTCTACCTGACTTCCAGAATAGACCTGATGAGGCAGCTACTAGCTACAAACTCCAGTAGCAAGATGTTTGTCCTGTATAAATGAGCCACTTGGAGGTGTTATCATTGTCATGGGACAAATTCATTGACATGGAAACAGGACATAGAGAAATAAAAGTAAATTTTTAACTAGTGTAATTTTTAGGGTAACAGCAGAGATGTTTTATAGTACTGATAAAAGACCCCTGAACAGTCTAATGAAAATAAATAAAAAGAAAACAAAACATAAACAAATGCATCCTCCATAGAGMTGGGGCTGATTTATGAATATCTGTCAATAGCTGTAGTTCTCCATTAATTTGACATCTCTGTTCATTTTTACTTACAGCAATGCTCATTCTTGAGATTCCACACAATCCTCAAGAGGCAAATATTAGCTACATCCTTCCTAATTGTGTTATAGATGGTCACTTCTCTGCACATGTAAGTAATCTGAACAGGAGCAGACATCCCCAAATATGCTTTCTGCTGAAAGAATCCAGACAGCTGCTGTCTATCCCATAAAGCCAAGCAAATGACAAGAAGAAATTTCTATTGTATTTCAGCCACTTCTCTCTTTGGTAACCTGAATGCTACTTACATTGGCATGTAGCCAAAACTCATTGGCCTCAGCAAAAATCTTTCCATTCACTTCAACAGCCTTTGGATTAGTTCCATATTAGCTTTCAGATTTGTTCAGATGTTTCAGATATATCTGATATTTATTTTCAAGGGCACAGAGAGAAAAACAGCCTGTTTGTTGAAAGTAATTTGTCAAAATGTAGTTTAGTATGATAATAATTACTAAATTCTTTCTGTTTTTGGTTTCTTGCTTACATTTGTGCTGATCAAACAGTAAACTCATTTGTACTACCTAAGCAATAAATGAGTCGCCTAAGGAAGTAATAGTTGAATCCTTCATCCATTCTTTTACTGGAACACTTAAATTGTAACTTTTACTTTAAACATAAAAACAGTGACTTTATAGAACTGTAAGCTCAGTTTACACTTTCAGAGATTTTATTTATTGGTTGTAAAGCCCATTTATAATATTTAACTTCTTCTATAATATTTAAGGAATGTTGTAGATTGCAACCTAAAGTAAAACAATTACCTTGAATTATTTTTTCTAGAACAATTGCCTTAATGCTCTTAAAGTATGATGTCATCCTTGCATGATTTTATTCATAAGATTCTCCATTCTGTTTGACACTATTATCATGTGTAAACAATTCTTTGAGGTAGAAGAGTTTAAACATTTGAGAAACTAGATCCTTCTGGACTGTCTTCTTTAAATCTGTCTAGTCCAGCACAATACCCTGCTAGTGCTGCATGGTGAGAAGGTAGAAGTGCAGTGCACTGATCAAAGAGAAGRCTATGCCACTGCAGATAGTTATACAAGAACAATAATCCTGAAATGGTGTCATCCATCAAGTATTCTAGGGATTGAGAAATCAACATACTAAAATAAATGAATGACTAATACCACAGYTGAAACTGAAATTCCTTTTAACAAAAAGCCAGATCTGTGGAAGTGCTATCTCCATGCAAGGGGGAGCCACGAGGGGCTAACTCTGGGTGCCAACATGGCCAGGGCAGCTGGGTCACCTGGTGAGTCAGAAGAGCCCTGCGCCTTCCCTGTGCTGTGCTTCAATCCCTGAGCTGCAGCTCCTCACCTACGACGGTGCAGACGGGCTCCTCCAGTTCTGTCTCACCAGCCATAAATCCACACCAGGACTAAGCTGTAGTTCTCTGAGTGAGTGAGCTCACTGGCTCGGTGGGAAAGGAGAAACTCCTAAGAAGGTGGCTCCAAGGAGCACATCTGGGGAAGGTGATGGGTCTCTGAGGATGTTGTGAGCTCCTCATGCAGCACAGTTATCCCCGCAACAGAGAACAGCTAATCCTTTACTGAAGAGCATTCTCCACTTTCATCATTACTTCCAGTCCTTGTACCTAATATACCTACCTATCATATTTTAACTCAGATCAGTTCAATAGCCCTTTCTTAGACAGATATCCTGACATATTAGGTATGTCCAAATGTATCACCAAATTTAAAAGTTTAGCAAGATACAGTTGTGCCAACATAGATAAAGGTTGGAAGAAATATGAAGAGATAAACTTACTTGTGCATAGTCAGCAGCGGAGCTGACTTCAGAGTCCTACTTCTCTAACTTCTACTCAGATGCTCCTTCACTAAACTAAATGTAGTAGCAACATCCTTTACTGTAGGATTACTGGCCACAGCCAAGAATGGTAAAAATATATTACATTGTAAATCACAGAAGAAAGGACAGATGTGTATTTACCAGGTGCTCAATAATACTGCAGAGCAGAAAAAGCTGGTCAGAAAAAAACTGCTAGCTGCCAAACCCCAGCTCACCTTTCTCCTTATAAGTGGGAGCAATCTTGGTAAACTTCCATGCTAAAGTAAAGCATGTCTGCTTCAGAAAAAAACTATCTAATGTATGCCAGATAGTAGAGCAAAATGAGCTAGATACCATTGCTTCTCTGTAATCTGTTTACAATCTAATTACCACTTCTCACATCCCTGAATCACTCAAATAAATTACAGACACAGTAAATTCCCTAGTGGTGATCAGTGTCATGTAAGTATTAAAATAAATAAATAAATAAATAAATAAATAAAGATTATGTCAATAAAACTGCTACTATATATCCAGTCCCCTCCTGTAATCTGTCCATGTGATAATTCTCTTTCACTACTCCTCAGGACACTCCTATTGAGCAAGAACTCGAAAGATACTGAATGATCACTGCGCTGACATTTTTAATAGATAGTCTCATTCTTCTTTTTCTGATTTATACTTAATCACAGAATGGCTGAGGTTGGAAAGGACACCTGGAGATCATCTAGTCCAGCCCCCCTGCTCAAACAGTGTCACCTACAGCATGGTRGACAGGGTTGCATCCAGGCAGGCCTTGAAGATCTCCAGGGAAGGAGACTCCACAACCTCTCTGGGCAACTGGTTCCAGTGCTCCGTCACTCTCACAGTGAAGAAATTCTTCCTTACATTCAGGCAGAACTTCCTGTGTTTCAGTTTCTGCCCATTGCCTCTTGTCCTGTCGCATGGCACTACTGAAAAAGAGTTCAGCCCCATCCCCCTTGACACCCTCTTCTCTTCTCCAGGCCCAGCTCTCACAGCCATTCCTCAYAGGGCAGGTGCTCCAGGATCCTTTCTGCCCAACTCTCCAGCCGGTCCAGGTCTCTCTGAATGGCAGCACAGCCCTCAGGTGTGTCAGCCACTCCTCCCAGRTTGGTAGCATCAGCAAACTTGCTGAGGAGGYACTCTGTCCCTTCATCCAGGTCATTGACAAATAAATTGAACAAGATGGGACCCAGTACTGACCCCTGGGAACTCCACTAGCCACAGGCCTCCAACTAGACTCCACACTGCTGCTGATGACCCTCTGAGCTCTGCCTTTCAGCTAGTTCTCAATCCACCTCACTATCCACTCAAAAACAGGGCTGCATTGGCCGGGAATCGAACCCGGGCCTCCCGCATGGCAGGCGAGAATTCTCCCACTGAACCACCAATGCCAGGTAATGAATTAAAATTATCAATATTGGTAATAATAAAGAAGATGAATAGTGTTTTCTATCTATTGCTGACACCTATACTAATGAAAGAAAGGTTATTAACACCTTCAGCTGTGTCTTTGTTGCTTAAAACACTATTACGGAATGTTGACCGAGTCTATTAATGTTTGCAGTGTGTTTCTTAATCAGTTGTATGTTATCCTACATAAGAAGTGTGTCACAGTCTACATGCCAGAAATGCCCAGTCYTTCTTAAGCACTGGGTTTCATAAATGACTCCATCATACTTTGTTGCACCTGAAAATGTTTTCCATTTTGTGAGTACAGATGATAGTATCTTTTTAAATTCAACCTCAGTTATAACACTGAGAGGTTGAGTATGAAGTCTAAAACAAAGTAGTCCTCCGAAAAACAGGTTTTAAACCATGCCCAATAGAACAAGTAACTTTTGGTGGTATGAATGCAGACTTTCTAGTCAAYAATTTTTTCTGTGGCTTAGGAGGATATCACTGATAAAATGGCAATGGTATATCTGGAAGCCACTGCCCTCTACCCTACACACATTTCACTGACATCTTTGCTTGAAATATTTTCTGTGCTTTTTTGACAGATACACCTAGTGCTCTGCCAGTTATTGGTATGCTACTGAAAGCTCAGTTTGATGAAGCTGAGAAGAGCTATTTACAAATAAATGTGTAAGAAGCAAAAGTAATGCAAGAAGTGCATCCCAACAATCATAAGACACTTCACAATACCTCATTAGGAAGCAAAAGATAGTTTTCCTTAACTGAAAGCTGCACAGTTCCAGCTTCACACCAACTCTTACTGAATTTCATATCTAGGGCAACAAATTTCTTCTACCTTTTAGAAATTTAACTCTTTCTTTCTGAAAAGTGAATTAATTTAGTCTAAATAAAATAGACCTGTTAATAAAAGAATGTTAAGACTTTGGTGGGAAATCACAAAAGCCAGAATCTTTTATGGAAGTCTTTAGACAGGCTTCTCCATTCCCAAGTTTCTGATAAAAGTCCAACAATTCAGTAATTCAAGGTTAGAGACTGTTTAATTATCAGCTCCCAAGGTTCTAATGAATGTCAACCACGGTATCATAGAAATATCTTCCTGGATATTTTCCTAAAGTTCACATTGACTTTACAAATCAGGACATTATTATGGTAAAATRGGAGCTGGTAAAAACCTGCCATTTCTTTCAGCTGATGATGATTTCCAACCTTTATTCTAAAGAAAGGTCTTATCTCATCAAGCCACGCTATGAACCCATCAAATTCTTGTTCCCACTTAAGCCATATGACATTGTATAATAGCAAAGTTAAGTACTGTGACTGATCTTCATCAAGGAGCGCCTGGAACTGGCAGCAGTTCTGCACTCTGACCACAGTCCAATTTACAGTTCTGGCAACTATTTCCGGGATATTCTCCAAATTCTTGCTCCTGTCTTCGAGACAAAGTGCCTCTTAGCAAAGAGTCAGTGAACCTGGAAAACKGGATGCTTCACTCCCTGCACAAAAGCAAATCAAAAACCATTTCCAGTGCACCACTAATGATCACAGAAAAGCAGCTTCTTCAAGCTGATGTTTTCACAAACTTCACTGACTGCACTAGAGTTGTCACTCCCCTGCATAATCCCCCTTGACCAAGAGCAGAGCAAACCACTGTCATCAGTGAGCAGCCACTTCAGGGCTCGGTATGGAATATAGCAACCTTTTGGAAACCTGTATTCAGTTACTTGCTGACACCTTCAGAAATACGTGGGATGCTATCCTTGACAATAAATCAGCCAAGGCTTTTTTTGCTATGGTTGTGCAATTTTCTTGCTGTCAGAATGTCTTCAAACAAGCTGTTAAAACTACATAGCAATAACCCTTTGAGAAACTCACAGTCCAAAAGAGAGTTACTGGGCTTTACAATACAGTGTGGAAACTGGAAATTTCTTCTATCATTTTGCTTCACTCTATGGGTAACATGCGAGTCCAACAAAACGGCACAAAACTGTGTAAGTGACTATGGAGTCTCCTTTTAAGCATCAAGCATTAATTAATCTAATTCTGCAAACAGTTCCAAATCTGTGGTCATATATGCTGCTCTGGAGTATATTGCTACTACCTCAGCCCATTCTCCAGCTGTTTAACGTCTCCCATTTCCCTCCATGAGGGGCTAAGTATTCCCCCAATCTGTTATCATAGCCAAGTGTGATCCCTAATCCCCTTCTCCCAAACTTACCCGAGTGTAAACCAGAGAAAGAAGTAATAACTAAAGGTGTTTAAAATAACCTGGATCCTTTTCACATAACTGGATTGAGATGTAGATCATACATATATTTCTGCCTGCAGAACTGATGGGTGGAATGGTGACAAGCAGGGGTGGGCACTGATGGCTTGAGCATGAGATATCTGAGACAAGTATGTCTGATCTTAGTCTCAAGCAGCAGAGAAATAACTTTAGTTGCAAGTGCAAATSTCTGCCAGATCATAAACTCAGATATCCACATTATTTTAAGTACGATTCATAGTAAACAACATAGGGCATACATCAGACATTTATGTATGCTGTTCAGTTAATAAGAGATTTTTGTAGGGAATACTTAAAAGGATTGGAAAAAAACCCACAACACAGTAAACAAGAAGTTTAGGGGAGAAGGGAAGGAGAGATAGTGGTGATGCGTGTTAGAATTAATCCATTGCTCTTAATTACCCTGCTTTCATGTATTTAAAGTATTTCTACATTTTCCAGTTGCTAAAGAAGAAAAAAGAAGAAGGCYTAAAGGAAATTTTCCTTAGCTTTAACTATCAGCATGTCCTCAAGATCAAAAATAATTAGCTTACTGCAGTTTACCAGGTTACTACCCACTGGAAGAGCTGCAGTGACTGCGAACCCAATCATGAGAACCCAACAAAAAGGCATCACTTGAACTACAGCTGTGTCCTCCTTTGGGCCAGGGGTAGGCTAAGGATTCGCACCTAGTCAGTGCTTGGCAGCTGATGAGCAAAGACTCAGACCACAGCCACAGCGCCGATGCCTGTCTTAGCTACGGACCGGCTGATCAGCTCTCAGTAACGCACTGGTAGCACATTCATGAGCAGTTACCTATTCAGTCAGGCCCTCAGCCCCCCATTTCTAGCCTCAGTTTTATTTTGGGGGAAGGAATGTGCATATATATCAGGAGGAAAAATTTTAACTGACTTTATTTCCCTTTATCTGGCCTACACAAAGTTTACATGAAATATATGTGTGTATTTGGATAGTGTACTTCAGAATTTAACCAAGAGCAATTAAACTGAAATGAAGAAACACTGGCCTGAATGGATCAAAGCGTTCACAAACATTAACAGCATTTGTAATATATAGCTGTACYGCTATATTTTTAAAGTATTCATTATTTAGAAGCAGAGATTTCCTTAATGCTATGGAACAAAATAAAACACCACACTAGATTTGCACAATTGAGTATGCTTGATAGACGAACTAGGGTAAGTATATTGTAACGAAGAACATTTAGTTAATACGGAGTATTAACATACTCCAATCACAGTTTGAAAAGCCAGCTGAGAACTTTTTAGAGGTACTGGGAATAGTAATATTTAAACAGTAGGAAACAGAAGAAACTCAATGTACTGAATAATGTTTATTTCGTTAAATCAGGAGTTATAGCCGCCACATCAAAAGAAATGAAAAAAGGTTAAATTTATCTGACAGATTTCATCATGCTAATGTTAGCAAGTATTACATACACATGCACAGATTACCCAGTACTTACGCTTAACATWAAGGTAAACTCCAGTTGGAGGTGATTAGTTTCAACATTGTAATTGCAACTGAACTCAAAGAAAATTGTACAGCCCAATGTATACATTTTGATCTGTTTATTTTCTTCCTTCCTTCCTCCCCAAAGCAAGTTAGAAACTTTGACATTCACGCTTTGGCATTCAAACACAAAGCAGGTTACAGTATCACAAAACTCAAAATTTGACACCAAATGTCACAGAAAACAATACTTTCTAGTAAGTTTCTGCATCATCTAAAATGTTGTTCAGTGCAGATTCTTCCTAACATCTTCCAAACCAATCTATGTTACAGATGTTTCAATGCAACTGCTTATGCACACGGACTTGTCAGCTAGATGCTTTGTGTTTTACTGAAAAGATGAAATTTTCACAAAGTTTGGGAAATAATCCATTTTATAAGCATGTCACAGTGTGTGAGGAAGGAATAGGGAAGGAATAGATACACTTTTATGATAGCGGTAAGCCAAAGGTAAAATGCAAGTAGCATACTTGTCTCAGTGATGTCTCTCATCATGTTGAGAGAGAATAACTCCTTTTTGAATGTCTATCAGAATGTGTCCTCCAAATCCATACAGGTGAATTTACTGTAGTTAGAAGTTAATAATATTGAGGAGTTCTATCTAGTGCAAATGTATTGAGAAATAGGTTTTCCTTTTCCTTAGAAACTAAACTGACTGATGAAATGCTGTGAAAAATAAAAGGTTTTGAAAGAAACTATAGAAAATGCCACTTTATCACAACCATTTTATTGTCACTTTGAGGTTTTCCGTCATCTCATCTGAACTGTGGAGATACTGCCATGCCCTATTTGTTATGTTTGAGGACACTTTTTGAATCTATGTATAGGAATTTGTATTCTCACCGAACTTGCACACTTCTTCGGTCAAAAGAATGGTGTCCTGAGAAGTTCCTGTTCAAGGCAGTCTTTTAAAGCCAGACCCTACTTTAAGGATAGATAAACTTATCAGACTAGGGACTCAGATGTGCTACTTCTGATTCAAAGCCAGATCTTTAGCTTTCTACTAGCTTCCTAACACGATTTCAGAACCTTGGCTTCTTGACAGTCCCTAGTTTTGAGTGCTGTAAGCATACCCTTAGCTGTAACTCATGGGAAATCGTACTAGAGATTTCTGGTATTTGGACCAGTTGTCTCTGCATAAGTCAGGGTAGAATCCAGTTTACAGGACTGGATACGGCCACAGTACTATTTGTAAAATGATCACATATGACTAAACTATGRTGTACTCTAGGTACTTGTCTTTTCCTGTCTTTGGGATCCTGTGATGACATAATAACAAACTACTTATTAGCACTGAAGTTGTAGATCTTCTGGCGTTATTTGGTTGGAAAAATTTTAATTTTAGAACAGCCAATCGTCCATTTATACCTTTAGTTTTCATGTATCTTATGCTTTGCTGAATGCTATCATATATAGACTTTTCTTCTAAGCTATAAGCATATCTCATGTCCATTAGCTTAGAAGATAACAGAGTTATTGATCTGATGTTCACCTCAGAGACTGACTATACTCCTGTCTCTGGAGGAAACTATGAGAAGACTATCTACAAGGTGTTGTTCCTTCATCATTCTGGGCTCAGATAGATAAGTATCAGAGTGGTGTCTGAGTGGAAAAAAGAATTTCAGCTCTCTTCTACTTTCAGATTTTTTCATCTAAGCACTCAGCTCTAGAGATTGTTCCACTAGCTTGAAGCTACTGTTGTATGAGTATGAAGAAAAGTAAAATGCTAGCTAGAGACACACATGATGAGAAAAGAAAACCTATAAATAAATGAGTAGGAAAGTAAATCAAAGTAAAGGGCATCTTAAAGACAAAATTCTGGTGACTACATAGCTCATTACAGTAAGAAGAGAAAGAAATTGCTACTTGTAAATTTGAAATGAAAGTATGATTAGTATAGCAAATTGAAAATGCAAATAAAATAATAATTTGGTAACTGCAAGATATAGTAGCATAACCTTTATAAAGTAAGACATGGCATTTGCAATGATTTGCATACTCATAAAAAAGAATACATGCCATTACCCTCTTTTACTTTCCTGACAATCATTTAAGGTAAAGTGCAAGTAGGTTGACAGGCATTTTAACAGTGATTGTAGATAAAGTTACACAATGCTGCTGAGCATTTTCTTCATTTATACTAGCAGGTGAATAGGGAAATTCCACCACTCACCTGAGCCACCTGTATACTCTGATGAGCCCCTCATCTACTTTAAAGCAGTGATAATCAAATACAGTTGGAATGATGACGCACATTGTTCTTAATGCTCTTCTTGAAAATGACAGGTTTGCAATATGCATATCTACGTCCAACTAAGTTTCACAGTGAGTTTGATGGACAAGATTATATCATAAATGTAGAAGCTGAATTTCAARTTTCTGAACTGATCAAATGGGCATCTGGCTGAAGATCCATGATGTGTGATATCTGGAACACCAATGTGGATATTGCATATTCTCATTAGTGAGAATCTTTTTACTTAKCTTGTTTGTAAGTAGCAGGCATCTATCAGGAGACTTGATTTAATCAACACTGCAGGTTTAGCGGCTCAGAATATACGCACACAGCCTGTTAAAAACATTAGAGGAAGGCAAAAATATCTCGTACAATTAACCAGCATGATACACAAAGTTTTCAGAAGACCCTTTGAATGAAATTAAATGTAAAATCACAGGAAGACAAGCCAAGAATTTGGAGAAGGTATGAAAACTCAACATACAACTTAGATTTTGAAAAGCATATTAAGACCAGGAAACCTGACAGGGACTTTACAGAGTCATCCGATGATCAAGATGTAAGAGGGAGTGCCSATAAAAGATACGGCCATGTTCACCATGGAAGATCTGGGAAGGTACTCATGCTGAGAATGTTATTTGAAGGTAACACACTGACAGATTCACCTCAAATAGAAATATTAATCTGAAGAACTTATAGAACAAATGAACAGTAACAAATTGCCAGGACCAGATGGTATTTACCCAGCAATTCAAAGTAGCTTAATAGAAAATAAATAAACCACAACTGCAGTGCATAACCTCTCACTTAAATCTCCCTCTGAACCAGAGGACTGGAGGACAGCTAGTAGGATGAATCATTTTAGAAGTGCCATAGAGAGAAAGACAAATAGGGGAGGAAAAAAAAAATAATTATCTCTTCCTACTAGACACATTTAAGCCTTGAAATGTTCTGCTGCAGGATCCTGTAGATGCTACAGGATCTTCAGGATTGATTTGATCTTCACAGAACTTCAGGAACTGATTGAACAAATTCACAGAAGAGAAATCCATAGTTATAAAATACACTATTTCTGGCTCCATAAGACTTTGAGACACATACTAGGGCTGAGAAAGTAGTGTGGGAAAATGTCAATACATGATTAAACTGTTCTTATGCTTTTGCCTAAGTTCCACAGCACTGACACTGTGAAAGACAAGCCTGGGCTACATGGACTTTTTGTCYGACCTACTAAAGTTACCCTTATTTTCTTATATTAGAGTTTTCTTAATAGAGAGCATTCTAACACCAGAAAATACATAGCAGAGTTAATATTCAAGTTTTTTAAACGAAGTATTTTTTCCAAATTCACTGAGGAGGGCATGAAGGCATTCTATACATGCAGAGGAGAGATCCACATGGATTCAAAGGAATCTAAATTCATGAAAGAGCATGCAAAATCCTATCTTTTTCCTGCTGTACAGCAAAAGAATTTAACACTTTCAACTCTGTAACATAAGCTGCAGCAAATCTTGCTGAGATAGATTAAGATCATTCCCTCRTCATTTGTATTCCCAACTCTCTCACTGGAGTTGGAAAAAGGGGTGAGGATTCTTATTCACCAGACATGCAATCCAGTGTCTCAGATCGTGCCTGTCCTCACTGGTGATTTAACTGACAGCCTCTGCCTATGGGTGAATGTAACCGTGTGCYCAAGTGTCAGCTCTGCAGGGGAGCWAGCAGCACCTGGCTGGGGCAGGAGATAGTCACAGAACGACCTTAAACCACMATCACAGGGATTCACCAGCAGTTGTCTGGCAGAACATTAGAAGCCAATACTRTCCATATTCACTGCTGCTATTAGTTGGCTACCTCAATGCATTTCTCTAACTTTCCTTTGATGAAAGTTTCCAACAGTACATATATTTTTCAATCAATTTCTTCAATAAAACTTATCAATAATATGTGTGAGAGAAAACGTTTCTATTCTTCTATTTTTTAATAACAGGAATTTTAAAAAAAATCAAAGTGCTCGATAAAATTCTCCATTTTGATTTCTCTGTTGGGTCTACAACTGTCACAGCTGTCCTTTGGGTTGGGCAAGACGGAGGTGAGATTTCTTAAGAGTCTGAAATAAAACTGGACAGACGTACTGAACAACTAGTTACAACAAAAGAAGATTCTCCAGTAATGATAATCTAATTTGTCCTCTTTTGACTTGTTTGGAATGTGAAGAAGAAACAGKTGCATTTGAGGCAGAAGAACTCAGGGATTTCTTAAAACTTCAGATGCACAGTTTCTGTTAATTAAATAAAACTGTGTAAACTCTCTTGGCAGCACAGTAAGTTTCTGTAATTCTGCAATGCTAATTTAATGGAAATGAGAGGAATGGCATTATACTGCATATGCAGTACACGGGTGTTTTCTGTATATACATACAGCCATATGCTATTATTTATCATTGCAATGGGCAATTTTGCTTAACTACAATTTGCTAAAGATTGCTATAATAAGAACAGAAATGTGTTCTCTCAGAATTAGCTAGTATGATTTCAAACGTTGTGCAGCATAGTTAGCAAACAGTATCTGTATTTTTCAAGTTTTTCACTGCTACTAGAGATCCTGTGTTCCCATTTCAAAACCTTCACATAGCCTAAAATATCACCTCAAGGAATACCCAACCACTGTTCGACAATTCCACTGTCTAGCCTAACACAATACAACCTTGTTTTTCACTACATCTTTTCTGATCCTACCAAGGAGAGAACAGAGCGAGGATAGAGAGTTTTATGCTGATGCAAAATTATCATTATATTTCATTATTTTTAACTAGTGCTTTATCAGTATTTGCAGAAYCAGCTGACAGGAAAAAAATCTTCTGTTCATACAAAGCTCCCAAGCAGATATGACACTGAGCTGCTACTGCACTGTTAAAACAACRTTTCTCTTTCCTTTAAATGAAAATTACCTTCATACTCTTAAGGTTAATCCATATACACACCACAGGAAGTTCCCTATGCAGGATAGGCATAGGTGAAATCAATCTACTGCTAAAAGTGAGTTAAAAACAAGTTAATCAGAAGATTCTTGTAGAGTAGTTGAGCCTTTAACTCATAGCCTCTGGGAAAAATCACCATAGCCTTGGTAAAAATGAGTAAACTGAACAACTTAAGGAGGAAGAGACAAATCTACAGCTGAAAAACTCCAGTAAAAACTGTTTCAATTAAATCAATAAATCTCCCAGCAGCATGGAAGGGAACAAGAGTGCTATAGTGGTCAGGAGTTAATCTAGAAAATCTACTATCTAATCAATGTGATGTTGCAGAGTGAGAAATAAATGCTGTTTTTAGCTGCTAAAAAAATTATGTGCGTGTGTGTACTTTGCCATTTGCCAAGCCTTTGAAAAGATGGCACATTCAGGGGAAGGCACTAGCAAATGGGCAAGAATTATAATCCTCAGTTTCCAAAGATTCCATGAAACCAGAGCATCATATGGACGTGCAACTGATTTCATGCAGATAAAAGATGCAATTGAAATTTCAGTAGCAGAGAACATGCATTTTTCATGTGCAAGTGGCAAATTCCGTTTGCTTGTATGGATGGGTACAAACAGATGCCAAGCGAGGCTGGCACCGGCTGACTGCATTGCTTTATTAACACCAGCGGTCTACCCAARACGAGAAACTTTGCTGGAAGCTTCGGAGGATAAGAACTAGTATAACTAATGAGCAGGCTGGGGCACTTCCAGGGAAATAAAGCAAGAGAAAATAAGCATTTGGACATGCAAAGCACTGCCAGCAGGTAAAGCCGGCAGCTACCCATTTTTTTCTCTGCTATGCAAGTATTACAACATCTTCTGGATGTGATTCTGGCAAGAAACAGACAACAGAACAGGTATGAATGAAACAACGCTATTTTCCATCTGATGTCTTCTTTCTCCTTTGAAATATTCCTTTGCCATGAATGCAGGAGTTGGAAATGTGTCCATCTGGGTTAATAGATGTATGATATGGTACTATTTGCTGTGAGATTCTTCTTCCCTTTATGACCAACTTTACATTCCCACAGGTTCTCTTCCTAAAATATAAATTCCCCGCTTTTAGATGTAGCCAGAAATGTCAGATAAAACTTACCTCTTGTGGCTTTTCACTTACAGCTGCAGAACATACACTGATCAGTGTTATCCCTCTGGAGACCAGAAATGGATGAGTTGCACTGAACTTCTCTGACAAACATGAGAAGTAGCTACTGCAACTGTGATGGGTTTGTCCATTTTTCTTCCCCACCATGCTCAGAAGTACAGACCAAAAATGTAAAGTCACAGAGCATAATGTGGATGCTATTCAAACTATTGCAGCAATCCCACATACTTCAGTGAGGACAGAATCATGTTACCTCTCTTTATCATGTCAAAATTCAATTATTGAGTTTTCTAAAAAACTTTCTGAGCTAGAAAGAGATCTATTGCCATCAAAGTCCACARTAAGTTGACTGACTTTAACTGCAGTAAAGCAAGACAACAGAGACTATTTTATTTACTCTTACCTCAAATGTATGTAACGAAATGCATATTCTGGAGATGGGGACAAGCAAACTGGATATTTGTTTTTCCTTTTGCTATTTACTTGCATTGTTGGTCCATGCTAAAATTATATCCACAGCAGTCAGAAGCACCACCTTGTACTGTTACAGTTTTTAGTGGAGGTTTCATTCATCTTAATGAATGGATTAGATTTATCAATYATGGTATCAAAGACATAGAGGTTATCCTTAATAAACGAACTTTTAAATGAAGGCAATGATAGGCAACCTTTATAAATATCAAATAACTTCAGAACATTTGGGAAATAGTTTTCTAACATAGTTGCATTTCAAAAAGGATTATGAAAATACACATTTCTGTGCTGTTTATTTTTTATCTGATATTCTTTGTTCTTTATAATTTARAGAAACCCTGGATCAAAAAAAGTCAATTATAGCCATACATTGTTATCATGCAAAAGCAGTTTGAAGGAAGTTTCTATTGAATTTGATCAGTGTATCATAACAAYATGGAAGCTATTTATTATTAAAAATGTTACTTTATTATGATAGTAAATATGGTATTATTTCTCTGAGCCCATTATGCCACAGAGGACTAAAAATAAAGTACAAGCTCAGATAGTTTTACTTCAGAGCAATCCATTAAGGGATTGTTTACTGATATTCCAGCCTATGTATTTTATATTTAGCAACTCTTATCTGTGCAATTTTTTCTCTAGATTGCAGTAAATAAAATGGAACAGCTGAGCCCCTACCAAGTTGAGCACAGTCTCACCCGTATTTTATCTTAAACACTGGCAGACTTGGTGACTATCTGGGCAACAGACATCCTAGAGAAAGACTGTCATTGCAAGAGGCAATAACATGTTTATGGAAAACTGCATGAAACCATGAGCAATGAAGGGGTATCTTCACAGAAACTGAACTCTAATCTTCTCTCAAAATTACTAGATTTAATGAGAAGGAAACAGTTGCCCAAATCTCAATAAAACATTACTCAGTATCAGTTCAAGCATGTGATTCCACCTGGTAAATGCAAGGATTTTTTATCTAGCYATCACAGTTCAAGCAAGTAAAACAATCTCACTTGAAAAACAAAAACTACTTTATTCCTAAAGGAAGAAATAAAACAAAAAATAAAATAAAGGAATTTTGCAGGAAAAGGAGTAAATTAAGGCAAGAATCCTTTGTGAAATCATTTGGTGGAAGCAGGGCAGTATCTGCTTCTATTTCCCTTCTCCTGCGACAGTTCAAAGACAGGTTAATAATCGTGCACTACCATAACTCTCCATTATGAATTAGGGTCATTATTGTTTGTTTATATGAGCTATGAAATTAGCTATCATGGTATTTTTTGGCATGATTATGATAGCCAATATCCCGTCTCAGGACAACAGCATCTGGATACTTGTTTGCTTAATCACTATTCACTAAGAGTCCTGCTAAGGAATTTTTTAACTTTAAAATTAACTCAACTTTACACATTTAAAGTTGAAATTATTCTTTTTAGGAGATTTTCTCCTTTTTTGTGAAAGAAACAGCTGTTCTTGCAAAAGACATGTATTTTAGTACATAATTTTAAACTATACTTTTTTTCAATAAACCCAATAGCAAAACTAAGAATAAATCCAAAAGAGAGAAAATTTGGCACTCCTCTTTATTATTCACAATGTGATTTGTTAAGGAAGTTGATTAATGCAAATAAAATCCAGTAATTGTGTTACTTTTTTGGAAGTACTCTGCAAAAATGAGTCCGGAAAGGTAATTTCAACAGCCATAATTATTTCCCATCTTACTCTGTATGTTACAATAGGAAAATGTATTAAAGATATATAAAATATACATACGGATATTTACAGTCTGTAAGTAATACATACGGTGAGGAGAGAAATAAAAATTACGACAGTCTCTATATGAAATGACAAGGTCGTTAATCAGAACATCTTTGAAAGAGCCAGAGGAAAATCACTGTAAGGAATAGCACTATGTTGGCAGAAAAAGCCCTACATACAACCCTTCTCTGTACTCACATTCAAGGGTATTTTAGCCTTTTGACTCAGAAAAAAGTCAATTTTACCAAATAAAAAGCAAATATGTCTGTGTGCGTGTGTGTGYGCGCGCATGAAAGCATAAATGGACTGGAGAATGCGATGGCTCTAAAGCCATTAATACGTCTAGAAGCATCTAGTATCAGATCTTTAGCCAATGTTAGTGAATCTAGCTCCACAAAAGTCCAAACTATGCACTTGTTTAGAGTACCTCGGATTGTGGCCTACTACGTTTGGCAGAGATTACCTTTTTCCACATATTTTAAAACTTCTTTCTCCAAAATAGAGGCAGAATCTTTCTTTACCCGATTTGAGAACCAGAAGTATTCTACAGAGTAATTATCATTTTCCCATAAATTCTTCACAAATGGCTGAATCAAAAAGGGGAACTATYGTGCCAGATATTCTAGAGTTCACACATTTAATAATGAAGCACTAAAGCAGCAGCTTCAAGATAGAGACTAAATCATCACACAGAATGAAAATATATAATCATCTACAAATACCAACTTGTCTTTTCACCAGAAAAGGCTTTTATACATGTAATAAAATCACAGGAACTTACAGTACCAAATTTAGAAAAAATATTCCCAAGGATTCTGAAAATCAGAACAGCTTTAGCAGTAGTTTGTCGGGCACCCAGCAGAGTGGTCACAACGTGCATGCTCCAGTCCAGACAGACACGCAGGGAGAGAAGAGTTAATCAGAGGTGAAAACTGTGACAAGAAGGGATGTTCCAGACCTTCAGAGAAACTTAAGGTTACCAATAGGTCTGCAATTAAAAACTGAGTCAGTAGGTAAGAAAGATTTCTGGAACAACGGACAGATTACTGATGATTTGGAAGAAAATGGTTTGTGACCAAAAAAAAAGCATACCTCTAATTTCTGAACAGAGACAAGTGCCAAGGGAGATGTTTATATAAAAAAGTAGTGTGCTCAGGATTCAGAAAGATAATGTTTTATTTACAGCTCAGTAATATATCAAGCAAAAGAGCATCTGAAATAGCGTACCTGCCACTGAAGTGACTGAAATGGATTTGTCAGCCACATGGCTATGTGTAATTATCAGCAACGGCACCACACTCCCTGCGCGGCTCTTGGCTGCACTCATAGCACTGAAGTATCTCTTGGTGCTTACACACACGCAGCAGGTATCTATACGCACGTGACCAAGCCCAGTTCTGCCCTGAGCAGTACAGCTGAGCACAGGGAGACGCTTCGGGCCCAGGACGCGGGGAAGGGACAGCGCAGGGGGCGCGGGCCACCAGAGGCTGCCCACCCCCGGCCCCCTCCTGCAGCTGGAGCCAGCGGTGGCCCCYGGCGATGGCTAGGCAGGACACGGCCCTTCCCGGCCTCCCTCTTATCCTTCCTCCCTGCTCGGAGATGAACACTTGGTTCAGGAATCCTCATGGAAATCTGGCTTTTCCCTAGCACCATGGCAGGACTGCGCTCGCTCTGAAGACTGCGTGTGGTGTCAGTCCTCAGGGGTCCCGAACGAGGGACTTCTGCAGGGGCTGCCTCCGCGTGGGAGACCCTAGCAACACCCGCGGAGGTCGAAAGGACAAGGCTGCCCCCGCAGCCACAGGCTCGACAGACTCCGCGGGCCTGTGAGGAGCCCGGCACGCTCCGGGGAGGAGGGCAGAGCCCTAAACCTACCGGCAGAGGTGAGCAACAAGCAGAGGGAAGGAGTCTGCGTAGGACCCACAGCAAACACGT
This sequence comes from Rhea americana, assembly GCF_003343005.1. Lineage (NCBI taxonomy): Eukaryota > Metazoa > Chordata > Aves > Rheiformes > Rheidae > Rhea > Rhea americana. The sequence goes on from NW_028186756.1 coordinate 7,953,861, forward strand.
CCGAAACGTTCAGCTTGCCGCAAAAGCCCCATTCCTGAGCACCGGGCAGCCAGCGCGCTGTCACGTCGTGCAGGGCTGCAAGGCACGCGGACAGTGTCCACGGGCTGCAGAGAATTCCAGGTTCTCATGCAAAATAGCTACTATTCCACTGAGCGAAATACGTGACATACCAGCTTCTTGACTGCATCCTATAAATACAGTTACAAATACAATCTCTCTGTAAGTAAGTCTAAGCTGTCATGATAATTTATTATACTGCAGGCTCAGAATGAAAGCCAGTTAAGTGCATTTTCAAGTAATTTCAATAAAAGTTGTGAATTTTTTCCTAGAAACTGATTGAACTGGTATTTTTTCATTCTCTTCTCAGGTCTATGCAGATCTCTACTTTCTAAAACATTATTTTAAATGGTTCATCATGGTTTATTCACATAGTGGGGCTAAATTCGAAGCCCTGGGACTTTTATTCTAGTTCTACTGCACACAGACATCCTATATGTTATTCAGCTGTGCTGATTTTAACTTCCTATGTTTTATTCTGGTACAATGCTATTTTATCATAGAGAATATGTATGTCTCACTTGTCTGACTATTCAAGTTTTAGTTATGCTTAAACATTGTAAGTTCATAACATGCTATTTTGTACATGCAGTGGGAATGCCCAAGCCAAGAGAAGCTACTCAACAAAAAATAGAAGTTGCAAACTCTATATATGAAAATAAACATAGATATTSCTTGATCTAATGAGCTAACAGATTACTATTATAATTCAGTTCAAGTAAGATTTATTTCTGAATATTGTCTCTGGAAGTCTAATAACTGCAACTCTATTAGCAAAAGGAAAAAACGAGAAATGTGCTAGCTTAATTAAAAAATTCTAAAACTGCTCTCCTCTTTCAGAGATATACCATAAGCAGGTTTATTTGATCACAATAAGCAATGACATCTACAGTTGTTTTATGGGCTTCCACAAGTAYGACTGAACTAACTGCTGGATCTTCTCCCTGGGGTTATATACTATGGATTCTATTCACAAGGCTACTACGTATTCTGGTGCTTTGTTTTCACTTTAAGTTAACAATTCAGAAGCAAGAGCACATGGGTAAATCAACTTTGCTCCTTACAAACTATTAGTTAAGTATTCTAAAGTAATTTAAGGAGAATGAATACAGACTAATTTGGTTATCTGGTATAAAGAAACAATTCATGGAGAAACAGATGATGGGAATTATGAGGGTTTTGACTTTGAGAGTTTTTAATTTGAAAACTACTAAAGTAGTTTATTTTATTACTGTATGTTCTAATAAGCAGCTTTAAGAGTTTCTGAACCATAAAAATAATTTTCACTAGTATTTCTTATTGCAAGAGCATTAAAAATATTTTAAATTAAAAGTAACTATTTGTAGCAGAGCCATGGAAAGCTACTGGACTGTTTAGCATGAGAAGAAACTATAAATTCAGTTTACATCTACTGTGGTTTATGTTTGGTTTGGTGTATTAGAAATATCAAATGCAAAGAGAGACATAAACACATACACTAAMACAAATTATGCAATGTATATGTTCAAACAGCCTCACTTCTGCAAGATTTTGTTCAGAAAAATAGATTTAAATTTGAAATCTGAATAGAAGCAAAATTCTATTACTAGGGACAGACTTCATTAATAAAGAAAAAAAATGGAAAAATAAGAAGTTAAATGTGTAACACTAGGTAACTGTTTTTATTTTGTTTTTACTTCATTTTTTATATCAAGGGAATGTATTGTTTACAAAAGATGCCAGGATACTGGCAAGAATGAAAGGAGTGTATTTAYAAAGAGACAATGTATCTTAGAGGATATGGCCAAGGAAGTTTTCCTAGCAAAGTGTTACCAATGAACTTTAACTTTGAAGAGAATGGATCAAACTCAGGCATAAATTTAGGTGGCCAATGAGTCTTTTTGCTAAGACCACCGATTTCATAACCACATTAATTCTTTCATTCTAACATTTATTCTGACTCATATTCAATAGGGAAGTAGTCTTGACAACTACTTTGATGTGTGCTTTAACATCAGTTCAGAATAAGAAATAAGAATATACTTCAGCATAAATCAAGTAACTCCCTAAACAAAAATCCAGTGACACAGAAGGAACAAGAGCAGCTCTGTCTCTTCTGACCTGGAACTCMGTGACTTAAAGGTCAACACCACTATTACAGTGAAAGACACCACAAGAGATATCTGCAGGGTTATCTGTCTTGCCCTGAAAATGAACATGACTGAATAGAGTAATCATAATAACTTTTCATGTTGAATTACACGAGATATAAGATTGAAATTCCTTCACACCCAAGTAAAGCAAGAAGAGTTGCTCATGGGTGTGTATTCTGTCGGAACATTAAGACGTGTCTTAAAGAGGCTGCCCAGGTATCACCCAGCTAATGCCTGGGTACTTTCCCCAATGTGTACCTACTGCAGCTGCAGGAACAGGGAAATCAACCCCGAACCTGCCCCACAGCTCGCAGGGTGCTGCAGGGGCAAAGCCCAAACAGTGTCCACGTATCTCCTGCACCACGTGCACAGTGCAGTTTCCCAGACCTTGTCTTTTCTTCAGTAACACAGAGCCTCTTAATCCACAGTTCATCCCAGAATGGTTTCTCCTAACCACCTGGCAGCTGGGAATATTTCCTGGTGTTATCAGTTCTGCTCCTATCTTTCTTTTCCTTTTCACTGATTTCACTAAATCCCTTTTTGAGATTTCAAAGCTGGTTTTCAGGCTGTTTTCAGAGTTTCCTCCTTAATTCTTCCTCTCCAACCCTCCCCCCCCCCAACTTTCTGTTTTGGTTTATAAGGTTTTCTTTTCAATCTACAAAGAAACTTCAGAAGAGTATACAGAAAACTGTATCAATATGCATCCGTACTTCTGTATATTAACTGAACCCCCTCTAAAAATGCATCTGTACATCAAAGTGCTCTCTGAAAAGAAAGGGAGAGCAAGAGACATCTCATCATAAAATAGCTGCTTCCAGTATTGCTTAGAGAAAGCTAAGGTCATGTTCCTTCCACAGATAATAGAGAGTCCATGCAACTGGGGATGCACTATGTGGATTAATAACAGTCTTTGCTACAGTAATAGTGTGTGTCTGTATTACTTCTTTTTCAGAAGAGCAATTTTCTTCTCACTAATAAATCTAACTGGAGAAATATGGCTTATGTCACAAAAATGTATTGGAGCTGTGTAGTCTCTATCACCGAGGTGAGTAAGAGCTTTTATGTTTATTGCCATGCTGTTTTAGAATGTATTTTAAAAATGTAAGTGGTGTCATTACAGCTATTCAGTCATGCCAAGTGCATGACTCATGATRTATATGATAAGCCACCTGCCCTCTAATGCTTTAGCTATGTTATGTACCTAAGTCAATCCCCCTCAGGACTGACTTTCAAACTCAGAGAAGCCCTGAGTCAGTGACACCAAGCACAAAGCCTGGCTTTCACCTCCTGCAAGGGGGACACTAAGCAGGCTCATGCAGAAACATTTCTGAAAGCAGCCCTGATATGACACGCAGGCATCTTTCCTCCATGGTTACTGGCTCCTCTGTGCAGGGAAGTGGCCTGGACCATCCGAGCGGATGCTACGCTGCACAGACAGCACCTGCTGGTTGCTCAAATTTTTAAGCAGCTGGTACCAAATCTGTTGTAGTTTAAAAATCTGATGTAGCTTAAGTATTTGAAAGTGATGTTTGTTATTTGTATAAGGGCAACAATGGAGGTCCCAGTTGTGAGCCTCATCCACAGTTTGCTAGACAATGTTCACCTCGTAACAGAAAGCATAAGCAGGAAATTTAATATGTAAATAATATGTAATTCTGTTATTTCAATCTCAGCTTGAAAACTTCATAATAAAAGAACGCGAAACTATAGGAACATTTCAATCTCCGAAGTTCTTCTCGGGACATTTTGAAGAAGAGAAAGCAAGCAAGTTTGCAGCCTTTGAATGCTGTGAGCTTCCCAAAGATCTAACACAACCTGAGAGCAGTTATGCACTGCCCAGCTCCTTGCAGAAATTCCCATTTCAGAAGAAAGAATATTTCAGGACATTTCTATGAGTTCTTTCTGGACTTGCAGAAAAGGCAATAGATCAAGGATGCTTTGGTATTAGCACAAGTTGTTCCTTGAGGTTGTAAAGTCCCTCCAAGTTTCTCATTCCAAGGTTAATCTTGCCAGTCCAGCAATGGCCTTAAACTAAAAAACTGTAAGACCATTTGATCTAATAATAATAATTATATAGGTGCAATGCTGCATATCAGATACTCTACTATGGCTAGAAAGGTAATGCTTTCTGTGAACACAGATAAGAAGCACTTAACTCTACTGACTTGAAAACAAGACACTCCTTTTAGCGTGCTTTTGGACTGAATTCCTTTCTATAAATAGTGCTTTCATTTTATTAATCCCTCTCAAAATGCCCTTTAATACAATAGAAGAGACCCAATGCTACTTCTCTGTAATGGGAAAGAGACATTATAATAACTTTGGGTCTGATTCTGGTCAAATTTCTAATAAGTCAAATTCAGAAAAATTCTGTCATAAAAATATATCCACATCAGCCCCATCTTGCCTATGTATTGCCCTTTCTTGAGGCTGAGAGTGCACTGAATATTGAAATTGCAATTCATATACTACCTAGAACTATATGGGTTGTCACAGGCAGTTCTATTTCACAGTTCAGAAACCACTACTGAGAGCTCTCCAAACAGTTCAGTTCACTTCTTATTCTTCCCTAATGTGCTCCTAGTCTTTCAGTAGTTACTTTTTCTCTGATGATAAAAATATGTTTTAGTAAACATTTCCTAGTGAAAGGGCAGGATGGGTTTCGCCTTTGAAAATAAAATATTAATTATTTTAATAAAATTGTAATACATCATAAAATATGAATAAACAAACTTAATGGAACAAATAATTCTGAAGAGACACAATTGCTTGACATAGCAGTCTAAATACAGTCTCGGCTAATAGATATACTGTAGTAACACAGAGAAGCAATTACGAACAGAATAGTAAGTATGGAGGTTTAATGGTATATAGAAAAAAATTCTGTGGACTACAGATACAGATCTACTAAATCACACAGCCTGATAAATGAAGATATTAAATGAACTGCACTAATGCCAATATCAGCTGATGTTCTATTTAAATATCAGTACACAGCATTACACACATACAGGTAAAAAGCAGAGGTATCAAAATACCCTGAAAGACTTCTGGCAAGATAGAATGCTTTACTGGCCTATTATTCCATGATGCTCAAACTGGTAAGATCTATTTGAAATGTTCCTGTAAACTGCATTTAGTGTTGTTTTTTCTCTTTTATTCTTGCTAATAGATGCGGTGAACAAATGGTTTCTTTGAGTGCCTCAATACCACTTTGTTAACAATGTTCTGGTAATAAAGATGCTGCTGGTACACACAGTAGTTTTTATCACCTCTTAACTCAGTTAATCTAGAGAGCACCCTGCCCTTAATTCCCTGCTGCACAGAATTCAGACAAAAGATAAGCCCCAAAGAAAAGTGCAGAAGCTCTCAGAAAAGAAGAAGAAACAAAATGAAAAAGGACAAATTTAAAAGAAGAAAGAAAATTAAAGATCTTGAAAAGTTTAAAAATAGGAGATAGACAGAAAATTATCTATATTCACAATTCAGCTGTCCCATTGCAGAGGTCAGTTATCCAGAATCCCAAAACACTACTCTAGAGGCACTACAGTTTCCAGATCCAACCATACTGATCCTCCACAGGTTATGCTTAGGAACCCTACCTCGCTAGCAAGGAAGACAAGGCAAGACATCAGGCTAGGGACCACTGAAAAGGCACAGGAACTCCCCTGCTTCTGGGGAGATCCCTGTGCCAATCTTCTGGATCAGCATATATAACGGTAAAAAAAAACCCTGCACTTTAACTTTCCCCAGCACGGTAGGAAATGAGCAGTGCAACTTCATTCGTCATTCACTGATTACATAAGGCCTTGATAGTTGAGAAACAGAGCAGAAATTTCACTGTTCATTCTTCTATCTAGCTGACACAGGAACTGTACTGCCATCACCGAGTTGTCATATCTAAAAGCACTAGTCTCCAAAGATGCACTCTCTGGCAGCATTACAAACTAGTCATCTGGAGGAAAAAAAAAATTAACTCTGGAAGTGACATTACAGATAAAACTGTTCTTAAACTCACGGGTAGGCAGATCTTTTGAGAGTGTATTTGCCAGCTGGCTTATCCACATGCAAGACTGAGACCATACTGGGTTTGCTTCCTGTTGGTTATCAAAAGAAAAGCAACAACGTATAAGAACATTTGTCTGTGAACAACTCCATGATCAAGACAGACTCTCAGAGTAACTAAGACTGGAACCTGCAAATGAACTGAAAAAGCTTCTCCCAACCTGTGATGCTTTGCAAGACAAGTGATATTATGTTTTCAACATGCTTACTGGTTTTGTCACTGTGCAAAGTACATAGTACATTATTACATTTAGAAAAGCAGCTGGTGATGAACATACACTACTTCTTCAGTGCAATAATAATTATGTAGAATCTAGTGATTTTGGCACACAGTAATTTTAACATTACTGGCAATGTGTTTTGCAATACTCACGTAACATAGCAGCAATAAAGAAAACAAAACTAAGGCTCAGAATGTCTATGGAGTAGAGATTCGCAAGATTCACAAGCTGCTTGCGTATCGGACAGAGTCAGGGCATAAATCAACCTCTTCCACTTACATTCCACAAAGTTTTGGTGAAACCTATGAAGCATACTTAGGACTTTATTTATCTTAAAAACATATAATTGAATTGAATATACTGTGGGAAAGGTTTTTTCAACAAGAAAAAGTAGTGAGTTTCTCATCCTCTCTTCCAAACAGACCTATGAGTTGTCCTTCCTAATGCCACATAGTTAGGAGTTTCTGGAAACTGATGCCAACTAGCATTTCAGGATTTCTTGGGTGCTCTCAGAGACCCTTGCAGCTGCTGTAGTTGGAAGAATGATGTGAGTGGTTACCGCTGCTCTGTAAATGCAGTGAGACTGGTATCAATGCCACAACAACCTTCTTTAGCCAGAYAGTGCTTCTTCGGTTCCCTTCCTCACATTTAGTGGTTTTTTTCTGTCTGAGTTGAGGTCATGAAGAATGCACAGTAACAGGGATAGTTACTTCAATTTCTGATCTGTAATGGTTTCTGAAGGTTCTGCCTTCTACTACACTTTGTAACTCCTTCAGTACCACCATTAAGCCATGATAAAAAATATCCAGGTATGTAAAGCCACTGCTGGACATGAATAGCTTCACCATATGAAGATGTGAAATGTATAGAAAATGCCACAAAAAACATTTTCATTAGGTTGTTGGAGGAGGGGATCATTGCTTGTATGTCAAGTGCTAAATGTTGTTAAAGAAAATTTCTGCATATAAACATTTATAGGAAAGACTCCAATTTGAGAGGCTCAGATTAAACAGAACATAACTATTGCTACCTTGCCATTTCCCTCTGCTAAAGGATGCCCACTAACAGGTTGCTGACCTCAAGTGGTGGAGAAGCCAAATAGCGTAATTGTAAGATATATAAAACTTATTTGTAATCCTTTTTGTTCACAGGACACCTTTTGTTCAGCTGAGGTATTCCTTTAACTAATTTATCTTTTCTACACCCTTCTTCACCCCTCTTCTTGATAGGGAAAAGCACAGACACTGCAGCATATGTCTTTAATTCAGACAATGTTTTTCTGAAAAATACCCCAATAATAACTCTATATTCAAAGGAGAATATAACAAGGCTAGTAATGGTAGATGGAATGGCAATGATTTAAAATAATTCTAAGACATGAAATTAAAGAACCATTCAAAGATTCAAAACTGTATTCACGGCAAAAGAACAGAGAAACAAACCAGTGATTCAGTTTCTGCAGAAGCTTTCTAAAATTTAAATGCATGTCACTCTGCTAGAGAGGAAAAGAACAGTTTTATTGATATATTTTCTTCCTTTGGCAAAATCATTTGAATGGTTTGCAACTTCTTCATTTTGTGATTTTTACACTTTTATTGTATCCTTCTGAAGGGAAACATAATGAAGAAGCTAAAATCTGTTCAGTTCACAATAATGCAGAAAGCAAAATGAAGCTTTGTTATGGTTATCTAAACTTTCAGAACTATGAGAAAGTTAGAAGATCAACAGAGAGTTTATTAAGTCACAGATTATCCCCAAATGAATTATTTTCTGCTACAATACCACACTATTGCTTCTAGTAAGGTTTTTCTCTTGGTCAAGTCCCTCCACTGTTACTACTGGGAAAACGCATCAAAAAAAAAAAAAAAAAAAAAAATCACAGAAAAGTACCTGACCACTTAAAATGACCGAGATGACCCAGACATCACTAGAACTACTAGCTAGTTTAGGTATGGACTCCCATGCATTCATTATTTGCATTTTTATGAAGTCACTTACATCATTTCTTTTCCAAATTATGACATCAATTTTCCTAAGCAGGTACCCCTTCCCTAATTACATAAAATGAGTTTTCTAGTTAGATTTGTGCAAGAATTTCTCATGGGGGAAAGATGTAAGACGTAAGACGTAATGTAAGCTTTCCATAAGTGCTAAAATATGTAAGCATAACATTCCTCCTTCTTGTGAGCATTTCTTTTGCCAAAAGCCCAGTCAGTGCATGAGAACTCAGAAAACAACAGAACAATCTCTGAAATAGGTTCACTTAACATTCACATGAATATTTATAGCAAGTGTTTTGCACTATTCACCCAGCTCTTGTTATTAAAGCTTAAACAATTGATGTTAATAAATAATTGTATACTTCAGSGCTCTAGAAGGCCAAAGCATTATTATTATTATTGCCACTTAATAGGTTTTAAATGTCATTTGATTTAGTTCTCATTTTAAGTTATGTGACATACAACACATTGTTTAGACCTTCTCATTCTTAGGTCATATTAAGAAAGCAATATTATTTAAAAAAATCTGCTTGTTAGGAAGCATCTCGTAAATATATTTATGCACCTGTTTTTGAGTGTGCTTACTTCTGCATGAACATTTAAAGATGACATTAAAAAACCTTTAAAAATTTTTTAAAAATTTTTAGATTAAAAAGGGTCATTTATTGTACTAAACTTTTCCCCATACATTTACATAAACATGGCACAAACATAATATTTTCTCAGAATTGCACTTCTGTAACGCTAGCAAATTTGACACAGACACTCCAAATGTACACTAGCTTAAAAGAAAATAGAGATGACTCAGAAGGAATACTGAGGTTTCTGCTTTTAGTTAAACCATTCCTGTAGAACTCTAGGCCATTTTTTAAATGAAACATTATGATTTTTTACAATATCATTTTAAGACTAAATTAATGTAAGTTTATTTTTAATCATATTTTGAATAGGAAACTATTTTAACTTATTTTCCAATTCCTTTGCCTATCCTAATACCAACAACCCTTAAAGTGCTACTACCCTGTTCCCTATATCAGAAACATGACTTCCTACTAACTTTCCCTCTGTATAATTTCAGAACCCCTCCAACTCTTCTATTCAAGAAAATTTCTGCAGAAATCTTTCTGCAATGCCCTGTGGTCAAATCTCCTGCACACGAGAGAGTAAGCACACTGGTAGTAAAATGGTTAAAACTGTTACTGTGCTCACTCTCTTAACAGTTAATAAAACACTACTGCACACACTCAGAACAAAATTTCAAAGGTTCATATTTGAATCTAGCCAATCCACAAGACACTAACGGGCAACAGAGGTTTTTATCTCAAGGTTTGTCAATAAATCCTCAGTGACCGAGTTCATTAGCCATTCAAAAAATTAAAACTCTTTTTGTTTAAAACCATGGAAAAGCAGTTTGCTTTGTTGTTTCCCATTTTCATCATGCTCCTAAATGACTCAGCCACGTTTACTCAAGATTTTTTCCTTTAAAGAGGAGACAGAGTCTGCAAAAGCAAATAGTGTCCAAAAATATAGTTAGAATGCAGACAGGCTGTACACTTAACTGCAGAATCTTGCCACTGTAAACACATTTCTCATACAGACCTTTGTTCTGCTGGTATTTACAGTGTATTTACTCACTACTGACATAATGCAGCAAGTACAGAAAAAGCATTAACAGAAATATGAAGGTTTGCCAGCATGCAGAGTTAAGACTTTTATAGAAAACACAGATCTAGCATAGTCAGGCTTGTGCTGTGCAGCRAGATGCTTTTGGCCACAGTACACTCAGCCCTGAAGTCCCATTAGCCTTTCCATTCATCCTATTCCATGTTTCTTTCTGCCTTTTCCATACCAGTCAGGGCTGCTAGTACCCACTTCACTGCTCTAGAAACAAGAATGGGAGCTACGAACAACACTAGCAGTCCCTGCGGTCCTGAACACACAGCACTGAAATCAGTGGAAGTCTGTCCTTGTTCAGCTTGCAGTACAAATAACCAAGAATCGAAAGATCAAGTCTGGAATCTTAATTCACTTTGCATTGGATTCTTCCCATCTAAGGTGCCCAACTAAGTTAGCGTCATCACCACTGTCTATACGAACAGTGATTAGATAAGCAGCAAGATAGGGTATGTGGTAAGACTATGCCTTGTTAAATGAATAAGCCATCTTCATCATGACAAGGGGTGTAGATGCTTTTAATACAAGACTAGTAACAATAACAAATTCATACATTAAATAAAGGGTGTTTTACAGTGCCATTTTGTTTTTAAGAATACTTTTCAGAGTTTACTAATGAAATCAAGGTTCTATCAAAGTTTCCCTTGGACTTTATTGGGACCAGGCTGTTGCTCTGAAACTCAAATTCAGCAGGTTATCTCATTTTAAACCTATCCTTAAGCAAGTAAAATTGTGCAAATGACAGTGACTCTTCTCATAATTAAAATGTCAAAGCTAAAGAAAGATCCGTGTGACCATACGCAATGTAYATGTTACAGATCTTAAACAAGAAATGCATGTTAAGTGCACATTTGTGAAAAGTAATAGACATTTTACGTCATTAAAAACTTCAAATTAGTTGTAAGACTCTTCCTAAGCATGAAATTTTATTTTATCCAATTATTAGCTTTTATTTTTTATATAAACTAATTTTAATTTCCTTGCATACAATCACTAGGAGATATTCAAGGTCAGTAGCTTTATGCTCCCTGTCTGATGGAGTATTAAATAATTACTGCATATTGCAGTGTCTTACTGTTCAGCAAAAAGCTAATGTTCAGAAATGCACATAATTACTATTCCTATCACCTGGCAGCTCCTTGTTTTCCTCCCCTGYTCTTCCTTTTTGATCAGAAATACAGGCTGTGAAATTGGAAATGTATTTGTGAATCTCATTGCACTAGCTACCTGTTCATAGTCTCTGGAGGACTCTCTTGCTCCTAAGAAAACAATCACCTGTAATATTTATGCACAAGTATTGTTTCAATTAATTTTTGTAAACAAAGGGGTATAGAGAAGTTGAAGACCTCATTTAGAAACAGAAACACAGTATTCTAGACCRAAGTGAGTACAACCTAGAGGAACAAGCACCACACTGGACGTCTGTTCCCAGTCCTCCTTCAGGTGCACTGACTGCCACAGGGTAGTCATTTAACATTACCACCGTTTTACCATCATAAAATCTGAATAATATTCTTATCTTTCTTTTACGATTAATAAAGATATAATGCTTAACAGAAATTTCTTGCTCTTTCATTTGTGCCTTTAAAACCTACATATGTGAAATAACTTTTTTCAGTTAGCTTCTCCAAGGAAGCATTTTTCCTTCAGAAATTGATGCGAGGCTTGTATGTGTGGCTCTCGTAGGATTGGGCACTAAATCTACTAAGAAAAACTGAGGAACATGTTCAGGAACATGTTCTATTTCAGACGACACGATTCTGCAAACACTAGACTCCCTATTTAGCTCCGCTCCGGTACACTGTCCGACAGGCATCAAGTGGAACACTCCTGTTAAGCAAATGTGGAAGCATATACAGGACACAAGGGCTTAGTCTGCAAAACAATTTAACAACAAAGCATCAAACATAATTTCATTTTCTCTGTGTTTATCTCTTTCCTTCAGTACTGGGAGTCAACTACAGAACTCTTGTGCTTCATCTCTGGTAGACACGGTCTGTTGTTGCTGCAACCCTGTTATGTTTTACCTSTTTAAATCCACTGAATTTCATAATAAATGATTACAGTACAACACTGCTTTCTTAACAGCTTCATAATTTACAGAATAAGTTAAAAATTAATTCATGGTCTGATTTTCTCATTTTAATTCACCTAGAAGTTCAAATTTAGTCTCCAAAATAGAGTCATTTTATAACACACTTATAATTTTTGCGTATCAACTACAGTATAATGTACGAGCTATTTGAAAACATACATTTTTCCCACAGTGCCATTCTCAAAYGACATTAGCACATTCTGATTAATATCTAAGAAGTACTAAAGTATTACACATATATTCAGCTATGAAAAAAATGTAATTTAATGAATGTAATACTTTAGGCTTCATTCATCAGCCATTTCTGGATATCATCACTGATATCTTTACTTAGGCAGTCTTTTTGCTACGTACAAAAAAGCCCTAATTCTGTCTCTTTGACAGATGTCTGAAAAATAGGAAGAAAGAAGATCTCCCTGTAGATTTGCCAGTAAAATGTCTGACATTATTCTCTTCCTACCTGTGGGGTATCGATATATTCTAGGTCATGATGATAGAACTTCCCAAATAAAAGGAAGAGGGAACATTTTTAATGTTAAATCTGCCATACAAGATGTGATGTTTGCACTCTATACAAATCTCACAGAGAAATCGAAGTTGTAAATCTAATAAGAAGTTTATGTATGTAATATTTCTCACAAGGTGAAAATTATTAAGTTATCGCACTGTGAGCCTGCGAGTAGAAAAAAAGAGTTTCAAGATCATTTCTAAGAGTGTTAGGTCATTAAAGAGCACAACAGATATGTACACGGAGGGAGAGAGGGAGGGAGGCGGGAAGTGATTTAACCTCCTGAACTACTGCACAAACCACAGAAAAAAAAATGTGTGCATGTCTGCGAGGGGCACAACTTTCCCACACATATTCTAAGTATCTTTTAAGACAGTAGGAAAAAAATCAGGAAGAAAGAAGAGTAAAGTAGAGGCAGTTCCACCTTTGGGAGCAGCAGGATTTCTCAAGAGCTYTTAAAGCCATTTGAGATAACAGAAAGAAGGGAAGTTGTGAATACGGAGACAGCATCCTAAAACCACTAATGTTGGGGTGAAGGGGATTTTCAGGTGCCACTTCTCAAGCTGGTTAAATTACTGACACACATTTAGCTCTTGAAGTCTAGTCTGCCCAAAAGCCTTTCTGCTTTATCAACCTACCTTAACTGGTGTAGCAAAAGACATTGTCTATAAACCTCAGCTGCTCCTTTCACAAGACTGGGCATATTGTGAGAATTTGACTCATGCTATGTCATACCAAGGGCAGTTTCCCAATATCCTTCTTGACAGAAGGGATGCAAACTGGGTCCGTCCTTAACCCGAATTACGATATTCTGAAAAATGCTCCTGAAAGGAGCCGTAGGAATAACAGACAATTCCTTTTCTAAAGGTTCTCTTTTAGCAAATGCTTACCAACATTGCAACAATGTTTCATCTCTTAACTTGGCAGGGCAGAATAAAGTTACTGTTTTACTCCTTATTCTTGTCTAGAAATACTTTGGTAGACAGCAGCAGCCTGTTTTTTTGGTAAGCAAAACTAGGCAAAACTCTCATTAGCTGTAGCTTCCAGCTGCTGTTAATCTCGAATTGTCATTACTGGATGTTTGTTGGTTAGCAATTCATACCACCAGTGAGCTGTTAACTCCTGCTATAGTCATCTGATCTCTGGCTTCAGTAGATTTAAGCAGGTAGTTTGGACTTCAACTACACTGAGAGGGACTGAGCTTTCTCTTTTAATATACAGATGTAATGGAAGAGTCAACAGCATAAATGAACTGCTTATTAATACATGGGTTGAAAATTCTTCACTCAAACTCCTTGGCACTTTTTAAAATGAAAACTGAATGCTTCCATAGATAATAGAAAACAGAAATAAGTAGACTAGGAAAATGAGTCAACTACTCAATAAAAATTATTTGTGGCATGCTACTATAACCACTTTTCCACAACATACAAGCAAGTGATTATGTGATATAGGTATCATTCAGTACACATGGCCAAAAACTCACTGCTGATGGTATGTTAAGTATCCTCTCCTACTCTACATCATTCAAGCTAGTCCTAAAGCTAGTGATAACATGCAAATTACTAACACATTTCTCATAATAGGTATGTATATTTACATATTATACTACACTTAACCAAAAGTTAGAAATGAGACCAGTGAAGACTGATTAAAAATATGAGGAAAGCCCCTACAGGGTAATCTTGAGCCCCAGAGTGTATTATTTTGAAACCTGTTATATCCTATGGCAGGCGGAGAGGACTCAGGCCCTCTCTTCACATTCGGGTGATCAAAAAGCAGCAGCCAGATAGACTGATCTACTAGCTGAGCAGTCCAATATCCCATTTATAAAGCCATGCACAGATACAGGAACAGGAATATTAATAGAACAACAGAATAGTTTGATTTGTATGGGTCAAAAGGAGGCTGTTAAAATTTTGCATGCTGACGAGTCCTCTTTCTTTGTGCACGTGGAACGTCTGGTTTTGAGGAGCCTGCCTAAACAGACACGTCAGCAAAATCACAGCCTAAAAGAGCTTCAGGCAACTGTAAGGCTTCTCCTGCACGGACCCACTGCCGGAACAGAAATTCAATAGATACATAAGTGCTGAACATCAATGGCTGCATTAGGCAAATGTGCTGCTTATACTACAAGCTCTGTTGTCAACCCTTTTTCTGAACCTGAGTAACGGCTTATCTTTGTGAGCTTTAAGATTCCACAAGTTACCAGTAATAAAACTTTCTTTAGATAGGTAGTGCATGTCCAATATGAAGAAAGAATAGGACAAACCTTGTAAATAAGCAGATGTTGTTTCTTTTTGATTTCTCTCCTGCCAAAAACCGATTTACCGTAAATTCCCTCCATCTGGCAGGAAGCTAATCTGAATATGAATCAATCTATTCAAAAATGACTTCAGAAATTTTATGCATTCGTAACTTTTTTTTTCTGCACAATACCATTTTTTAGTCATTCTCCTCAGCCAAGCAAGTTTTTCAAAGCAAGTCAAGCAGAAATACTTTGAGGAGATTCTACATCTTATATTTTTCATGAATTTTATCACAATAGTACCAAACTATTTTGATTTTCCTGCAGTCATAAACAAATACTTTCAGTGAAGCAGAACATTCCAAAAATTTGAGTTTACATTAATAGTGTATAGATAACATACATAAAACAAACAAGCTCTTGAGTCTAAAATAAAATGTGTAGTAAAAATATCATAAAATAAGGTAGACTTATAGCTTGGTCCCCCTTTTTTGTATGTTCTCTTCCAACACTGAAAGACACGTATATAAGCAAATGCTTACATCGCTCCCCACATTTTAACCAGAGCACTCATGAACCTCATCTAATAATAAAATAATGCTGTAACTGAAGCTTAGCTGACAGTTCTGTGTAAGTGTAGGCTCCATTTGTATATTCTCAGCAGGAAAATCTTGGCTACAGAATCTAAGAACAATAAACAGATGCCTGCCTAATGAGAAAATAGAGAAGTAAACTACTACAGCACCCTTTCCTAATTACCTGAGAAAACACTGTAACTTTTCCTGGCAACTTACTCCAAGCAATTAGAAAAACCATGTTCTTCGTTGGAAAGCATTTCAGAACATGCATGTCAGATATGCGCTCAAGTTTCACTGAAGGCTTAATAGAACTTAAAACCTGCATATTCAGGATTTCAGGCTCTCATTCATAAAACTGCTGTAGGTACCAACACCAATTGTGAATCCTGAGAAGACCATCCTTAAATCTTTAAGCATATTTTAAGCACTACTCATGTGCTTACAGTTGAGCATCTGCTTGAAGTACACTGAGATACCAAAACTACTCCATTCAGTGCCAAATGGAGAGCTTGAGGGGAATACTGAAGAGCAGGAGAGAGATGTATTTCAGTGCATAGAGAAGTGGGTATTGTTCTAGACAGAAGTAGCAATTTAAGCAAGAGAAGAAGAAGATAAAAGAAGTAACAAGGCATGACAAGCTGTAGAACACAAATGGTCAACAAAAAAAGAGATGCAAATAGAATGAACAGAACTCAGAGAGAGCTGTAATGCTGTGTGGGAGGACTATAACCACTGCAGGAGTACAGACACATAAATCAGAGTGGATTTACTGAAGGGCAGAGGTAGGGGAGTCAATAAGCCATTCCATTATCATGGGCCAGAGTAGCATGTTCTTATATCACATGGTTGAGGCAAAGGAGCACAGATGAACTTTCCAACAAGACTTCAGAGGTGTTGGTAACTAAGAGGGACCACTGACAAAGTCCTCTGAGAACACCATAGAGCATTTTTACTGTACAGATAAGTGAAAACAAAATGAGAGGCCCTAGAAAGGGTAAGGCCTTTTGCATCGTTAAAATACAAAATAACCCTCCTAATATGAACAGCAGAGGCTGCAGCTATGGAGCTGTTGATTCAGGCATCTGCTCCTGTCACCCAGCAAAAGAAGTTACAGAAGAGGCTGAGAGATTCTCTAGGTAATTAGGATGCTCCTGCTTTAGAAACCACTTGCTTTGTGCCTGGCATAAGCACAACAGTAGAGAAATACCTTTTGCTTGGTTTTCAGTTGTAACTCAAGAAAAGTCATTTTTAGACTTGTCTGAAAAATGCAATCAGTGCATAGGAAAGGCAAAAGAAAAAAGATGACCAGAGCGTTTAAACACTTTTATTCATAGAAAGCTTAAACTTCCAAGGTTATAAAACCCATCCTGTAAAAACGTGCAACTACGTGACTGTCACATGCCTTTTGTGATGTTTCAAAGGCTCCTAAATTCTTCCCAGACCCTTTGACTAGACAGACTACCATCCCAGAGCTGCAAAGAGGACACTTCACCAAAGTGCCTCCTGTCCCTCTAAGGACAAGGCAGGATCTCCAGGTATCCGGAGCTGAAGTCCCAAGCATAACTCTTAGGCAGCTACAAATACAACTTCAGAATAAGGCTGTAAACGTCAAGCTGGACTTTCCAGGCTAATAATCAAACTAAATGGCTCCAGCATTTGCCTATTCCCCTTTGATTAGGGCTGTGCTTTCTCTGACCTGCTCTTGTTTTCCAAGAGAAACACAGAGGTTGTCTTTTCTTCCTCCAAGCACAGTTTCCTCAAGTTTCCTCTGCCTCGCTTTGCTAAAGAAAGCAAATTTTTATCTCCTCTTGGAGGATATTTCTACTTCCTAGATCAAACTGGTGGCTGTGTTCTGCATTTGTTCCAGTCTGAACTCTTCTTCCTGGCGTATGCTTTGAATATGTGGCCTTCACTTCTGGCCTGATCCTGCATTGCATGTATGTATTTCATACATTTCATGCAACAGTGAAGATGTGGTTACAATTATGCAAAAGAGGGACCTCAGTTCATAGTTATAAGTAATACACTGAATTTCCAAAGATTAACAATTTTCTTTGAATTCAGGTTTGCAGAACCTGAAGCAAAAAACTCCATCCATTAAACAGCGCCAAATAATGAAGTAGACCTTCTTTCCCATTAGTAACTGTGTGTAGTGAAAAGAAATATACTAAAAATTCCCTGATGAAGTACCTAAAGACACCTTTTTTTTATTTTATTGGTGTAACATACTGTTTACTTCAAGTACCTTAAAAATTGTTGTACTTCTTTATGCTATTCAATTACAAGTTCTGCTTCCCATACCATTACACTTCAATAATATTCTTTACTAAAATATTTCACCTAGAGGTTTTACATGTGCAAAAGGACTTAATACTCACTAGCTTTTCATGTAACTTAAGACATTACATAAAATGAATATTCAGGTATAAGCTAATTTAAATTGCAAATAGTATCATAATTCAAAAAATCCTTTAAGATATAGCTTAAATTTTGTTTATTCACATGGAAGTACTGTATAAGATCATCATTCCAACAACCATATTCACTGTTTAAGATTTTGTTTTATTGACATTACATGATAACTTAAAAAAGAAAAAATCTATTTGCATCAGACCTTTAGTAGTTTAATTTGCATCGTATGTTTCATTTAAAAAGTGAGCAGAAAAGAGTGAATAGAAATCAGCTAGTGTAACACTAGATACACTAAGTCTTCGGAAGAAAAATACAAATCAGGTTTGAATGTAAACTTTAGAGGAAAAGGATGCTGCGAAGTCTTTAAGGTCATATTAATATCTTTAATGAAGTAATCACAGTACATACATAGGTGAAGCTTTCAGTCGAAAATCATTTAAGCTGCAGAACAATCTTTCCTGGAAAAGAGTAATGATATATTCAATCTGCCTACGTATTCATTCAATTTAAAGAGTACCCTATCCAGTTATAAATTATATCACAATTTTAAACATCTAGATGCAGCTATGGTCACACTGAATTACAAACACCATTAAGCAGATGTGGGTCATTTATTCTAGAATGTAATTCAGCACAGTATTATCCTTATTCAGTATAACCCACTATCTACATAGCTTTCTTCTATTCATTTTCTCTGTATTTCCATGGAGATTGCTAGCTGAGTTATCCTTGCTCTTCTCTTAGTCCTTGAACACTTCCAATTTTCCCAGTTACCCTGTAAGACCTCTGAATTGTTGCTGACAATTTATGAAACAACAGAAGGATAAACACTTGCTGATTTTGATTAAATTCCTCATAAGCAAGAAGAGTACATTCAAACATGGCAATCAAATTTAAGTAGGTTTAAAAAACACCAATCACACTGACACAGCACCCCTCCCTAAGAAACATCTAAAAGAAGAGTTTAATTGCAATTTTCAGGAGCTTGAAAAAGAAATTGTGGCAATGCAGCAGGGCATTGGGACATGTTCTCTTTCAGGAGCAGCTGTATCTGCTGACGAAGTTATCATTCCCACCCTCCCCAAGACCCATCTTCTTCTTCATGGCAAAGCTGCTGATGTGCACACCATCTAATGTACGTCATTGTCAGCTATGTTAGCATGGGCTATAGTAGCCAACAACAGGATTCACTCTGACAAAGCTAACAAAGTGCATCCTGACTGCAATCAAAATTCAGCATTTCTCTGAAAATGCTTTCTGTTAAAAGGAGGAACACTAGTAAACTGAAACACTTACATATGGAAATAAGAAAAGTTTGGAGCTGCCTTGTGCTCCCATTTTCTTCCAAAGATCAAGCTCACCAATACGCTATACATCTTATCTTGACTTGCATATGGCCATTCAAGTGACAGTCTGCTCTCCCTAAGCAGACAGACTGTAATGCACCATTTTTACCACAGRGCCTAACAGAAAGAAACTGAGAAGAGAGACTCTCAGAGTGCACCTACAAGATACAAGCAGTGATATCAAAATAAGTATTTTGGTTTTCAGCAAAGTAGGTTCACATCTGTACCAAAACAAGGTTACAGAAAATGTTTTAAAATAAATAGTTTTGATTACTGTTTTGATAGTTCCCCTCCAGAAAGCAAAATTTATCAGCTCTTGCAGTCTATACAAACAACCACACTATTGCTTGGCTGTCCAGGAAAAGGTGCACAATCTGCATCTTCAGGGATGTCAGATGGAACCGCACAACAGTGTAACATTTCTTTGTGATCAGCTGCCAGTCATTCGTTTCTTCTTAATTCTCACTATTCCCTGGTCAAATTCCACCTCATCATTTCACAGAATGTGCATATAGGTTTTTTCATTCTTTATATATCTTTATATATCTATAGATATATAGATATCTATATATATTCTATATATCTTTATATAGCTTCTACTGAATGATGCTGAAAACTGCAAATACAGAGTCTGATACAGTGCCATTCCTTTCAAGTTTAGAAGCTAATTTGAGGTGACATAACCAGTGGTTGTAACAGTGAACAAAAAGAAAGAGAGGCAAAGCACATCAGGGTAATGGCCAGAGAAGCAGACCAGATATGCACACAACTGATTGTTAGTATTTATGACCAAAATTTTAAACTAGGAACTCATTAAAGTAACTGTAAAGGCATCTATATTTGGTCTTGTGGGATCAATTACAAAATGATTAATCAGATCCATTATTAATAATAATTATATGTCTTGTGTGCTTTGGAAGAATCACTATTATATAGCATGGGACTTCAGCTAATATAATTGACTGTCCTTACCCAAGAAATCTTTTGTGCATTCCTGATAATGCACTAAAAGAATGCCACAAATTTTTCTACCTCTCACCATCTCCACATCTAAAAGCTCTAGCTCTTCACTTGGCCCACTACAATACAGAGCAGAAATTAAGAGTTCATCAATATTTCAATAATAGATGAAATTGATTTTAGTAATATAGTTCAGAATATCTCAACAATCAAGATCACAACTCCGCAATCCAGATACACCGCAGCCCAGAAGTCTTTTCTGAAATATTGCCTTATTAAACCCTTCTGCAAATGAGAAGATTCCTAACCATCAGTAAAAAGGTATTTGAATAGTCTTTCCATGACAAGTAGGACCTCATTGGCTCATGAAAGAGATATTATGGTATGGTTGTTTGCGACAGAAGGGAATTGATCAAGGATCCTCAAGCCCTTCCTTAGTAAGATGACACAAACAGGACAAAGGAAATGCAAAGACTGTTATTGCAACAATAGCTCTAATAGCTATAAAGGTAAGTAATTTATGTATGCAACAGTACAACTTGCAGGTACTATGATAGCCACATTAAACTGCCTATTGCTTTACAAACTGACTCCATCTAAGAACGTGACATATTTTCTTCAGTTATAATAAAGTTTCTTCCTCTACTGAAACTGGAATTCTAGCTAAGGAGGCATTAAATGTATTTAAAGTAGGAAAGCTTAAAAATAAATTTCATAACTATATTTTTTATTCATTTTAATCTCATTTGCTAAGCAGATCTCACATTTCAAAAAGTTTTTGCAATGTCAAAATACATAGTGCACACTAATCTGGGCCTTCTGCCTGGACTAATGGACAACAGTAGCTCATCACGACCTTTCACTTTGCAAAATTATCTTTCCATTCCTCATACATACCCACCAGATAGACTGGTTCTGGTTTTTGATAGGATTAAAAGATCGCCCAGATATTAAGAGCCAAATGGCTCTGAGCCACTCCTCTTCTCACTTTGTAGACTTGGGTCAGTTTTGGAATTACTCCTCTTAAATTCTTAAGTAAAATGCCAGGTTTGTTTTTTTTCAAATGAGTTTTTCCTCCATGAGGTTTGTGAAGGCTCATTAATATGTTCAGATGAGGTGAACCATCCACATCTAGGAAACTCTAAATGTACTTTCCATATATCTGCCTGTCATTTCCCATCTGTGTAACGTTCCTGTTACTATGTTAATCTACTAAAGTTAATCCACTAGCATGCAGTACAAATCCACAGTCCAAGTGGATTCTTCAGCAGTATTCACACAAAAATGCTAGGACTGTTTTCCAAATTCTACTAAATATAACAGCTCTGTGGCTCCAGGTTTACAGGAGCAGGTTTGTTTCTGGAAAACCAAAAGAGAATGAATTCTGAAGTCCAATTATTCACTATATGCATGTCTTTAAATTGGAAAKTTACTCATATGAATGACAAATATTTTTTTTCCTGACCACAGCTTGTCCAATTCAAGTAGGGTAAGATGGCTTTCTTATGTTTAAATTTTTTCAAATGAAAGAGTGCCCAATTGCTTGTTGTCAGTACATCTGTAACGCGCAGTTTAGAATTTAAAAACGCACATTTTCCAGAATGGCACTGAAACAGAATATGTAATGCAGAGTTTAGAGAGAAACTGCAGGCAGAAGTCTCAGAGGAGAATGAAAAAAAATGACTAGATTGTGGAAGAGCAAAACTAATAATAATGAACAACTTTACATATATCGAGAGTTAGCTGGATATTTGTGTTAAAATGTATAGTTCTGTCATTTCTCCTGTGAGGGGGAAGAATTATAAATGCTTTATTGTTCCGCTATGCAAACCATCTCTGTGACTTTAATATTCAATACTGAAATGTAACATCAGTTAAATGGTCCACAGAGATAAAGAAACATTTATCTGCCATTTTCCCACTATACATAAGACGTTCAGAATGCACAGTGAAAAGGTACCAACTTGAATCAACAACAGGAACACTGAAGGCTGTGGCCCCCTTGCTTAAATAAAGCTTTTCAAAAGGAAGACTCATACATACATACAGATCACAGCATGAGCCAGAAAGGGCAGTTACACATCTCAGCACTCCCGATCCCAATCCTGAGACCACCATAAATTAAAGCAGCCTAAGAGACGCTTTAGGTTGCTGAAGACCATGAGATCACCTCTGCTAGAACAGATGAGCTGCAGCCTCTTTCTCCTGTTACCTACTCAGATCCCAGAAAGAGGGAATGAAACCTGGGCTGATGGTCCTGCGTCAGACAGACTAGTTTTACTGCCAGACGCTACTGGTAGGAGAAGAGCTGATGCTGCATTATGGTCGCCTAGCAAGAAAATAAGGCTCTTCACACAGCATCAGGAATTGCAAGCCCATAAAGGAAAGACAATGTTACACAGCAAGTATCAGAAATGTGTTCCATTCAAGCAGCTGGAATCTTTTACAAGCTCTAGAAAAACAAGGTGCCGGGGTAATTTAAGCAGTGAAAGGGCTACTTTCTATGCAATTTTCACATCCACACCTCTACATAAACTGCTGCCCTTTGGCCACTCATTTTTTCTGTTTTGATGTCATCTCTCCTACAGTGCTAAATTCCCAGCTCCCTTGGCTGAACAGTATTCTCAGGATACAGAGATCTAACTATACAGACAATCAGCCAGGACAGCACGTTAGAGGATATTTCAACACTGTGCAAGTGTGCAAGGATGCACCATGCTGTGGTATCTCAGCTAACTAACCCAACCTCATTCCAGAACTGGAGACAACGTAACACTACTAGAATGACACTGCCCTGGAGTAACTCATTAGGGTAGACTGGATGCAGCACACTACTTCCAGGACTGCAGCCAGGATCTCTGCAGGAAACCGTGCTTTGCTATGCAGACCTGGCAGCTATCCTGGAGTTAGCGTAGGAATGAATCTAAGACAGCACCCAGTACAGACGTCCCCAAATTGATGGCGCATCCATCAGCAGTACTGAGCCATGGTAATTCTTGGGGCTCTATCCTAACAGCACTACAGAATGCAAGTCACTTCGCTGAATCAACTCCACTTAGTCAGTAGAAATGTTCTCTGGAATTTCAGGGGTGATTTTTGGCAAGCTTATTAAACCTGAGGTTTTATCACCCTGATTTGAGGGGTATTTTACGAAAGTAATTTGTATTTGTTGCAACACGTCTATGCATACCGTAGAATAATGGAATATACAGTATTACTCTAAAGGATAATACATATTATTCAATTAGAAGACATGGATAAGAACCAATATTTTCAGCATACATCATTGGCTTTTTTACTCATTATTTTGAGTAAAATAGTATTTCATTTCTCCTTACAACTTCTCTTACAATTGATTTTTTTCTCACATTCTTCATGACTTATTTAATGATCTTTTTGTTGTAAATGACCGTTCCATAGCTAAGAAATTCACAATTCCTTATAACCATATCTGCCTCAAAAACAGATACACAAATCAAGAGTGTCCTTTTTTGTCCTTGTATTTTGGGGCTTATCAGCAGTATGAGTCTTTACTACTTTTTCTAAAGGGGCAGATAACAATCATCCGTGACTGGCAATATCAGAGTGAGGTTTGGGGGTTTTTGTTTGTTTGTTTGTTTTGTTTTTTTAATTGACATGCTTCCTACCATGTTGAGTATAGTCCCTAAATCATTGCATCTCAGCATCTTGATTATGTTACTGAATTTTTCCTTCAAAATAGAGGTGAGGCCTTTTTTTAAGCTCACACAGGGAGTCTTTGCATGGACAGGAATCGAACCTCTCGTTGGACTTACAGCGCAATGGGACAACCCTTTCCTCTAGCCTTACCCAAAGACTCCTCTAGGGTCAACTTAGGATTTCCCTGGTAATATCTGTTAATTAAAACCAAGTTAGTAAGTATTCTCAAGACCACAGTAAATGGCAACTGAACATCAATTAACAGTATTACACAGTCACAAAGGAAAAGAGAAATCCTCTACAAAAACCATGCCATTATAAGGAAATACTAGAAGAAACGAAACAGTTTACAGATGACTGAAATAAAACAGGATGCTATATATATTAATTTACTGCAAAGAGAAAAGTGAGTTGTCCTCCCTAGCACTTTATTTAAGGGGGAAAAAATGCCATTAAATTGAAGGAAGATTTATATAAAACATTAAGATAAGGTTCCTAATAGTAAGTTTAATACATCACCAGAATAGAGTGGTTGGTCACCATGGAATTTCTACTACTGGGAGTTTTAAGAAAGGTTAATTAAACATCTAACAGAAATGATTTACATATCCACTGGCTCTTGCCTGCAGACAGATGGACAGAATGGCCTTTCAAGACACAATCTAGCCCTATTCTTTAATTTTTTATCTTAGTAAGTAAATTATAAACATTAATATTCATTATTTTTTGTATATAAACACAAGTTAAGACAAGACAAAACAGGTTTTTTCTTGTTTGTTTTTAATCTGTAACAGAATCCACATAGTTTGTGATTTCTGGTCAACAGGCAGTGATCTTCTTCCGCTCAAGAGTAACCAAACAGTAATCATATATGCAGCAGTGTCTGACTATCACTGGATTTTATGAATGAATCGTACTCTGAAGGGGACCAGAATGCTAACAAAACTACTCATCAACCCTGACTGAAAGCAAAATATTGGAAACGGTTATTTTGGGGGTCATGAAAGGCAACCACAGAGAACTCATTGCTGTTCTTGGAACCTCTCTAAGTACGCTGCACATAGTCTGTTCTTTCACTAAATAACTTCTGAGGAGGGTTGCTCAAGCAGCAGAGCTTTTAGTGCTTTTGCCTCCTTTGCTGTACAAAAAAAAACAGCAACAGATTTCATCTGACAGTGCCAATTAGGCCCATTGCCTGGTATTCTTAAGTAGAAAGTCCTTGACCAACAGGGTTTACACTGCAAATAAAACAAGGGCTGACAGCTTTCCGAACATTCCTGTCGTTCTTGTTTCTGGTAGTCTGTGGTAGAAGATTTACAGGAATGCTTTCAGATTCTTGCAATATAAATTTATCCAGATACAAATCCATTCACAACAGTGCTATCTGCTATCTACTCTGAGTAACAATAACAAGCCAAACACTCAGCCATTATACAGAAAAATTCCAATTAAATCAACGTGGATTTTGATGCTAGCACAGCTCATCAGAATTAGCTCAATAATTACAGGGAATGTTTTCACAGCAAATATAATCAAAAGGTGAGAAAAAATAAAAATGACTATAAGTCCTGCTTTATGAATGGAGATACCCATTCTCACTTAAAGAGAAGCCATTCTCTGATTCTTCATGCTACTTGGCAGTATGAATGGCTAATCTGTGAAATAGGGCATTTCTCCAGGCACCTACTGCTGGCTCACAAACATGTAAAAAATCAAGAGGCCCAGTGAGAACCAGGACTAAACTGCTCTGTCCACACTTTCAGCAGCTCCCTTCTTGGCCTCTGCCACAGAGTGTAGGCACAACAAAAGAGGGGAGGAAGAAGCACATTGCTGGCCATCAGCTGTTCTCATCCCTATAGCAATCACTCTGGTGGCCTACACCAATGTTGAAAGATGCACATCTTTTCTTCTTGCTACTCCTTTTGCATCTTACAAAAATAGATTCACATAAGTGCCTGCTTCTTTACTTTAGCATCCTTATCTTGTTGGGTTTGACCCTACCAGCCCTTTTTCTCCATGAGGGAAGGCCTCTTCGTTGACTGATTTCTGACTATAGTTCACCAGCTAAAGGGTAAGTGGGGAGGGTCCATCACTACATGACAAAAGCAGAGGACACTGTGTAGGATGCTGGCACTACAATTCTGAAGGTCCAGAAGTTGGAAAATGCTCAGTGAAATGAAAAAAAATTGTCTTTACACAAGACTACTGGCCACTTTAAAAGTGAATAGCTTGTATTAAAAGAAGATAGCACAGTTCAAGTGAACTAAGAATTTTCACATATTCACCACTACAAGTTCTACAAAATGCAGCTTAAAGCAGTCCAGACTCCTGTACTCTGGATTTATTTTATGACTCTGGGCTGCACAGTGGTTACAAATGAAAGCCGCTTTAATATTTTTCTCAGCTATTGCTGTTCCTAGTATAGGCTATGTTCCTAGCCAGCAGGCTGCTTATGGCTAGGTTTAGGAACAAGCACTGTGCAAAGAGAAAAGAAAAGATAGCAATAGGTGGTTTTTCACATCGACTTAACTGTGGATAGGATAATTATCTTTAGCAATTAATTTTTTTTCAATAATGCATGGATATCCCAATGAGAGAGGAAAAAATAGGTCAACTAATCCCAGCTGCACTGACTCAGCAGCACTTTAGCCATTTTCCTATCACTAAAACAGGCACTGCATAGAGGACCAAACAGAAATGAGAGTGGAAATATCAACATTGTATAGGTCAGCAAAACCATATGGTGTTTAAATAAAGCATGTGCATATTCAGAAATGGCTGTTCCCTTCAAGCCGCGTATAAAAACTCAGAGCACAGACAACTTAGCTTTGCAGTCCTTATTTGCTTTTTCTAAAGTGAATTCAGAGCTCATAAAAGACACTGTATTGCTAGTCCTGGGTACCTGCAGGCAGTGGCAACTCAAGCTTTACCATGCCACTGTTAATTCTGCCTGAGTTGGGATGATCACCTATCTGGTTTAGAAGGGATTTCAGTCTCTCTGCCATTAACCCACCAGCCTCTCACTTGAAGCTTACAACAGAATGTCATGAGATGAAGCCCACTGGCACCTGCAGTAAGATCATTCAATTTGCCTCCAGTTGCTAATAGATTTCAGACCGGATACAAACAGTGCCCGAAGGAAAGGCACTAAAGAACATGCAAGTCTGACTCCTGGAAAGTCTCTCTCTCATTTTCTTGATAACTCAGTAAATTATTTTCTCAAGACTACACTATTTACTCTCAAATTCCTCAACACACATTTTCTGATGTATTATATTTTGTAGTGTCAATCACCACTCCCAGCGTGAGGAAAGCTGGAATAGAGACCATCAGAGCAGCCCTGTTCCCAGTTTTGTTACACAGAATATATATTGTGAAGTCCAGCAATACTTCGAGTCTCTTAGTGATAGTAACACATTAAATTTCCCTGCATTCCCTAGAGCTCTTCCACTGCTTCTCTTCCATTAGAGAGGAAACAAACCTTATTCTTAGCCAAAAAAAGKTAAGTATAATCGATAGATAACAACATGGTTCTGGAAGAAACTTAAGAGTTACCTGATGCTAGAGCTTTTCAGTCACATCACAGTATGTGGGAGCTCATGATAAATTTAAATTTCTTAGAAAATACACGATCCAGTCCTCAATGTTGAACAATGAATACATTGAGCGTTCCAAAGGAACTTAGGGCTACAGCGAAATTTAAGTCCCTTAAAATTCTCTAAAAACCACAGCTGAGCTCTCAAAGAGATTTAATACAATCTTCTACAAATCACCAAAAACATAGTAAAAGTAGCCAGTGATACAGAGAGGAGGTATAATATGATGTTTCTGAAATGTGGAGGGGCTCCACTCTTCACACAGAAATTCCAGAYGCAGTTTCACTGTCTCATGTAAAAAAAGAATGAGAAGCTATAACTTTTCATTGCCACATAACCACATCATCCCCCAGAGCTATTAAAAAAGACATCGTGTACTTCTACAGCTTTTAATTTCCACTGGTTATTGCTTTACTTCTCCATCTCAGTATCTTTTAAGTACAGTGACTCACATTGAGATTTTAGTGTTCGTGAGCACACTATCTGAAAGTTGTTTTGAAGACTGAGGAGCAGCTTTTCTTGTAGAAACATCATTAACCACTGAATGCAAGAGTTAGGAAAACAAACATTTTTTAATTAAAAGAACCAAAACTTAACAAGCTAACAAGGTAGCTGTGCGCTTTCATTCAGTAAGACCAGAACATAGCAGCCAATAACCATATTATTCATCTGAACTGTTTATGATGCCTGAAGTTTACATTCCCACAGAAGAAAAGGTTTTGATCATCTTCATTGCCTTCTCTTTYTGACCAAAAATTTTTATAGTGGACCAAATGACCAACTCACTTATGTCAGAGACTTAAGTACAGTTTGCACTATATATACAGTATAGTGTATAGATATATATAAAAAAGTAGAACATTTAAAATGTGTGTACATTTTTTTTTCCAGCAGCAAAGCGGGAAGCCAGCATAGAGGATTTAGGACAAGGAAAAAATCTCTCCCCAGGAAACGACCTGATGTCCTATAGACAACATACATGAAAGAACTCAGAACAACAGGAAAAATCAAGATGACAAATGCAGAAAAACTGAACTCAAAAAGGGAAAGATGAAAGAGAAGAAAAACTAAAAGGAAAAATGGATCTTGAAAAATAGATGAAGGAGTTATTAGAAAAACCCATGAGCACCACAAGAAGAGCTACTTTAGAGTTCCAAAACTTACATTCAGCTGAGCATTTCCTCCTTTATTTACTTTTTATGCCAAAAGGCACAAAACAGTTGCTTTCCTTGTAAACACTGAAACAACACATCAAAGAGTAGTTAGTGAATATAAGTTAATTAACCATTTACCTGATTTTTAATGAGGTTTAGAAACCTAATAGAGAGGAAAAATTAGTCCTTGAAAGCTGTTCTGCAGAATATTTTTACTGTTAATAAAAATATCTTATCAGCACATATTGTCCTTTAACCTATTTAGGGAAAGTATTTTTAAAATCTAAGATCATTATATTCTTTAAAATTGGAATATGATGTTACAAGAGATCCCTGTTAAGGAAATATTTTCTATGAGAGATAGCAGTGAATAAATATTTTTTCCAAATTCATCAAACTTCATTTACACAAAAACACATAATTCTCATTTCTCAGTCTTGCAAGGACATACAGTCCATGTAAAAAAGAAGAATCTACTGGCACTAAGTTAAGAAATATTGAAGGAAAAATGAGCACCTGTAATGGATCTGTGCTTATTCATTCACAGACAAGTTCTGAATTACTTTGACTGATTTTACATGTTTTTGCATGCCAAAAAGCTGACTCTGAAGTACTGAAGAAGACTAAACTGAGCAGCAACCACT
Source organism: Rhea americana (assembly GCF_003343005.1). Classification (NCBI taxonomy): domain Eukaryota; kingdom Metazoa; phylum Chordata; class Aves; order Rheiformes; family Rheidae; genus Rhea; species Rhea americana. The sequence goes on from NW_028186756.1 coordinate 7,983,229, forward strand.
AACTCTTTCTGACAGCACCAATGTATGTGGGATAACAATTCCAGACTAGTTCATCTATCTATCTATCTATCTATCTCAAGCCACACTGCTGTTTACTCCCTCATATTCTGAAACTCAAGTACAATTGCTCTCACATTTTCTTTTGTGCATGTGCAGAAAAGACCAAAGAAAGCACATTCCAACTAAATTAACTGTTTCCTCTGCAGGCAACTTTTCTATTTCCATAGCTCTCTGCCAAATTGACTGGTAAGTTTTAAATTATTAAAGCCATAAAGAACCCACTAAGTATTAGGGGGGGGGGGGGAAATTGTATCTCTTATTCCCATTCCTGCAACATGAACAGGTCTCTTCAGGAAGAGAAACTGCAGCTGTGGTATGCCAGCCCTGAGACCCTGCTGAACTCATGAAAAGCCGCTTGCACTTAAAGAGTATGTTTATTTTCAGTCCCTAATACAATCTGTTGCTCACAGTTGCTCACAGTTCTGTTTCCCATTGATGTATTGTGCTGTTCTCCCTTAAATGCTGTTAGCATTACTGAATGCCTACTCTGCAAATACTGGGACACAGCAGGACTTTACTTCCACAGAGAATAAAGCCACAGTAATAATCAATGGAAACTAAGAAAAAATCAGTAGTTTTAAATAAATATATGACTTATTTCATTAACAAAACTGAATGTAAAATATCATTCTTTCCCAGATCAAACTGGATATTATGCTTTCTAAATTAGGCCTTCATTTCCATTTTCGTCATTTAAAGACAGTGGGGAGATGCAGCCACAAAGAATCAATTTTGAGTTTTTTGCTCAAGCATAAGCCTGACAGGATACCCACCACTCTTTCACTAGTGGCACCCGGCTTCTACAACCGACCAAAGAACAAGCATAGCAGAGCTAAATTTTACATGCTCCTCAATATAACCTTCTCTTTTTTTATGCCAGGGGAAGGCAGCCACGAGAAAGGCAACGACTTCACTGGGTGGTATCAGTGGAAATTCCCCAAAAAGACAATTCCTCGCTGAGAAGCTGAAGTAAGTTTCAGACATAGTATACCTAAGCACACAGCCCACACAAAAGCTTGCCTTTTTGCATGTTTTTAAAAAGATGATGAGAATGACAGGTATAGTCTTTAATGTATTCTTTATCATCTTCCCTTTGAGCTTTTTTCCCCTTTTTTTTTTCTTTTTTTTTTTTTTTTTNTTTTTTTTTTTTTTTTTCCCTGATAGATCTCCAAACTAAAGCGGTTTTTGCACAAGCCACTACACAAGGCATCTGTAATCCTGTTATTTTGGAAGAAATACCCTTAAAGAAATTGTACAGGAATAAACAGATTTTGGTTTTCAGTATCGTAATTAAATAGTTTGTGATGCAAGACAATTCAGTTGCAATCAGTACTTGCTGACAGAAAAAAAAAGGTGATTTTGTCTTATTCTACTTTTAAAGGAGACCTAGTAAATAGAATTAATTCCTAAATATTAGCTTGACATTGTGGGACAATTAGGCATGTATTGTTAAGACTGACACAAAATCTCCAATTCATTTACAAAGTTTGACCGTATTTCCAATTAAAGGGATGCAAGAACTGCAATATTGTACCAGCAGTTATTAGGGAGGATCCTATTCTTCCCACTTCAAAGGAAAGCATAAGAAATGCTACAGTGGCAGATAGAGGCCAAACATCTGTGCAGAGAAAGTTTTAACCAGACGCAGTAAAAACTACCAGTAGCAACGGCAGCAGGTAGCAGATTTCTAGCAGGGTGCACAAAGATTCATGTATTTCATATTCTTTCTTATCCACAGTAGACACTGGTACCGTTTAACTTCTATTAATAAGGCTTTGCTAACAACCTTGATAATGAGGGGAATTCAGCCCATTTCTAGCCGTTTCTTTAAGAAATCCTTCTCAAGTTTTGGCAGGGGGAGACACTAAAGTGACAACTCAGCTCCTGTAGGGCAGCAGCACTAGTGGCAAGGTTTGGTGGCCACAGCTAGCTGAGTTCATGCATCCCTCCAGCAGAACCAATTCCTAACGAAGGCTTCAGGCGCTCACCACTGTCACCCACAGTTCTTCAAAGGACGCCTGATCATTGGGCATGCTACCGAAACAAAGCTGCCCATTTCCTTTACATAAACCTACCTCAAGAGGAAATATCCCAGTCTGAAGTCTTCTTCAGGCTAAAGCTTAGGTTGTTCTCACTTACAAAATACTTATTTTCTATAAATGTGCCTCCCTCACACTACYACAGCGCTAAGCAGACTCCACAGAACCACAATTATACCTCTCCAATMCGAGAGGGGACCCCATCAGGCATAGGAAGTAAAAAGGTGCTGTGTATCTTGTTCGTTGTTGCCTGTTATTTGGGTAACTGGTAACACTTTCTCCTTAGCAGATCATTAAACAAGCCTGGAACTAGCAAAAAGMACCTGCTTAGTTTGAAACAGTGACCTGCATTTTCCTCACTACCCAAGTTATAGTTTAATGTCAACACTGAGAACACCGTATTTCAACTTCTKGACTAGACTATTGTACACTTTCTGCTGGAGCTTCCTAGATTCACAGATACCTGAGGTCCAGGCATCAGCCTGACCTCATGGATAGTACAGAACACKCAGAAAAGGACATCAAATGCCTCTGCTTTATTTACAATACACATTTTAACAGTAAATTACTCCTTTTCTTAAAGTTCTGAATATAATAAACAATAGCTGGGAAAGCAAAGGGGAAAAGTGTGGACGTTTTTCTAGTTAATTTGGAAAACAAAAGTCTTATTTACTAGCAAGGAAAGTATAATCTCTGCCTATTTACAATGACTTTGATTTAAATGTGACAGATAATCATATTTCTATTTTCCATTTGGCCAAGGTAGAAGCAGTGTATTTTTAAGACCACAGCTGAGCCAGAACACAGCATCCAACACTGTAAGGCTTTAGACTTGGAAACTGGGTTTAGACTCATGCACAGGATCTCAGCTCAGGATCATATTTATCTCTCTGTCACCTAGAGGTACACCATCTAAAACCACTAGAAAAATTGATCCAACACCAACAGGATGTCTGTGTGTTCAAAAAATTTAGCTGTCAATACAAGCAACCATTTCCTAAAGTTACAAGTTTAGGGCTCAGAAAAAGGAGAATAAAAAGGGAAAATTGATTTCATGACATTATGTCAGTAACAACCTACCAGGCTGTTCCTACTGAGATACGTCAGCGATATTACAGATCTAACTTCCCAGAGGACTGGGCTTAACTCACTTTTCTGAAGTGCTTCAAGATCCTCCTTTGAAATTGTTGAGCAAATGCAAGTTAAGATGCGTGGCCTGAAAACAGTTCAGCACAAARGAGTTATTTTTTTCTGTCCTCCTCCTAACTAAAGCCTGTGGCTTTTTTCTCTTGACTTGAACGAGTCACATTCAAATAAGGTTACCAAGCAGAAAACCCTTTTAAGGGAAATGACCTAAAGGAGATAAGATACAACACAAAAGAAGTCAGACAGAGACTGGGACASAGATATGCTGAACAGAAACCTCACCTCTGACTAGTACAATAACTGAATATATAACGTAAGGGACAGATTCGGTTCACTAAAAAGAAACAGAGTTTTTGATACTGCTCATCTGCTGTAAAAAACATAAAACAAAACATAAAATCTCTTTTATTTTGTAACATGGATTTTTCTTTTTTTTCTTTTTTTTTTTTTTTTTTTTAGGTCCATGAAAGTATTATTAAAGAACAAAATCTGACCTAAAATCTAAATATAACAAATAATATTTATAGGAAACAACCCTGAAAAAACGCTATTTTACATCCAATCTCACAACGCAGTCTTAATTCCAAGTCCTGTATTTCTTAGACAGACTGGCACAAACTGSCAGAAATAATGTTCCCCTTCACAACAATCCGGAAGAGAAGTAACAGAATGGTTCAAGCCCCGACTGAGACAAACACTAACAACGCTGCAGCGGGAAAAGCAGCCAACTTTTGCTCTAGTCAGCTCTATTCCAGCTTCACTCCGACTGTATATATTGATCTGTGTCACAGCAGGAGCATTAAAAAACTCCTTTCCCTGTAATCACTAGAAGCATTTATTAAGTCTAAAGTGTAGTCCTGAAAATTGGATAAAATATTTACAACAGAACATCTTTTCTGTGTGAAAAAATTCCCTTCTTTCCCAAGTAGGGACTTGGGAAAAGCTGYGCAGATAACATCTTTGAAGTTGCTTTTGTTGCTGTTGGTTTTTATTTTTGTTTTGGTTTTTACATTTTCACTTTCCATTTACATCTCTCTCTCTATTTCACATCAGCTACTTCTACTGATTTCTCTAACTGTAAGTAACAATTTGTAGGAGTCTAAAAAATGTGCATCGATATAGTTTCTTTCTTGGATAAACAACATACAGTAAATTGTACTATTCTCCTGGAAATACTGGATAATATTTTGATATTAAAAAAATTTGTAGCACACACTGACTAAATAAGGCCACTGCTGCTCTGACAAATTCAAAAAAGCCACGGAGATGTCTAGGGTATGACCTAAAAAAAAGAAGAATTATCCACAGAAGCCATTAGTTGAAGCAGATACTTTGAATGCTAGTGTAATAAAAAGAYTTATGACAAAAATGAAAGCCTCTGGAACCGAAGTTTGTAACGAAGGAGATAAAGGAACTAGAATGATGTTGTGACTGATAACGAAAGTAAGAGTAGCTGGTGATCTGAGCAAGCAGTCAGAGCCCTCAAAAGGCCTTGTCTGAAAAGAAAACACCCACCTGCAAAGCCAGGGCTCACCACAAAGTGTCCCACGCACAGACACGCAGGAGCGTTACTGCCTCTCTTCAGCCTCACACTGCTGRACGTCCGGAGTAAATCGTTCAGTCACGATGGGATGAGCTCCCATAGACTCAAACAGAGAGAGAGCCCAGGTCTGGTGAGCGTGCCCATCGGAGACCGTTCTTCCCATTTGCTGGAAGGGACTTCCATCACTTTGTAACACAGGTTCTGAAGGGCAAAAGAAACCATACTTCTACAAAGAYATGCAGCACAGTACAGTTGCAAGAAGAGTTTCATTTATGGTAAGTATATTTCATTGATATGATAGTCATGTGCAGTGCATTTAGGACCTCTTTTTGTAGGCTCTTAACTAAACCTTAGATGTCATTAATAAGGAATATGGGAATATAAAATATTAATTTTTAACTCCAAAACATGTAAAATATTTAAGCCTATATTCCATTTAGAATTTGAATTTTATGGTGATTTGTACACTTCAGTGAAAGAAAAATTCTAGCTTTTTGCAAAACCTCAAGTTTTAATATCTAACCTCAGGCTTGCTAATGATATCCAGACCAAGTATTTGACCATTCAGACAGAGCATCCAGTCAACAAATAAAACACAGTTTAAAGCTAATCTGAATGACTAAATGGTGTATTTTGGAATCCTATGGTATTTTGGCATGTATCTTACTTGGCATTTACACATACACAATCTTCGAATATCTGTTCAATTTTTAAATCTTTTCATATGCACTTGAAAATAGTGAATTTTAGCATCACTTTTCATAAAARCAGCTTGAAAACCATCTTAGTATCAGGCTGAATATCAGGCATCCTCTTTAYTGTGGTTGCCCCTGTCTTAAATACTTTGAAATTTATGGTGAAATATATACAACTACAAATTGTCAGCCACCTGTGGTTTTGCCATTCCAGTGCAATTATTCAATTAATGTACTTTAATGTATATGATCCATGACTCAATTCAACAGATGCTGAGAATGCCAAACTCATGATCACACATACCATTTGCCCATTCAAAGCTGACTCTGCCTTCTGTTGTTATAAGTATGTTAGATAAGGGATATAATGTTATTGTATTTTTTTGGCAGCTGGTGGATCGTAGTGCATTTATAAAGCTATTTCGTCAGAACTAGTATGTTTAGCCAACTGTTAGGTCTATAATATATGTTACTTAAACTTGAACCAGTGTTTCATCAATGTATCTCATAGAAAAATGTATTTGCAAAAAATATTAATCAGTAGGGTTATAAGTATGCTGCCTTTGGATCTCCTCTACTTCTCAAAATTTAAAAAATAGAGTCCACAACTGCTGGAAGTTAAAAAAATTAATTCTAAAAACTACGAAAGGGTACAACATCAAGAATTAAAAAACCCTATTTTTTCATGATGCAGCTAGTCTTGCATTTTAATATTCAGTAGTGACGGTGTAAAATTCAAAATCAATACCTGCATTTAAAAAGATACTTCAGCTTTATTCCAATAACTGATAAAAATAACATTTTTTTAAGGTCACGAAAGTGTAACTGAAAACAAAATTTGGCCCCTTCACCATACACAATCAGCACAGCCTAACTACGTAAATAGAATTAAGAAACAAAACAGTACGTTATTATGCTACCATTGTTTCTGACAAATACAACACAGTAGGTATCAGGCACCACTTGGAGATGAACATTTCTGAAGCCTGTACGTCATAAAAAAACCCACAGTAACAAATACAGTTGAACAGATGGATCCTGATCAGACTAGGAAAGGTTGAACGCAGCAAGTAGTGAAGATTGATACCTACTTACAAAGAAGCAATCTGGGCATAGTGAACAGCAGGTTGCTACAGACATTTGGCATATTTATTGAAGCATTAAGGGAGCTCCACAATTCTATTAGCATATATACATGACTATGTAAAAAACATTGTATATTAGGTTTCATACACACGGAGAAATCTTGAATTACAATGACYAGCCTAAACATAATAAAACTTAAGTAAAATCTGTTTAATGTGAGATAATCCATTGTCGACACTGCAGTTTAACACTAYTTCCATTTTCAAAACAGCACAGACATTTATAGCTCAAAATGCCTGCCCCAGTTCTGTCCGCAGTAACAAAACTGATTGCAAATCTCCTGTCAACTTGGAAGTAAGTATCAGACACCATTCTATCTACTATAGTAAAGGTATGAAACTTTATGATGCAAATATTCACAATTTAATTGCCCCTTTTCAACATAAACAATAAGAGGTGAAGCATCTTTGTTTCTTCTTTAGAAATGTTACTGTCTTGCACAAAAGCACATCATGGAAGAAAGCCTTGAGGTAAAACTGAGGAGGCTCTGAAGTTTTCTCAAGTCATAGTAACTTATCATAAAGCTAACTGATAAACATGGAAAACCTCAGGTCCTCCCATGTTTACTGATGTTCTGACTTCTTGTTCATTCTAAAAAAAAATTAATCACAGCCAAATCAATTTCTGGCTTGACCTCATACTAAGTGAGCCCAAGTAATAAAAACTTATGTTTATTGGTATATAGCACAACTTATAGGGAACACTTGCCTGATGCATAAGCATTCTTCAGATGAAACCTATATGAAGCTACAATTCAAATTCCNTTTGCAAAGCAGAAAAGAACAAAACCAAAATATACCATTCAGGCTTCTCTTATGTTTAAAAAAATATCCTCACAGCTTATTTCTCTGCAGCATTATCAGTTTTCCTCAACACTTTTTTGTTTCCTTACAGAAACTGCTACAATATACCTTTTAGCAAAATTATTTTGTTTTGATTAGCATTAGAATTTAGGATTTCTAAATTCAGGAATGAATGACCTGAGTTAAGAGTTTTTAAAACATGAATAAACACAATTCAAACCACTGCAGATTACCTATGCTGTCTTTTGACCTGCAGAAATGAATTCTCCTGTCAATTACATGAAGGAAAAAAAAATATATATGCATCAGATCTCAATGGGCCAGAAGTGGTGTCAAAATGAGGATTTTATCTACAATATTTATGTGTTAGGAAGTCTAAACAGAATATTAGTTGGCTATAAGAGTAAAGACAGTTAATTTAGGTATTCAACTGATACTACAGGTATAGGTTGACATGGTTCTTATCCCTAGGAACAGGATCACGATTGCTTTCCTGCTCTGCAGTGTTCTAAAAAAGTTCTGTTGGTTTGGGACAGATACCTGCAGTTTTTAATCCCATGAAAAAAGGAAACATTTCTCAGCAGGTACTACAATGTTCATTCCCTAAATCAAAGTTCAGCACAGAATTTCCCCCAAGTACCACTCAGTAGTAATTATTAGGAAAAAAAAAGAAAAAGAAAAAGAAAAAAAAGAAAACTCTATAGCAGCTGTTAATGCCAATTCAAGTAGTATCAAAAGCAAGATATCAGAAGCAAGAATAACTGTTTCTCTGCATTTCTGTGAATGAACAGTCATCCACTACAACTTAATGCCGCTTCATATTGCATGTTTCTACCAGCAGAAAGACAATTTGCAACCTGACAGTGGCTTCTTTAACTCAAGATACGAATGTTCTTATTTCTTCCGAATGTAAGCAAAATCAAGAGATACCTTTTTGCATCACCAGGGCATTCATCTTCAATGCACTTTCACAAGTGCATCAAGTGCATTGGAACAGATCGATTACTCACCTTCAGCACACATCTAAAAACACACACTAGGCCTCTCACCTCCAACAGAGTTACTAAGAATTTCTGTCACTGAATTAAGTAGCAGCTGTATTAGGCCTGTCTTTTCCTAATRTATTTCCTGTCCATTTCACTGCTAGTCCCATATCATTCTGTCTCACGAGCTTTCAGCTCTCAAGAAACATTTTTGACCAAGGCCTGATCTTCACTTGCCCTTTCTTCTCGATTCTGAGGATAATAATCTACTGTTCTAACTTGTAAACAGAACAACAATTTTCTTGGGTCTTTTGTTTCCTCGTTYGACTGTTCTAGTCTAAAGTTTGCTGTTGCACTAGCTGTACCAAGATATCTGTGATAAGCCAAGCTATGCTTTATTTAAGAGGAGTTATGTTATGCTAATTTGAAGTTTGAGGGGCACAAAGGAAATCAAGTACTGGAATAGAAATGTAACTTTTCAGAATCTTTTGGATTTGGTTACTTTTTCCCGTGCTATCGTATTGCATCATGATTTTTTACTGATTGTTATAGGAAATATAAAAATGGGTATATTCAGTCAGTGTTTTAGCAACATAAATGTATGCCTTCATCTAAAGAGCATGCAAAACTCATAGCAGGTAAGCCAGCTATCTGTTGAGCAAAGCAATGTGTCAGAGTCCTTTTGTGGCATCTTTGAGCTTGACTTTCTTTTTAGAAATGCAGATCACATTCCCTTGAGATACTCATCTTTTCCCATGATGCACTCCGCTGACAGAAAGACAAGCTTAGTGCACAAAAATGCCAGTGGAGTTGACAAGCAAACTCCTTCAGTATGCAGTGTTTACACAGTACAGTTTAGTAACAGTAGTTCACACAGTCCGTTGCCTTGGAACAGAATTATAATTAAGCCTTAAATCTTCAGAGTTCAGATTAATTCTTATCACACAGGTTTACACATTTTGTTGTGCAAGGCTGAAGATCTGCCTGTCACTAAAGGAAAACAGCATACAAGGCTTAACCAGCTTTGAGGCTGATGTTGTTTGTAAGATGCTCAGGTACAGTATTCCTRGGACATGAATATCTAGTATTTCGCACGTTAATTATGAGGTTCAACAATCTCAGCAGAATTCTAATATTCTTCTGCAGTCACATTTCCCTCCACTGACACATGAAARCAACAGTATGTACTAACAGTAAGGTCCTGGGAGCTCAGTTCACAGTAAATAAAYATACTCTGTTTTTTATCAAAAAGTATTTTCCAACCATTTGCAAATTTACAGCAAATAAGATCTAAATCCAAAAGCTGTAAATACTTACAAGCTTCTGAGGAATACTTCAAGAAAGATAAAGTGGAGGTAAAATGCCAAACAGACCCCTTTGAGGCTGCTACATTCAAGCAAGACTCTGCCTTTCTCACACAGATTTAGAAGATCACTGCAGAGTATCATCTRGCATTGCACATCCCCACTATAGAGCAGGTTTTTCCCTCCATGTAGCCCAGGCTGAGGGCCATGCTTGCATATCCCTCTTGTGATGAGGTTACAACACTTAGCTGGAAGATTTTTACCCCACATAATCAGAGATGTTACTGACTCCAGTTCAGCTGTTAGGCTTGACACAGACAGAGGGTACCTTAAGGCATCTCCTTCTCCTCATACTTTTTCCCTTACAGTGTCTCATAGTCTCAATATGAACATATGGAAATCAGCAGAAACAATTTTTTGTCTCCGCTTCCTGGTAATACAATAATTAACCGGAAAAAAAAAAAAAAAAAAAAAAAAAAAAAAAAAAAAAAAAAAAAAAAGCTATGAAGCAGGAGAAGGGAAAATCACTGTGTGAATCTGAATCCTCTATTGGGCTTATTCCTCAAATTGCATTTTAATACATCAGCCAATGCTGCTTTACTACCTGAAATCCATTACATCAGCGTCTCCAATCTGCAGCAATTAATTCTAATTAATTTAAATTTAATTAATTTTTTCACCTGCATGCACAGATCTTCATATATCTATGTACATATTATCCATCAAACGAGTCACTTAGCAAATAACAAGTATACAAGAGCTGGTCTTTCAAAAGAACAAAAAAGGCAAAAATAAATTACAGAACTTSTACCGACCCTACCACTGCTCTTACACAGACTGTATCTTCATAGGTGCATTCTCTTTGACAAATGTTTGTCTAACCTTCCCTACAGGCCTTCAGTAGTACAGACTCCAAAACACTGTTCTATTCCATTGCTTCATTCTCCCTAGAAAGTCAATCATGATGTTTAATCTAAATTTGTCTTTTTTCCCAGTCTAYGCCCATTATTATTTCTGCTCTGTGTTGAACAAATTAATGTAACTGCTATGGACTGACTTGGATAGCATATAAAGTCTGATAGCTGAAGGTTATTTCTTGATGGCCTTTTGGTATCTCCTGTAAGGTTGTGTCTCTTTTAGCTTCCTTCTCAACATGAATATATGGAAATCAGTAGAATTCGTGTGGTTAACATGAACTATGGTGCCTTGAATACATTCATAAATACCAGTTTTCCCTATACACCAACTTAGGAATCTAAAAATCTGTTTCTCTAAATAGGGCTGATAANAGAACAGCTGTTGAAGTAAGTCACGTTAATTTGGAGTCTTCAGAAAGGGAGGGGAAAAGGAGTGAGTCTTCATTTACAACACATACAATGAGTCTTTGTAATCATAGGATTGCAAAGGGGATGGAAAGTAAGAAAACAGAAGTATCTTAGATGTGCAAATACAAAAAAGGAAGCACAAGCTAGATACCTTAATATATGATTAAAGTTATTAATAAATTAGTATAATAGAGGCTTAGGATAATTTATACTAGCAGAAAATTAATATAAAAGTATACAGCTTGTTCAGAAGGGACAGGCAAGAAAAACAGCATGTAAAAAATGAATATGCTTACTCTGAGGCCCGGATTATAGAGATAGGTCTGTACCTGTTGAAAATCCCTAAGTAGGGGCATAAAATGGGAAAAGAACATAGAGGCAATCCGTGTGAGACTATACAAGAGAGCCTACAACCAGAAAAATACAGTGGGCAGGGTCTTTCTCATAAGATCTGGCAATAGTGAAGAATTTTAACTGCGCCAGTATCTGCCGGGAAAGCAATACAGCACAACACTGACTAGTCAGCAAATTCTCGAATCCCATGACTGCCTGTTTTTTTATAKACTCGACAGTGAAGAGGAAGTTCTTTACTTCATGCTGAGTACAAAGAACAGGCTGAGAATGCCAAGGCAGCAGGAGCTCAAATGATGGTGACCATAAAGTAATAATACATTTCATATTCTTAAAAACTGAGAATACCATCAAAATAAAAACCATTCGCATTTCAGGAAGGCAGCTCTCAGTAAAGGGGAGAACTGGAAATGAACTATTCCAGGATGCTGGCAGTTCCTTAAATAAACATGTTGAAAGGCCCAGTACAATTCCATCGTAAAGTAAGGCTGATCGTAACACAAGGATGCTGGAGGCGGAAAAGATCAGATAGTGAAGGAAGACAAGMCTATTTTGTATTTTCTCATATGAACTTGTAAGGAAAAACACAATCAACAAAATGAAATATAAGCGAGAGTAATTCAAACAGTCTGTGCCCTAAGTGTCTGAAGGTGTGAAACTAACTGATCAATCCCGCATGGAGAAAGTCACTGAAGGGGACAGAAATCTGCAAAGACACCGTCCAGCAGCCTCTTAATTCAAATCGATTCAAAGCACTTTTGGTTTTTTGACCACTATTTGAAAGAAAAAATAGTAACACTGATGGCAGATGAGGTTTTCTTTATAATTCTCAGTGAAGAAGGCATTACCACAGAAGCACASCTGGAATCTATCAAGATTCAAGGGAAGTCCAGATCTCCTCCTTTACAGATATTCCACTAGCCTCCTGGTGTGCACTTCTGAAGTCATGCATGAGGCTGAGAGTACCCTGCGATCTCTCACACTGTAGTTTCATATATTATGTGACAGTGCATGCACACCTCAGAGTCCATTCACCTGTTGCACAACAGAGGTAATTCCCAGGAAGGTCAAAGGGAGTTATTTAGTTCAGGTCTTGTGTGTGATCAGATTTCCAGAAAGATGTCTAGAGTCAGTCTCTTTTGAGACTGACTCACAAACCATCAGTGCCACCTTGTGGTGCATGGCTTACCAGTCACTACCCTACCATCAAAATACTAATTGTGGAAAAAGATGAACAAGCAAAATGAAGTTTTCAAAAATCAAACACCTTCTTTTTAATCACCTTTTTGCCTTAAAGCATTTCAAGCTTAGTCTCACCCTGAGGGAGTCAGAATGAAGTGGCAGTATGCACACACCTCCTGAGAGAAACGTATGAGCAACATACCATAGCGCATACTCACACAGATGCATGAACAGGATGATCCAAGGGTTCACAGCTGCAACTACAAGTTTTAAAGTGATTTTGAGAAATGATACAGAWCTTCCACTCCCAACTCCTTTTTCTGGACAGTCATTAAGGGACAGTCACTTCTTCCTTAAGCAAACAAACAAGTCGTACAAAAATATGCTCTGATCATCACTTCAGCCAGCCTTAAGGCATGAGGAAGGATATTTCTTGACTAACATTAGCTAATCACCTCTCCTGTGTCAAGACTAACCCCTGACAACTCCAACTCCAGGTAGTCTGAGGAACAAGTTTCAGCTTGCTCCAGAACCTTAATTTCCAATAATACTGAATTGGATTTCTGACAGTATCTCTGCTCATCTCTGGACAACCCTCTGTAAATTGTTTTCACTCACTCTCACAGGACAACAATAGACTTTTGCTACATAATGGATTAAAAAAAAAATCAATTAAGTTGCACAGTGTGTTATTTGAACAAACAAAAGGAAACTAAGTGTGGCATGTTTCAAACTGTCCCCCTTTACCTGCTGCAAAGGTTTTATTCTTAGACCCTAGTTCCTAGGTTTGACTATTGGTTGATTTATATTTCAGTCATGTGCTAATGTTGTATGAACCRGTCAGTGACAAGTTAAACAACCTGTTCTGGATCAAACTGAAAGGCCAACCAACAAAACTATGTCTACATCCTCATTATGCAAATGAGGTATGCAGATAATTTCATGTTTCATCTTACTGTTTTGCTGTCTTAGAGCAGATGGCAGAAAATGAACCACACTGAAAGTAACCAAGTGAAATTTTTGCAAACCATTACTTTCAATGACTTGTTACCATTCTTCACATTATGATCCTGACATTCAGTCTGTCCTCACTCTATCAGATTCCACGCGCTGCCAGCCTCCTCTTATCATCAGTGAGCAGAAACTACACTTTGGCCTCAGTGAGCTGGCACTTCTATTTCCAGACAGATTTTAAAAGAAGCAACTCGAAGTTCCATAATTCATGGCAACAGATGAGTCCTTCCTGCTAAACTGAGATGCACAAAACTGCTGTTCCTAAAAAGAGCAGTTTTTTTTAAAAAAATGTATTAAGTTTGCTTATTTTTTGTTTGTCATTGCAGAAGAAAATATTGTAGTATGCTGCGTCTATAAAACCTACAATAGACAAAAAGTGACTGTAATCTTCAAATAAAATCTTTGTGCAATAACATTTTTATTGGTTCTTTATGAAGGATTTTCTATTTAACTTATTTTTATTACAATATTTCAATCAAATACAGTATGTTATATGTCACATAGAGGCCTCCAGGAGAATATAAAGTTTTCTACTTATGGACTCAACCTAGTTTTAATAGCTACATTGTATTCACAGGAAAAGTGATTTTTTTTGTTGTTGTTGTTAAGAATGATCAGCATTGCAAATCTTATTAGTTCATATATATGGATATGTTTATTTTATTGCACAAGAACGTCTGCTTAAAGAGAAACTCTCTCCAGCCACCCCCCATCTAAAATTGTGGGTAGACCAATATCCCATTTAAGTAGACCAATCCCCATTTAATAGTTTCAGTTACATGCCAAACACATCAATATCAAGCTGATCTCCAAAAGGTGTTATTTTAATGAAGAATTTGAAGGCAATAATATAAAACTTTCCTATATACGAACATTTTGAACTTGAATCACTGCTAACAGGTTTAATTTGAATTTTCATTTATCTACTTGACACCTAATGCTTTGGAATATGAAATGTTTACTTTATCGCCTCTAGTTCCAATTCTCAGTAATCTCACCACTAGCAATAATGAACAACACTTAAGCGTATATTTCTGAAACAGGTTTCATTATTTCTTTTTTCACCTATGTTGACTTCTATAAAACATAAAATATTGCAATCACTATATAGGTAAATCTGGCAACAAAAAAATGTATCACTTTTCTATTTATTGAATTTGAGTTATTCTTGATGAAATAATGACACACTCATCTAAATACTTTTACACCGTCTACACTTAGAGATAAAAGTAGACAGCTTCAAACAGAAATTAAAAGTAAGGCTTTATTCAATAAAACTGGGGAGTCTAAGAGGTCACATCTTACTTAGAATTGCAAAATATCATCTTTCAGTCTTACACAAAACAATCACTTGTTACAGCTTATCATAAAATGACAGTCATTCTTCCAGATGCAATTCTCCACCTACATGTTAAAAAATCTTAAATTGTCTTTAACAGCACTTTCTTCTATTTTAATTTAGAATTAATCCAATAGAAGAATTTTTGCTTTTACATTTCAATCATGCATCTAGGTCCGCTTATATCTGGCATATCAAGATCTGCCTAAAACTTCATGGATCTGTTCTGCACACAGAGGTCACCGAACTTTTTCCACTGTGCATGTGGCCTTACAGCAGGTACTTACAGTAGAAACCAGCTTAATACTAAAAGAATGAAGACAAAAAACAAAGATTATACCTCTGAACTACAGCAAATCCTTTTTTCAGATAATCCTTCTACCCTGTTTTTTGTCAATAAATTCTACATATAAATAAAAAGTCTGTTTCTCTTGGTCTAAAGTGCAAAGATGTAATTTTTACTCTATGCTAATGATTCTGGGTTTATACATCAGCATGAAACATCAGCATGAAAAAGTGACAAAGGTTAGCTTTAAAATAGCTAAAAGCCTAAGGAAACGAGCATTTAGTAAATTCAGGTTTGTCTCTGCTACTCTTGATTCAAGCCATGGCCTTTTGAACCTGCAACTCCCACATCCAACAGGTAAAGCTCAATGACTGACTACTCTACCTACTTTTAGGCATTCTTTTCCCCTTCTTTCCTTCCCTCTCATCTGAATCTGAGACTTCAAGTTTCTTCTTATGCCANAAAAAAAAAAAAAAAAAAAAAAGAAAGAAAGAAAGAAAAAGAAAGAAAAAGAAAGAAAAAGAAAATAAGAATCCCAAAGCTTTCATCATAAGGAGAGTCAGGTTTTCCCCATTCTAGAGAACATAAAATAATACTTCAAATGCTTCAGAATCCTAGTAAACAAATTCCCTGCTAAAATAGGTCTAGTACTTTACCAATGGTTCTGGCTTTCCTGTTTTGTCAAATACTTTCTATGACTAAATTTACTGTGTAAACAAACTGTGCATAGTAATCAATGGTTCTACTATTGGCATTTGACATGAAGTTTATAGTAAAGACAAATGTGTCTCAGTGTGAGATATGCAATCATTACTGAGGTAGAAAACACGTTCAGTCATTTTCTGTTTATTTTGAAGTTGCATCTGAAATTAGCTTCATAAAATAAGTCTACAATACTACAAAACTGCTGCGGATTAGATCTAAATATGGTGCTAGCATTTTAACCTACGTACGTTTTCTGTAATTTACATGTACGCTTACTAAGTGGATTTAGAAAAAAGCTTAATAAGGACTTAAAAATATAAGAGTTCAAGCAATGGTTGCAGAGAAGGGAGTGAAAAACCCTCCAGTCCAATAAATACAAGAAAGATATGAGCCTGCAAAGTGCTAGGATACTCATGTTAAAAATCTTCAATGACAGCAGAAGATATACGGCACTTCCAGGAGGTACCCAGCTCCCAGTCCAGAGTATTTTATATTTAAAAGGACATTTAATAAAACGTATCTGCTCCTGCAACAATAACCATGTCAGTGAAATAATTTGATAATTGTTCATTTTAAAAGTAGGATAGAACAGGAAACAGCAGGGTACATTTCATTAGCTGTTTTAGCTTCTAGGGACAGGGCTTATCCAGCAAGACTGGAGTTTTAAATCTATTCTAGAAGGTACCTTAGACAGTATGACTATACCATTTTTTTCCAAAGCGCGTATGTTTTGTAAAACATACCTGAAAAATACTGTATCTTTTACAAAGCACTTCCCAAAACATTTCTAAAATTATATTGTTTTACTCTTGCAGTAGAACCAGATTTAAAAAGTTATGCTGTTCTAGAACAGAGATACTCAAAGATTTTTTTTTAAAAAAAAAGGATAAGTGAATGTTACTGTGCCCAAAGCAAGCATTACAAAACTTTCAAAATTCAAAGGTGAAAAGCTATTGAAATAGTTAGATCAGACAAAATGATGTTTTCCTTTACAAAGGCATCGTTCAAAAACCATAAAAGCACAAATAAGGTATTTTACCTTTTACGGTTACAGATCAAACTGATTCAAAAAAAAAAATACTACTTCACTTTCTCCCTAATTATGGTTTTTCTAGTGAACTTAAACAGCTCTACTTACATGAACAAAACACACAAGTTTGAGTCTTCCAAGAGCTTTCTGCAATCTAATCATTACTTACACGTTCAAAAATAGAGACATCCTAAATACAGCACTACCTTTGAGGAAATGGGAGAAATAAAACCAAAATTTTGGGTTCAGCTTGACTATCTATGCAAACAAGTTAGCATCACTAATAAATCTTCTCTTTCTAGGATAGCAACTGTTGTATTTGCTATACGTAGGCAAATCCCAAAATAGATGGGAAAACACAGTATGGAGAGAGATGTAACAAGACTTTGAAATACAGACTCAAACAACACACACGACCTGATGATTAAATGTGACTGATGGGATAACTTGTGTTTTGTTACTCTGTTCCATGTCCCTAAAAAACTGTTCTTGTCCGATGGACTTCCAAGTCACAAAAAGCTCCTGCAAGATCAAGATGGTCTGGTCAGAAATCTAGCAGACCTGCTCCATCAACTTAATATAATAAATAAAAAGTTAGGTTAAATACCAGACACTGGTGACTTGTTTTCCCATTTCTCAGGGCTTTTATTGCCATACTTCACAAATACAGAATCATGCATGCTTTCCAAAAAACATCTCTTAAAAAGCATATTGTGCAAACTTTGCCATACTACCTACCCCTAAGCACCAGGTCACAGCCCATGCTACCTCACTGGGCTCTGGGTCCAGGATGACAAGGCTTTCAGGATGCTGCATGCTCAGTTTCTCTGCCTTGAATTCCTAAAGCAGGAGCATGCAGAGACTTGGTTTCACCAGGTTACAGAACTGAGCCATACCTTGCACTGGACTGAGCCACACACATAACTGCAAGGCCAAATGCTCCTCTGAACAGATGCAATTAGTCTGTGCCCTAAATTTAATTAACATTTTTGAAAGCAAAGAAAGTATAACATGGGTTGTATAAAAAGCGGCTAGGATTCAGAGAGCGCAACATAAATTATGCTCAACCTTGACAAAAAGCTCCACAGAGAATCACAAACCTCAAATATTTCTAAAGGAGCTACGGCTGCATCTGGTAGAACAGTCACTGGGGAGACATGTTTGTTGCTCTGACACTAGGAAGGCTTTGTGGATACTTAGACAGTTCTCTGTAAAGCAATTCAGACAATCCTGTGTAAAAAAAGGAAAAGATAAGTGCATACAGAAATGCTTTTAGGAACATATAGCACTTCTTGTGTATTGAGCATGTGCCATCTGTTTTAATAAAATGCCAAGTTTAATGCTAATGGCTGTTAATCAGAGTCTTCTTCAATGTAATTCAAATACATTCCATTTCCTAATTTAAAGTTTGGTACTACACAATCTTTTAGATTCAGAACCCGTGTTCATCTTGGTATGAAATATTCATTATGTGTTAACAGTATTAACAGCAAATTATTATTTCAGGGCTTCCTTGAAATATTACTAAACTTTGGAAATATGCTGACTCTGATATAAAGCAGCAATCTCCAGGTAGCCTGGGGAGGTATTAGGTAAGTTAAAAAAAAAAATTACATTTGCTAGAACAGAAACGAGAGATCGCGCAGCTAGGATTTTGAAGAGGTCACGACTCAAAATGCAAAGCAGAGCCTGGCCTATTCCCCTTTATATTATTCTATATGCTCACAGCTCACAGAACAAAGCCTTCTTTAAACTGTTTTCTTTTTTTGCTGCCATTGTATACAGTCTTTCAGCTTCCTAGTGAAATACTAACATATAGAACTTTTAGTTCAATACCACACACATTAGTGTACCAGGAGCAACACACCTCCTTCGTACAAGCTATTTAGAACATGTAGTTGGGTACACATGAGTACACATGTGGATAGTCACTTTTCCATGGATGCACAAGCCTTCAGTATATTCATTTGCACCTTTGTTCAAATAGGTACATAATTAGAACATTTTTTTGACCTGAATTTTAGTATATTTAGTATTTAAATAAATTTTCAGCAAATTCTATCTGAAAACATACTACTCTTCAAAGTCCAACACTGCAGACTACGATCTATCATCAGAGCTATCTAAAAGACAGTCCTACCATTCTCTGCATACCTACACAAAAGCTGCACCAAATAAATCCACCTGAAAACATTAGTTGCCTAAAAACATCAGTTCTTACCGTGACGAAGATTTCTACAATCCATATATCTTGCTCACAGAGAGGAAAGTCCTGTGTCTACATTCACACCTCTCTGTACAGTTATCTATATAGGAATCAGCTGTCCAAGTGAGCCTTACAGCAAGTAGGGAGGAACAGGCATTTTGAGGACAATATTCCTTTGAGTCTATGTTAGAGATTAACTTTGAATTAAGTGAGTCACACCTCAGCAATATGCCTTACACACACCTAAACCGGGACTAACTCAAACACACTGTTGTAATACAGGCAAGTAATCCAATAGTAGAACAAAGCCTGAAATGAAGTATAACAAATTGATTTTTTTTCTCCCCAGTGCTAGTTTCCAGCTTGCTCAAAGACCAGTATCTGAATGGACAGAATTAGGATTCACTAGTAAATTCCACTGGAATGCTTATTATGAACATGCAGCTTGCATTATGAATGCAACTTCTTAGAGGCTTTAAATTATACAAGATTTAGGAACAGTTTCTCCACTGAGTAGTATTAATCAACGGGGTACTGTTAACTCCTTTCAAATAGCTCCACTGTCACCAGTGGTGCCGTGAGAGTTGTGAGTTACAGCTCCGAAGCTTGCTCGTTTTAAGTAAGAGGCGGAATCTGTCAGTTGCACAAGACTTTTCTGTAGGTACTAAAAGCTCCTTTCCCTGAMCAGAAAAAAAGTTAAATGATCTTGCAAAAGATAAACATGCAAAGCTGGATTTATTAGGGTAACATTTTAAGCATATTTGTGTTCATACTGTAAGACCAGAGTCAGAACAGATATCCTGAAAAAGTGTTCTTTGATAGATTATCCCAGACAATATTTTCCTAAAATACCACACAAAGGTCAGAGACCAAGCAATTCCTATTTTATGCCCTGTGCTAAGTCATCTTTACTCTCATCAAGAGTTCATTTTCTTGCAAAACGGCACAAAAATAAAAAGAGATTGTAAAATCTAAGTGGCATGGAAGTACTGCATCATCTTCTAGATGTTTATCCCATTTTGCCTAGCGTATAGGGGCTAGTAACCAAAGTAAACAATGGAAAGTATTATCTGTGTTGCATATGCATATAAAACTCACACTGAATACAGGAATGTAATATATTAGCTTTAAAGGCCCGTAAAGAAAACTGTTCCAACTCCAAATTGCCATTGTTACCTGCTATTGTGCTATATATTATCAGTGCAGCACACAAAAAATCCCAGGTTTTCTTTCACCTCCCACAAACATCTCACACCCAAAGCATGTCAGTGCTCTCCAATATTTTGGATATTTTCTCTCTCCTCATCTTTGTTGAATTTGGTGTATAAAAGCTTATCAAGTGTAGCAAAGTATTTATACTGGTCCCCTTAGTACTGATGTTTCCCCTACACTGAGTAACACTTGCAAAACAAAACTTGTAATATCGAAGTATCTAGAAACCTTTGTAAGTTCTGCATTCTAAGCCTCACCAAGGCAGGTATTTCATGCTCCACATTCAAGGTTTCCTAAATTCCCCACTGACCTCTCTAAACACTGAAAGAGTTCCTCAGAACTGTCATTGCAGTGCCCACAAAGGAACTGGAGGTGGGTATCAAAGCTTACTTCCCCAGTGGATCATCAGCAGGATATACTACAGCTCTGCAGCTGCCATTTCCCAATATACAGGAAAAAACATTGGACGGCTGATTCATATAGCCACTTTGGCTGCTAATTTCAAACACGCTTGCAGGACTTGAAGATTTTGCTCCCTAGATATCTTTTGAATATACCCCCCTACGGGTATTGATAGAAAATGAGTATTTGTTACTGTTTCCTATAAACCAGGAAACCCTGAATGTATTAAGCATAGAATATGTCCAGAAATGCAAATACAGGATCTGGAATCTTTTTATCGAGTGACATCCAGAAAGGATGATGCAGGTTTACAGCACAGACATTTAGAATGAGAAAGTCTTAGAAACAGTCAAATAGTTTACTACCGTGTCTCTGAATTCAGTTCCATTGCTGGGATAGAGGACAAAAGGAGATGTCTTCCATCCAGTCTGCCAGTACACTATATTTAAGACTAGCGTACTCCTTTGGGTTTGAGGTAATATTAGCACTGTGCTAGCAATTACTTCAGTGACTTGTAAATACCTTGCAATTTCTTTAGAGTAGCATCTTGTTACTGCTAAGACATTCACAGRTGAGAGCAGAAATTCAGGGGTGCAGAGTACAGGCTAGAACTTAGTAAAGCGTAACACAACACAGCAGGCTAAATAGTTAGATTTTATAGTTTAGAATTATTGAAGTAATAATTCTGCATTTCCGTTCTCTTAGTACTTTTGGTTCAAGCTTCTTGTACTGCAAATTTGTGCTTATTTCAGTGTTAGACTGAAACTACTTTGACAAGAGCACCGGAAACAATCAAGTGGATGCAAAGATAACTCTTAATGATTCATCTGATAGCCTACCATGCCACAACCTATTATTGCAAATTTAAAGCTAAAAAAAAAAGTTATTGTTTTAGTGTAGTTTCTTCTCCATAAAAATAATCTAGCTTGTCATACTTCATTCACTTCCACAGTCTCCATGAAATCTTTGCTGAAATGGCAACCAAAAATCATCTCTTGTTCATACTTGTTATATATAGTATTTTAGTGTCTAATGGAACAACTTCCTGTTGTATAGGAACAAAGGATATAAACTTTTAAAGTTTCAGAATATATGGCTATCACTTGAGGCAAAAGCTATATGCATTATAGACTAAAATGGACATTATCTCATCAAAAGGAGACATGAGACACTTTGCTCATCTGTTACAGTGGTACAATATTTACCAGAATACCCAGGGTAAGACACATACCGCTTTAAAACTACTAGTGACAAAACACTGTACTTCTGTTTAAAAGAGTAAAAGATACTAAAAAGATAAGAGGTTTTTTAAATAAAAAAAAGCTTTGACAAGTTTTAATTCTCCACAAATTACAGTAATAATATGAGTTTCTCAAATATAGTGAATAGCAAATAGAACTGTTAATCTCAGTGGCTAACGGCGTGTTTTTCATCCAAGATTTAACCATCAGAGACAGGACCAGTTGGACTTGGTGTTCTCAATGACCTTGCTGCTCTTCCTCAGTTAACTGTACGAAAAGAAATTTTCCCTTAAATTAATGAGACACAAAAATTTTTTTTTCAATAAATCTCATAATAAGTACTTACACAAAGCAGTTTAGCTTCAGCTGCATTGTGTTACTGATGTTCTCAAATAACACAATTAATCTGAGGCTAGCTGGAAGGCTGTAAACTGGAAGTGTAGTCAAGTTGACACCATCGAAGTCCCAATGAAATAGGTGGCTTCCACAAACAGATCATCTCATAACAATCGAAGGATCTAACACAATTAGTAACATAACCCTAAGTGATGACTCAAATTTAAAATAGGAAAAGCTGAAACTGAGCTTAAGGGAATGCCACTGGGGGAGGGGAATTTATCACTATATTCTACTGTAAGCTTACTCCCCAGCCCCCCCCCCGATAATACATGGTGAAAGTAATATCCATTTCTTAATAGGTCATTAGAGAAAGAGCCATGGAGAGGATTTACAGTCTGGAAGGATAAAAGAAAGTACAGACTACAAGGATAATATTAAAATAGAAGCAGATCATTTAAGCAGCAGAGTTTTGATGCTTCTGTCCAAAGAACATACCTTCATTGTTTCCAAAAGAATCGGCCGCGCTTTTGCATTGATCTGTTAATTATGATGTTTGTAGTGACTAGCTTCAGTTGCGTTGGCTGAACAGCACATTATGAAATAATTTATTTGGCCAACTTAACCATTTTTCCCATTCAAAAAGAGGTTGTATTTTAATAATCTGCTTGTTAATCACAAATTTATTGAATACTGCTTAGCAAAAGATTTTTAATAGTAATCTTTACACTATCAGTATTATTAATGATCTGTGCTACCACTCACATTTTATGGCACTCCTTAGGCAACAGCATAAAATATAAAAATCAACAGAGAAAGACTACCTTTTTCTTTCTTCTTTTTTTAAAAAAAGAAGTTTAGTATTTTTGTTGTGCAAATATTTAAAAATATCTTTTCAAAATGACAATACTGGTATGAATAACTAATCTGCATTCTAATTGCTGCTTTTTTTTTTTCAACTGCCAAATAGCATACTTCACAAGAGGGCAT
Source organism: Rhea americana (assembly GCF_003343005.1). Taxonomy (NCBI): domain Eukaryota; kingdom Metazoa; phylum Chordata; class Aves; order Rheiformes; family Rheidae; genus Rhea; species Rhea americana. Next base: position 8,006,567 of record NW_028186756.1, read on the forward strand.
AAACGTCTGCCAGAAAAGACTTTTCTCATAAGAATACCTATTGCCTGCTTATGGAACTGTTTTGCCACATTTAACCAGCTTTTGCCCTGTATCAGATATAAATGCATAAAATAAAAGATGAATCTCATTAAAGAAGATGAAAAAACATCCATTAATTTCACGAAGCAAAGTTATCATTCTGGAAAAATACCTCCTTCACAGGAGACTTGTCCATAAAAGTACTACTGCACAATATGGGGGAAACATGAGACTTCTTCAGGAATCTTTATTCATCTGCAACTCAGAAAATACCTTTCACTCAATTCATCCCATGTCAGTGTTACTTTTCTCTCTCTCTCTCTGACGGAATCTTCCGAAATGATAGTGTCTGCCTGAGATTGTCTGCCCTCAGAAATCTCCGTACTTAACAGTCATCTCTGTACTTAACAGTCATCCCAGCCACGCTCATCCTAGCCATGCTGCCTTCAACCTCAGATACAGGAAAAGTTCTGTAGCAGTTATTCTCATCAGCAAACAACCTATGACATTATGGTCCAGGTTTTAGCTCATCTGGTGATACTCTTTTAATTGCTTTGTTGTAATAACTTCAGGCTAGCTATTTCAACATCTTTGTATCCTTTAAGTAGAAAAGCTGCGTTATTAGGAACGCAAGGAGGTCAAGTAACTTTAAGCGATACAAAATGAATCTGCAATTCATTCAGAGTAAAGTATCTAGCATTTATCCTGCTCTGCTTAAAATATCTACTCATTAATATCATGCTAACACTCACAACAAAATACTCCTAGATGTTCAAGTGGTGGGTTTTTTTTTTTATAAATAATATTTTATTCTATGATAGCAGGACATGGGAAACTACACTCCCAGAAAGCACTTTCTTAAAGTAAGTAATACCTTGCTCCCACCCAAAGAATCTCACTGCTTTGATACAAAGAACTCTTTCTTAATTTTGAGCCAGTTCACAGCCATCAGTCTCCGGACCAACAACTTCCTTTAGATAAACATTTCTCATCCCCTGGTGTCCCTACAGAGTGACTATATCCCTTGCAAAGCCAAGATAAGCCTTTCATCATTTTGTTCTGCTGTTCAGTAAGACAAAGTCTCCTTTCTCCTGAAAATCCTACAACTGTGTACCTCTTTCATCATGTATTCATTATTTCTCAGCATGAGTGACTAATTTACAGTATCCCACATTAGTGATTTTCTGGTAACGTACAGCTGTAACCCATCCTGTGCTCAAATAGTAGCAACAAACTAACACATCAAATTTCTAGGAGTTTGTCTCAACTATAGGATGAGTAAGAATAAATGAAAACTCACAACTTCAGTCTACGTTATATAACTTACTTTTTGATTAATCACTAATATCATAACAGCAGAACACTACACCCAGTTTCTCTTTGATTCCAGTCCCCAACTGTCTTGCATGCATAAATATTATGGAAGTTTAATAAAATACATTAAAAGGAAGAGATTTTTTCCAATAGAGTCTTCTTGTAACTAAAGACCAGTCAACTGCTCTGCATAAGTTACAGCCAGAGAAATAAAAAAGCACAACTACAAAGCAAAGTGATTTATACTGTTGCTAATGGCTTATGTCACTTTGAGATGATCTGGAAAACAATTTTAAAAAGTACTTTAAGCTTGGCCTAAAGCTAATGGGAGACTCAGCGAGCAAATCAAGGTCTCCTCACAAAGGTCTTCTCCTTTTATTTGAGCTGAAGATATAAAAGGAAGAAGAACATCTAAGCAACCAGGGCTAACCAAGTAATTTTCTGTTTCTCAGTAAGTAACAACCCAGAACCTGAACTTGAGAGTGATTTGGTGAAACAGAAGTCCCTCTTTCATAAAAAGGTTTTCACCAAGAATTTAATTCCTTGATCAAATAGGCCAAAATTCTGCTCTCAAGAGCTCCTTCATCACGTTAGTGCTCAGACATCAAAACAAGAAGCTTCACTGAAACAACAGGAACCTTTCAATACAATACGCAGATATTACGAACAATTGATAAGTGCAGAATGTACAATGTAGGATAACTGAATCTGTGTGCTTGATAGTTCTTTCTAAACTAAGAAAATCAGTTTATTAGATAGATGAAACGTTACTCAGAATAATGAAAAATCTTTGTAACAAACAATATTGTCTGTATACAGAGGAATACTAGAGTATTACATATCATACAGAAGTCATTTATGAAACTATAGAATTTATCCTGGCACTCACTAGTATCTGAAAATTCATCATATCTCTGAAGATACATAGTTTATTCAGATAATAAAACAGGTAAGAAAGAACTTTAAAACTGGAATTTCAGAATCATTTTTCCCATCATAAGTTTTGAATGGGCTACAAAGTCAAAATCTTGGTGAAAAAAAATGAGTAAAAGCTCCATCATGAATTACTCATACCATGTGGGTACCACTCAAGTTCAAGATTCAACTTAGATATAATACAAATTTTATACCTAAGAATCAACATGCATGCAATGCTTTGCTGATATGCGCAACTCTAAACAAATTCTTTTAAACACTGCCTTGCTAAAAAAAAAAAAAAAAAAAAACTCTATTGAAACACTTTTAAAAGTTTTTAAAAATACAGGTGTCATATTAGTAACATTTAATGCAGATTGCAGTAACTATTACTAAAAAGTAAATAAGATAATAAAATTAATATTAGCTAACTATAAAAGATCAATACACTGTTTCCTGCATATTTGCACTAGTTTTTGAAGTAAAACAGCTGCTTTAAGCTGCTTAAAATGGAAGACCTCTTGCCTATGGCATGTATTATGCAACGCATACAATGCTTGCCATCAGAACATAAATGTGGGTGGAAGCTGAAGAAAAGATAAAATACAGACACTTTAAATTGTATCATTACACTGATTCATTAACTATATTCATTCAAGGAACAGTGCATGAGACCACTTCCTAAATTTCAGTTTTTACTTCAAAAAGAAGAAAATCACAACTAGTACAAAAACTGTGGTTCTCATATTAATGGGAGGAACTGTGCTATTTTGTTTCTGCACAAAATAAGCATATATGCACTCCTGAATATCTGTTACAGTTCTCTTTCTATAGAAATGACAGGAGTCCGGAGATGAAGCAGGAATAGTGACACTTCCCAGCTGCAACGTAGAAGGCGTAAGAATATCATAATTTCTCTAGATCACAATAAAAGCATCTGAAGGTTAAATTAACATTAGATGTACAGTGAATCATGCACCACGAATAATTTATTTGAAAACTGTAGGTTTTTTCTTGCTTGTCACAAATCACAAATAGATTCATTCCTGCATTTAATATCTGCAATTACTTTACAAGCATAATTTCAAACTTACATAGGTTGTCTACAACCTTTGGAGAATCTAGGCTTCTTGCATCATTGCTTTTAGACAAATAATATATTGTGGTTATTTGTACACTAATTAAATAAATACAGAAGCACTTTGTAGGTGACTGTTTGTATTTGTAAATTTAATTTTTGCTTTGGCATGTTCTTGCCCAGGTAAGTTGAAAATTCACTTTCCAAAGCATTTATGCTAATAAAATCCAGTACTTCAAATAGTCATCAGAAGCAAATGCGAAAGAAATTGAGCACAACCAAATGATACATTATTTTCTAAGTGCTAGTCAGGAATTAAGGAAGCAATAGCTTACAGTTCGTTTATCTACTGCAGTTAATAATAGTGTAGCTTACCTGTTCCTTTATTTATTGCCTATTACACTTACCTGTTTCAGCAGCATATACTGATGTCGGAAAACGGTGCTGAGGAATGCGTTTTCCAGTATATAAAAACACTTTCAAAAGCTCATAATATACGAGTTACTCTACCCGATTTTGACCCCACTTAAACGTTGCACATGAAACTGCGCGAGAGCGAGCGCGCCGGAGAGCCGCCCGCCCGCGGGTCTCGGCCGCTTCAGGAGACCCCCCCGGCCAGAGCGACGCCCTCCCCGCCGCCC